>NW_011495061.1:1852976-1853212 GCF_000754665.1 Bison bison bison | reverse complement strand
TACAATGTCACGAACATCATTCCATAGTTCATCAGGCACTCTGTCTATCAGATCTAGGCCCTTAAATCTATTTCTCACTTCCACTGTATAATCATAAGGGATTTGATTTAGGTCATACCTGAATGGTCTAGTGGTTTTCCCTACTTTCTTCAATTTAAGTCTGAATTTGGCAATAAGGAGTTCATGGTCTGAGCCACAGTCAGCTCCTGGTCTTGTTTTTGCTGACTGTATAGAGC
>NW_011495061.1:1828660-1852218 GCF_000754665.1 Bison bison bison | reverse complement strand
CCAGTCCCGTATAATGAAAAGGACATCTTTTTTGGGTGTTAGTTCTAAAAGGTCTTGTAGGTCTTCATAGAACCATTCAACTTCTGCTTCTTCAGCGTTACTGGTTGGGGCATAGACTTGGATTACTGTGATATTGAATGGTTTGCCTTGGAAACGAACAGAGATCATTCTGTTGTTTTTGAGATTGCATCCAAGTACTGCATTTCGGACTCTTTTGTTGACCATGATGGCCACTCCATTTCTTCTGAGGGATTCCTACCCGCAGTAATAGATATAATGGTCATCTGAGTTAAATTCACCAATTCCAGTCCATTTCAGTTTGCTGATTCCTAGAATGTCGACATTCACTCTTGCCATCTCCTGTTTGACCACTTCCAATTTGCCTTGATTCATGGACCTGACATTCCAGGTTCCTATGCAATATTGCTCTTTACAGCATCGGACCTTGCTTCTATCACCAGTCACATCCACAGCTGGGTATTGTTTTTGCTTTGGCTCCATCCCTTCATTCTTTCTGGAGTTATTTCTCCACTGATCTCCAGTAGCATATTGGGCACCTACTGACCTGGGGAGTTTCTCTTTCAGTATCCTATCATTTTGCCTTTTCATACTATTCATGGGGTTCTCAAGGCAAGAATACTGAAGTGGTTTGCCATTCCCTTCTCCAGTGGACCACATTCTGTCAGACCTCTCCACCATGACCCGCCCGACCTGGGTGGCCCCACACGACATGGCTTAGTTTCATTGAGTTAGACAAGGCTGTGGTCCTAGTGTGATCAGACTGGCTAGTTTTCTGTGATTATGGTTTCAGTGTGTTTGCCCTCTGATGCCTTCTTACAACACCTACCGTCTTACTTGAGTTTCTCTTACCTTGGGCGTGGGGGATCTCTTCACGGCTGCTCCAGCAAAGCGCAGCCATTGCTCCTTACCTTGGACGAGGGGTATCTCCTCAACGCCGCCCTTCCTGACCTTCAATGTGGGATAGCTCTTCTAGGCCCTCCTGCGCCCGTGCAGCCATGTCTCCAGGTAACTCCTCTTGTCGCCGCCCCTGGCCTCGGGCGTGGGTTGCTCCTCCCGGCCATCATCAGTCCTAAATATTCACTGGAAGGACTGGTGCTGAAGCTGCAACTCCAATACTTTGGCCACCTGATGCAAAGAACGGATTCCTTGGAAAAGACTCTGATGCTGGGAAGGCAAGAGAAGGGGACGACAGAGGATGAGATGGTTGCATGGCATCACCAACTCGATGGACTTGAGTTTGAGCTAGCTCCGGGAGTTGGTAACGGACAGGGAAGCCTGGCCTGCTGCAGTCCATGGGGTCGCAAAGAGTCCGACATGACTGAGCGACTGAAATGAACTGGAGCTGTCATGGCACTTCTGGGTGTGTCATTTCACTTGCTGATTGAGGATCAAGGTCCAGTGTTGTCTGCCATCTTGGTCCCATTTGATTCTAATCGGTTTATGTTGTGTCCTTGGGCTATGTCATTCTTTCAGAAGCTGTGCCCTGCCCCTTTCCCTCCTGTTACACAGGTGCAGAGAGGGGACAGAGGTGCTGGTCTGAGTCTATTCATTTCCCTGGGCCACCATAACAAAGTACCCAGGCTGGGCAGCTTAAATGAAGTCACTCAGTCGTGTCCAACCCTTTGCGACCCCATGGACTGTAGCCCATCAGGTTCCTCTGTCCATGGGATTTTCCAGGCAAGAGTACTGGAGTGGGTTGCCATTTCCATCTCCAGAGGATCTTCCCGAACCAGGGATGAAACCCAGGTCTCCCGCATTGTAGGCAGACACTTTACCGTCTGAGCCACCAGGGAAGCCTAGACTATAGGAATTTATCTTCTCACAATTCTGGCGGCTGGAAGTCTGAGATGAAAGTGTGGACAGGGTCATTGCTCCCATGGCGTGTCTCCTCCTCATGTCTTCACATGGCTATCCCTCTGTGTCCATCTTGTCGACATCGTCAGATGTCAAATGGGATAGGAATGTGGTCTCAGATCTCACAGGCCTTAATTTGAATGTCAACTTCACCACGTCTCAGTTTCAGGACCTTGGACAGGTTATTTACCAGCTCCGCCTTTTCTCTTATCTATAAATGGAAATGGGCTTCCCAAATAACCAAGTTGCTTTCCTGATGTGGTTATTCTAACTCCATGACACATTCATAAAGTGCATAAAGTGCAAGGACACTGTAAAAGTGCACTACACCCTCACCTCATCTGAAAAGCCAGGATCTAAGTGTGGGCTGTGCGGATGTTTACATGGTGGGCTATGTATTTATGCTGCTGCTTCAGTCGTGTCCGACTATGCGACCCCATAGACGGCAGCCCACCAGGCTCCCCCGTCCCTGCAATTCTCCAGGCAAGAACACTGGAGTGGGTTGCCATTGCCTTCTCCGATGTATTTATGAAACAGTCACAAATTTCTACGAAAGTCGTGGCAAACGTGTAACTCTTGTGTAGGAGACTAAAGACTAAAGAATGCTTTTTTAAAATTTTAATAATTTTCAGCCATGCCACGAGGCATGCAGGATTCTAATTCCTTGACCAGGAATTAAACCCACACCCCGGCAGTGGAAGCACAGAGTCCTAACTACTGGACGGCCAGGGAAGTCCCTGAAAGGATGCTTTAAATGGTTGAAAGTAGCTTTAACTTGCCAAGAAATCGTCTGGCTATAGTTCCGTAAGAGCTGAGACTTAAAAGGACTAATCAGAGGAAACAAAGGGGCGTAGATGGGAATTAGCCGGGGGAAATTGCAGGGAATCATGGGAATTTAAATCCACAGCTAAAAATAGCACTCTCCTCCACTTCCTCTTCAGCTTTTGGTGTCAGTTTCTGATTTTAACAAGATTCTGTCTTAGATAAATCATGTGGATTTCACCCACCCCTCTCTAACTCTCACTGCGGTATAAATAAAGAGATGATCAAGAGTCTGCCAGCAGCAGAAAGGAGAGAAGAGGCCTGAATAATTCCTGTGTGCCCAGAATTTGTCCTTTATTCCGTCTCCCTTCACCACGTGCTGGTGGCTTTCCTTAGTGTGCACCCGCAGGCCCCAGGCTCTCCACAGTACCCATCCGACAGCCACGGAACACACGACCCCAGGAATCCCAAGACAACAAGAGACTCGCACAGACGCCTTTCAAGTTTGTCCCGGGCAGTGCACACACAGAAGCACTGTGCCTCTGAGCAGGACGGGGGGAGCTCCCACCCAAGCACGCTGAATGGCAGGAAGGGAAGCAGCAGTGGCAGAGGACCTGGTGCCCCAGGGCAGCGATCGAGGAGGGGGACAGGACGCACAGAGGTGGAGCACGCGTCCTGGGCCCTCCGCAGACCGCCCTACGGAGAGCAGCTCCGGCCCCGGCAACGTCCACCAGCCAAGAGCAGAGAGCAGGCCCCCACTCCCCCAAAGTCCTGCTTGCGCCAGTCTTTTCCAGCCTTGGCACAGGTGACCGCAAGGAAGCGGCCTGGTTTAGAAAATGTTCTTGTTGCAGAACCAGCTCATAAACTGCTCTCAGAAAGGGCAGTGAGAGCTTTGGAAAATGGATGCTGAACTTTCAACACTTTTCACACTAGCTTTTAAATTGCTTTCTAAAAAATTGCTTAAATTGCTTTCTAAAGAAGAAAGGGTATACAGGAAGCAGTGACCAAAACCATCCCCAAGCAAAAGAAATGCAAGAAGGCAAAGTGGTTGTCAGAGGAGGCCTTACAAGTAACTGAGAAGAGACGTGAAAGACAAAGAAAACGAAAGGAAAGATATACCCATCTGAATGCAGAGCTCCAGAGAACACCACGGAGACATAAGAAAGCCTTCCTAAGTGATCAATGCAGAGATAGAGGGAAACAATGGAATGGGAAAGACTAAAGATATCCTCAAGAAAATTAGAGATACCAAGGGAACATTTCATGCAAAGATGGGCACAATAAAGGACAGAAATGGTATGGACCTAACAGAAGATATTAAGAAGAGGTGGCAAGAATAAACAGAAGAACTCTACAAAAAAGATCTTCATGACGCAGATAACAATGATGGTGTGGTCACTCACCTAGACCCAGACATCCTTGAGTGTGAAGTCAAGTGGGCCTTAGAAGCATTACTACAAGCAAATCAAGTGGAGGTGATGTAATTCCAGATGAACTGTTTAAAATCGTAAAAGATGATGCCATTAAAGTGCTGCACTCAATATGCCAGCAAATTTGGAAAAGTCAGCAGTGGCCACAGGACTGGAAAAGGTCAGTTTTCATCCCAATCCCAAGGAAATGTAATGCCAAAGAATGATCAAACTACCATACAATTGTGCTCATTTCACATGCTAGCAAGGTGGTGCTCAAAATCCTTCAAGTTAGGCTTCAGCAGTACGTGAACAGATAACTTCTTGATTTACAAGCTGGATTTAGAAAAGACAGAGGAAGCAGAGATCAAATTGCCAACATCCATTGGGTCATAGGGCTTCACTGGTGGCTCAGCTGGTAAAAAATCTGGCCACAATGCAGGAAACCTGGGTTTGATCCCTGGGTTGGGAAGATCCCTTGGAGAAGGGAACGGCTACTGACTGTGGTATTCTGGCCTGGAGAATTCCATGGACTGTATAGTTCATGGGGTTGCAAAGAGTCAGACAGGACTGAGCAACTTTCACTTTCACTTTCATTGGATCATAGAAAAAGCAAGGGAATTCCAAGAAAAAAAACTTCTGCTTCACTGACTATGCTAAATCCCTGTGTGGACCACAGTAAACTGTGGAAAATTCTTAAATAGATGGGAATACCAGACCACCTGTCTCCTGAGAAATCTGTGTGCAGGTCAAGAAGCAATAGTTAGAACCAGACATGGAAAAATGGACTGATTTAATATTGAGAAAGGAGTATGTCAAGGCTGTATATTGTCACCCTGCTTATTTAACTTCTGTGCAGAGTACATCATGCAAAATGCCAGGCTGGATGAAGTACAAGCTGGAATCAAGATTGCCGGGAGAAATATCAGTAACCTCAGATATGCAGATGACACCACCCTTATGGCAGAAAGCAAAGAGGAACTAAAGAGCCTCTTGATGAAAGTGAAAGAGGAGATTGAAAAAGCTGGGTTAAAATTCAATATTCAAAAAACTAAGATAATGGCATCTGGTCCCATCCCTTCATGGTAAATAGAAGGGGAAAAAGTGGAAACGTTGGCAAATTTTTTTCTTGGGTTCCCAAATCATTGCAGATGGTGACTGCAGCCATGAAATTAAAAGATGCTTGCCTCTTAGAAGAAAAGCTATGACCAACCTAGACAGCATATTAAAAAGCAGAGACATCACTTCCTGACAAAGGTCCATATAGTCAAAGCTATGGTTTTTCCATGTACAGATGTGAGAGTTAGACCATAAAGAAAGTTGAATGCTGAAGAATTTATGCTTTCAAATTTTGAAAAAGACTCTTGAAAGTCCCTTGGACTGCCAGGAGATCAAACCAGTCAATCCTAATGGAAATCAACCTTGAGTATTCACTGGAAGGACTGATGCTGAAGCTGAAGTTCCAATAATTTGGCCACCTGATGGGAAGAGCCAATTCACTGGAAAAGTCCCTGATGCTGGAAAAGATTGAGGGCAAGAGGAGAAATGGGCGACAGAGGATGAGATGGTTGGATGGCATCACTGACTCAATGAACATGAATCTGAGCAAACTCCAGGAGATAGTGGACAGGGAAGCTTGGCATGCTGCAGTCCATGGAGTCACAAAGAGTCAGACACAACTTCATGACCGAACAACAACAAAGAGAAAAAGAGAAAAGTATGAGGAAGGCATGTTTAAGGAGTCAGGCCTTCTCCTGTTCCTTTTTTGCCTCTGGGCACACCCAGAGGAGTAAAGCTATCTCGGCTGTCTTACAGGTACCCTACTCCACCCTTCTCACCGCTTGGTGGGTCATCCACTCACTAGTCCTTATTACATGTATTTAACCAGTCATATGTGGATAGACATTCAGGTTGTTCAGAGTTTTGTATTCTTGTGTAAATGATGTTGTGCAAAGATCCTTCTACATATTTATTTGCACACTTGTACAAACCTTGGAGGTGGTCCCCCACATCCCCCATGGGAGTTTCTTCTCCTTTGCTCCCTCCTGGGAGTTTCCAGATGAAGTCAAAGCAGCCCCGGTGCTGTTGGCAAAGGCTACATCACGCCCAGTCCTTGGTGTTCTTTGGAAGGAATGATGCTGAAGTTGAAACTCCAGTACTTTGGCCACCTCATGCCAAGAGTTGACTCATTGGAAAAGACTCTGATGCTGGGAGGGATTGGGGGCAGGAGGAGAAGGGGACGACAGAGGATGAGATGGCTGGATGCATCACCGACTCGATGGATGTGAGTTTGAGTGAACTCCGAGAGTTGGTGATGGACAGGGAGGCCTGGCGTGCTGCAGTTCATGGGGTCGCAAAGTGTCGGACACGACTGAGCGACTGAACTGAACTGAACTGAACTGACGTCACGCCCAGGCCACCTCCCAGGAAAGCGTTCCGTGGGGAACCTGGTGGAGACAGAGCCAGAGCTGCCTGGCAAGGGGGTGGGTCACACCTGAGTCTCCACTCGTCACCAGGCCTGGGAGAGGAAACAGTGCCCATAGACGAGTCAGGGAATCCACCAGGAGGACGCAGACCTCACCTGGGCAACCCCAGGGGCTGCAGCCCCAGCCACAGGTCCCCTGAGGACAACTGCCTACCTGGATCCACAGCCTGCAGTGAGGCTCCCCCCCTGCCGCTGAGGTGTAACCCTGAGAGCCAGGCCCAGGAGTGAGTGCGTGGAGACGGGGAGTGGGCTGGGGTTGGGGGTGGCTCCACTGAGAGCATCGTCTTGTCTCCGTGCTGTGCTTGCCGCGTTCCTTTCAAACCTTTAACTTTCCAGATCAGCTTTGCTGTGGTTTGTTGTTATCCCCGAACCCCTCCAAATCCTCTCAGTCTTAGGTTGGATTTGAGTTACGGAGAATTGCCTTTTTTTTTTACATTTGAGTCTTCCTGTTTAAAGCAAGGAATAGTTTCGTGAGCATCTAAGAGAACTGACATCTTTGTGTTGGCTCTTGGCTCTGGGGTTGCAAGCCATGCCCAGCAGCCAGGACCCTGAGAAGCTTCTCCAAGACTTCTGAAGCTCGCTGAAGTCTGGTCTGCCCAGGGCTCCTCGTGCCCCAGGGGGCAGCGTTTCCACAGGGCAAGCCCAGGGTCACTGACAGCAGAAGACGCCTCACCAGGGCCCCTCTGCCAAGTGTTACTAAAGGAGCTGGAAGGGCTCATCTGTGTGGCTTGTAAACCTGGTCAGAAATATCTTGGTCACCTTTAAGGGCTCCTGGGCACTGGCATTGCTAAACATCCTGCTACTGATGTTCTTTTACAGCATCTTTAAACCAAGTTTCAAGTGAGTGTCATAAAAATGCCTCTATCCAGGAAGTCAGCGCCGTAAAGTGTGAAAGCAAAACGGAGAGTGTGCGGGGTCCCCTGACGTGCCTCCAGTCTGAGCGCGGGTGCCAGTTCATCAGCGAGCCACCAGGACGTACAAATGCGCGTCAGGAGCGGTGTGAAGAGGGCCTGGGGTCGCGGTGGGGCCTGGAGGGCGGTGTGAGGAGCTGCGGCCTGGGAGGACAGAAAAACACTCCCTCGTGAGCAGCGCTCGCTACTCTCCAGAGCCGACCTTATCCGGAGGCTTCTGTGACCGTAAAACATCCAGACGGGACCTCCCTGGTGGTCCAGTGGCTAAGAGTGTGCGCTCCCAATGCAGGGGGCTGGGTTCAATCCCCGGTCAGGGAACTGGACCCCACACACAACTAAAGCTCTCTGGCATGCTGAATGCTGCAACTAAGATCCCGTGTGACCAAACAAATTAATCAAGTAAATAATACGCATTTTTTAAAACTCGAGCCAAACATACACAAACAGCCCGAGCCCCTTGCGTTGCGTGTGTCTCACTGTGCCTTGCGCGCGGAAGTTCTTGACGTGGTGGTGGTTTTGTGCATTTGTCTCTCTGGGCACAGTTCTCTAAGGGCAGCACCCGGGCCTGCAATTCCCCCCTGCAGCGCCTAACACCTTCTCCCAGAGCTTCTCCGCAAAGGCCTGCTGTCGACCGCGACCCGGAAGTCACAGCGGGAACAGGACCACAGAGATGGCTGTTGTTCAGTCACTCAGTGGTGTCCGACTCTTTGCCACCCCATGGACTGCAGCACGCCAGGCCTCCCCGTCCATCACCAACTCCCAGAGCTTACTCAAACTCATGTCCATGGAGTCGGTGATGCCATCCAACCATCTCATCCTCTGTTGTCCCCTTCTCCTCCTGCCTTCGATCTTTCCCAGCATCACGGTCTTTTCCAGAGGTAGCTGTTTGTCTCCAAGTCAAGAAATCTTCAGGCACTGGCAGTCCAGTAATTAGGACACCCCGCTTCCTGCAGGGGGCGCGGGTTCAATCCCCGGTCGGGCAACCAAGATCTCACATGCCCAGCGGCCGGGTCAAAAAATTACCAAAAAAACAGAAAGCTTCAAACGAAGCTCAATGCAAGAACCAAACACAAGCGTTGCTTTGGAAAACGCTTCATCAACCTGATGTTTGTCTTATGGGAGCCGAGTGTGTTTGGGCTTGAGTGTCAAAAACGTTAGCAGAGGGTGGGGTGCCACTCCCAAAGGCCGGGGCCGCCCTTCGCTCCCCGGCGGTCCGCAGTTGGTCCTCCGGAGAGTGTTCTGAGGAGGCGCCCCGGCACCGCTAGGGGGCAGGCGCGCCAAGCGAAACGCGCTCTGCCGAGTCCGCGCCGGGCGCCGGCGACTGGTCCTCCCTGCCCGTGGGCCTCCGAGCCGTCAATCGCGCTCGCCTCGCCAGGGTTCCGGGTTTTGAGCCCCCGAGCCGTCACAAATCATAGGACTGGCATGTTTTGCTCCAAAGGTGATGCTGTGTATCCTACTTATCTTTACACTGCATTTTTCCTGAATCATAAGCGGACCCTGGGTCTTAAGGCGATTTCTTTCAGTGAAAGAAACCAACAATGTTGGTTTCACTAAAAGGGAGCGGTTGAGAGTGGAGAGAGCTCTGCGGTCCAGCCCCTGGTTCCGCCTTTACAACTCACAGATTCTCCCAAAGTGAAGAAAGCCTAATAAGCTACAGTCGTTCACTGGAGAAGGAGCCTTAAAATGAGAATCTATCCTAATTTATTAGCACTTCCCAAACTGGACTTATTTTATCACTAACAATGTTTTACTTCTATGTGGCATTTTGTAGCTCACCAACCACATGCTATCCATTATTTACAATAACCCAACAGGATAAACTAGGATGAGCATCCCTTTTTAACAGAAGAGGAAGCTGAAATATGATATGGTGAAGTAACTACCCAGTTAGTATAGTAGTTAGCAAGTTAAAATAATTTGCACAGTGAATAAACCACAGAGGCAACACCAGCCTTCAGATCTCAGTTTCAAGTCCAGAACTCGCTTTCCCATTCTCTGCAGCCGTCCCAGGAGAAAGAATGAGTCATAGATGCAGAGACAGAGATGGAGTCAAAGTGCAGAAGAGGCAGATGTAGAACTCTCACAGCCGGGGATGTGGGTGGACATGGTAGAGATGTAGTTACGGTTTTGCTATGGATTTCAACATAGATGTGGTGATGGTTGCGGGTGTAGAGGTAGAGACCCAGTTACAGAGACATGGAGATGGAGTGGGGGAGGGGAGGCAGATGGAGACGGAGGCATAAAACGGTCGTTGGGCGGGCCAGTGCTGAAGGGGACCAGTCCTGGGTGTTCATTGGAAGGACTGATGCTGGAGCTGAAGCTCCAATATTTTGGCCACCTGATATGAAGAGCTGACTCATTGGAAAAGACCCTAATGCTGGGAAAGATTGAAGGCAGGAGGAGAAGGGGACAACAGAGGATGAGATGGTTGGATGGCATCACCGACTCAATGGACATGAGTTTGAGTAAACTCCAGGAGTTGGTGATGGACAGGGAAGGCTGGTGTGCTGCAGTCCGTGGGGTCACAAAGAGTCAGACACAAACTGAGCGACTGAACTGAACTGAGCTGGCCACATTAATAATTCTAACATGCAGCTAGAAACCCCTGGGCCTGGATGCTCTAGTTCCAGGCCATTCCCTTCTGTCCACAGAAGGTCTGGTTTTAGGGAGACAATGCCATGGAAATGATGTCTGCCAGGCTGGAGAGTTCTGGGAGTGCGGTTCTATGTACTGAAAGGGATGATAAAAATCCCCTTTCTCTTGTTCATCAAAATCAGCCTTTAATATATTTAGAAATTTTGGAGCTTCCTGGGACAGTCTAGGATATTAGTTTATACATAATCCTACTTTTTCCTTATATATCTGAGAATAAAAGATGAAACTCAAAGAAAAAAATGAACAGTTAAAAATATGTTATATTTTTTACTAGTATGAAATTAAATTATGTTTTAAGAGTTCCAATACATTTCTAACTGTGGTAGATTTTAAGGTAATTATGTGTCTCTTCGGTAATATATTTGCTATCAACTTATTGCATAAAAGGATTGCTTGTGAACGTAAGATTATTTTTAGATTTATAGCCCTTTCAAGTGAAAAAGAGGTTTTTCAGGAGTACTTCCGATTTCCAGTGTCTGGTGAATTTTCCATTTGCCATCAATAATACCGCCTACAAAAATCCCCCTTCATATAAATCCAGCCTGACATTCCTATAATGCACAGTGCAAAAGAGTGCTCTTAGGGCAAGAAATAATCTGTGTGAATTATATCAGGCCAGCATGTTGAAAACATTCATCCCGCAATTTATGAATTCAGATGCTCCCAGAACATGTTTTGGTATTCTAACGAGATGTAGGTGTTTTCATTGGCTATCTTGATAAATGTTTATTGTGGGCACAGTGAAAACTGCTGATTTGAAAAAATATTTCTGTAGTCATTTTTTTGGCCTGCCTCTAACGTTTATTACTCACAAGATCAAAACTGTATGGCACTATTACCCAGCCTAGGGCTTCCCAGGTAGCTCAGTGGCAAAGAATCCCTCTGCCAATGCAGAAGATGCAGGAGACATGGGTTCGATCCCTAGGTCGGTACAGTCCCCTGGAGATGGAAGTGGCGAGCCACTCCAGTATTATTGCCTGGAAAATTCTACGGACCGAGGAGCCTGGCAGGCTACGATCCACGGGGTCGCAGAGTCAGACACAACTCAGCGACTGAGCACACACGTTACCCAGTCTAAGGTCGTTTTCATTGTTTTGATTTTTCCAATGTAAAGACACTGTTAAAGGCACCAGTTGAAACTTTGCCATTTGGCTGTCTCTGCAGGTGTACTGGAGGCCTCAGTGTCCCTGGACCACTCCGCTGCTGCCTGGGTTCAGTCTGTGCAGCATGGGTTTGGAAAGGACCTGGGTAAGTTGCAGAGGTCCAGTTAAAGATGCCTTTGTGCATTACGTCATGCTGTGTCACTTACGGCCTTATGTCACCGTTACAGTGTGGCTATCTTGTGTTGTGCGTCGTGTGTTGCTGCGTTATGTTGCTCATGCTATATATCATATCAGACTACTACATTATATTGTTTTAGCCTATAGAGCTATGATTGCAATAGACAAAAATTATAATTTTGTCTGAGTTGAGGATGGAGTAAGTGTTTGGGCTAAATGATACTCTGTCCGCACTGTCTGCATTCCCTGGATAGTTGGTACGCTCTTCACCTTCTGGGTTTTGATTTCTTTAGTTGGCTGTTTTGAAAATTAAAGGCTGAGAACTCAATGCTCACCCAGCCTCCTGCCTTTATATAAATGTGTGTATGTGTGTGTCTGAGTGTGTTCTTTATGTAAGTGTTTGTGTGTGTGTGTGTGTGTGTGTGTGTGTCTGGGTGTGTTCTTGAAGATCTCAGAGGGCTGGGATTCTGTTGGGTTGGCCCGGAAGCTCATTTGGGTTTTCCTATCCAGATGAAGATTTTGGCCAACTCAGTGTGATTGTTCCTGGTGACCAGCCCTCCCCACTGAGCCCCTGAGTCATCAGCCTTCACTCACACATATGCAGAAGCTGGCAGACGCTCTGACTTCCCCTCTAAGGCTGCCCACTCAGTGCTGCTCACGATGATGGCTGTCTCACTTAGCTCCTGGCTTGTGTCTTGGGAGTGGAATTTAGTCTGTTATCTGAATTACAATTACAAGGAAAAAAACATGCAAATAGATGTGTAACATAAAGTGAGGGGTTATTTTTGAAAGTCACCCAGCCAGCTTCTACAGTCAGGTCATTGATGAGAAACCATACACTTGTTTGTGAAAGATTGTTCCAGAAGCATTGGAAATTCGAGTAGGAATAAATCAGATTAATTTTCAAAATTCACAGGGATAAACTTTTCATTATGAAATCGTGAATGTTCTCTTCTATTTAAATTCAGATGTGGTTAGCTCCTTTTAGATATGTTACAATAATAAATAGTAGACTGACGGGGTGGCAGTGAATATCCTTGATCCCTGTAAATAATTAGCTTGGTCGGCCTATAGAGCATAATGTCTAACCTTGTAAAAATCCCAGCCTTCTAACTCTGTCTCATTAGCAAAAGTAAATAAGTCTGTGTTGGGCCCACAGACTAACACAGCAACCCAGTATTGTCCCAGGACCGGCCAGACGAGGGGAGCGCGCTTGCTGGCGGTAGTTATCAACCGGCTTTCCCTCTTCCCACGAGGAGCGGGACGTGATTAGGTCAGCCGCTCTCTCAGTTATTCCTGTGGTCCATACAGCCAACAGCAGAGGGGCAGACAAAGGACCTGCTTCTCCGGGGCACCCCAGAAGGGTGGCAGAGAGCTTCCCTGCTTCCCCGAGATGGGCCATGGGGCTTCAATGAGATGACACCAGTGGTCAGTGCGAACGTGGCACCGGCCCAGCCAGGCGCAAGCTGCCCAAGCTCCTCGCTTTAGCGCTCCCCTAGACGCACCCACACCCTCACTCTTGCCTCGGGCTGTTTACAGAGTCACTCTGTCATGGTCCATCCACTGATACCTGCAGTGAAGGAGAATCCCGCTTCCTCTGTGCACAGCGCCTGCACACGCCTGACCCATCCTAGGACATAGGTGTCCTTCCTCCGTGTTCTAAGCAGTGTGACCGATGTCTTGCTTGGGCTGGAGAAGACGTCCGCAGTTGCCCTCTTCTTTTTCTTTCTAGTTTCATCCATTCAGCTCACCAGTATTGACTTTCTCTGTACTCTATGCTATTCTGCAAAAAAATAATAGTGAAAGTCATTCAGTTGTGTCCAACTCATTGCAACCCTATGGATTGTAGCCTGCAAGGCTCCTCTGTTCATGGGATTCTCCAGGCAAGAATACTGGAGTGGGTTACCATTCCCTTCCCCAGGAGATCGGCCTGATCCAGGAATCAAACTCCAGTCTCCTGCATTGCAGGCAGATTCTTTACTGTCTGAACCACCTTAGGCACTTAGAATATTTGCATAAATAAAGTTGGTAAATAGATACTTACATAAATAGACAGTGCTTACAGCTCAGCTACCCTATGCTTGAAGTGAAAGCGAAAGTTGCTCAGTTGTGTCCAACTCTGGATTCTTTACCAACTGAGCCAACAGGAAGTCCTGGAATCCTGGAGTGGGTAACCTATCCCTTCTCCAGCAGGTCTTCCCAACCCAGGAATCAAAGTGGGGTCTCCTGCATTGTAGGCAGATTCTTTACCACCTGAGCTATCCAGGAAGCCCAAAACAGTGAAAGTGTTAGTCACTCAGTCGTGTCTGACTCTTTGCAACTCCATGGACTGCAGCCCACCATGTTCCTCTGTCCATGGAATTCTTCAGGAAGAAATACTGGAGTGGGTGGCTGTTCCCTTCTCCAAGGGATCTTCCCAATCCAGGGATCAAACCTGGGTCTCCTGCGCTGCAGGCAGATTCTTTATCATCTGAGCCACCAGGGAAAGTCCCATGCTTATACTTTAGGAAAAGGGCAAATGTAATTGATAATTATAATTCATCAATTAAGTATCAGGCTATGATTGATAAATGCTGTACAGAGAATTAAAATAGGGTCTTGTGATAAAGAGCAGATTAGGTCTAGGAAGACCCAAAGGAGAACTCTGAAAGATGGGTAGAGGGAAGCAGGTTGGTCAGGGGCCCAGGCTGGAGGGACACCAGGCCAGGGGGGCGTCTCACAACCCCCGACCAGCAGCACAGGGCCCAGACCGGGCGTCTCCTGACGCGCAGCCCTAAACAGGAGGCGATCTGGGTAGGCTGGTCCCTCTCCCACGACAAACAGGAGTTCTGCCCCATGACAAGACCAGGTCACCCAGAACATCAGCGGGGAATGGCCAGAAGTGGCCAGAGAATATACTCCGCACACACCTAGAGACACTGGACACCCAGAGGCCCGGTGGCAGGGCCAGGGGAGGACCCGCCATCTGGGCCAGGAGACACTCTAGGCTCTGGGGCTGGGGACTCACCTCCTTGAGGCATCAGGTGGCCTGGCCTGGGGAAGATTCCCTTACTCCCTCAGATGGCATCAGCAGGGACCAGGGCAGCCCCACCAGCACCAGGCAACAGGCAGACTGAGCATGCCAAGCATCCAACTGCCATTGGAACCACCGCCCAAGGAAGTAAGCCGAGAACTGTGTGCTGAACCTAAACGAGGTGACCGCCTGCTGAAATAGAAGACCCCAATGGCACCACCCTCCTAACATAGTAACTTCAGTGTCCTGGACACAAGTGGAGACCGCACGTCATTCCAAGAACTAGGAATATCACCACCGGAGTGGGAAAAGGCAATCAGACCGTGTCTGCGCCAAGACCAGATCAGATGCTGAAACCATCAGGCAGGGCTTTAAAGCAGCCATGAACGCACATGCACCAGTGAGGAGCTCCAGGTTCTCTGAAAACGGATGAAAGGGTAGAAACCTTGGCAGAGGAATAGAAAAAAAAAAATAGGTTATTTTTTGAAAGAACCAAAGAAAATCACAGAACTGAAAACTACAATAACCAAAATAGAAAACTCAGCGGCCACCCTCAGTCGTGGATCAGGGACGACAGAGGCCAGGGTCAGTGACCTTGAGGACAGGTCAGTGAGTCGACACGATCTCAGTAACAGAGAAAATCGACTGAGAGACGTGCACAGAGCTCAGGGCCTGCTGGACAGCACCCAGAGATCCCGCAGCCACCACACAGAGCCCAGAAGAGAGCACAGCAGTGGAACTGAAAGAAGGCTCCCCTGGTGACTCGGAACCCGCCTGCCAATGCAGGAGGTGCGAGATGCTGGTTTGATTCCTGGGTTGGGAAGGCCCCCTGGAGAAGGAAATGGCAACCCACTTCAGTAGTCATGCCTGGAAAATTCAATGGACAGAGGAGACTGGTGGGCTACAGTCCATGGGCTGCAGAGTCAGACACAGCTGACCGTGCACAGACACCAACAGAGGAGCCCACAGAACAGTGGCTGCAAAACGGGAATGTGGGGAAAGACGCGCACTGCAGGATCAAGACGCTGAGCCTATCTTAACCAGGACAGACCCAAAGAAATCCATCCAGACATGTCGCAGTTAAATTCAGGAAACTCAGACAGAGAATCGTGAAAGCAGCCAGAGAAAAAGCACGAACTACCGATAGATGAACATCAATTCGATTAGAGCAGCTTTGTCATCTGAAACCCCAGAGACCAGAGGAAAAGGCATGACACTTGTCCAGGGCTGGAAAAATGACCTGTGAGCCACAAATTCTGTCGCCTCAGTAAGACTGTCCTTCAGGACTAAAGGGAACGAAGACATTCTCAGAAGAAAAAACTAACAGAATTTGTTGCTAGTAGCCCTTCATGTGTGTGCTCTGTTGTGTCTGACTCTTTGCCACCCTGTAGACTATAGCCCGCCAGGCTCCTCTGTCCACGGGATTCTCCAGGCAAGGATACTAGAGTGGGTTGCCATTCTCTTCTCCAGGGGAGCTTCCTGACCCAGGGATTGAACCCCTGTTTCCTGCATTGGCAGGTGGATTCTTTACTACTGAGCCCCTGGGGAAGCCCCAACAACCCTTCAGACATGGCTAAAGGAAGGTCTTCAGATGTTACGGAAATGACAAAAGAAGGAATCTTGGAGCATCAGGAAGGAAAAAGGAATGGCAGAAACAGGGGTCAGTGCAACAGGCTTCCTTTTCCTCGTGAGTTTTCTAAGTCATGTTTGATGATTGCAATAGAAATTGTGATGCTGTTCGATACCCAGGACCAGGATGTGTAACAGTGGAGCCTAAAGGAAAGCAAGGTTCCCGCACTTCACCTCCCTGGCACCACACATCCTCCCTAGGTGCTCATGGGAGGAAGCTAACCCAGAGCTATCACGTGGCAAGGTGATACCAAATTTGGGGAAAACACACTGACTTGTGCGTGATTCGAACTATATAACTAAGATCTGATGCTCCATCGAACTCTAATTAAAATGTGAGTCCTCCCAACATGGGTACAGAAAAATCCTTCATGCTTATCCTTCCTCTGACTCAACATCAGTCAGACCTGCTAATTCACAAGTATCCTCATCTGATTACAGAGTCGGTGCCTTAGATCACGGCAGCTGCCTGGGTTCGCAGTCATGAATTTAAGACAATCAGATAAAAAGCCATCCTTCTCCAGTGCACACATCCAGAAGGTCTGATTCCCCCTTGAAAGTGGTTAGTGATTTTCTGTCTTATCGAAGCGTTGCCTCCATTATTCATTTTATTCCAATAACAGTAGCTGCTGCTGCTGCTGCTGAGTCGCTTCAGTCGTGTCCGACTCCGTGCGACCCCGTAGACGGCAGCTGCTGCTGCTGCTGAGTCGCTTCAGTCGTGTCCGACTCCGTGCGACCCCATAGACAGCAGCTGCTGCTGCTGCTGAGTTGCTTCAGTCGTGTCCGACTCTGTGCGACCCCGTAGACGGCAGCTGCTACTATCTGCCAAACTGGCCACCGAGAAATGGAGACTTGGCAACAAATGAGAGAATGGGAAAGGAGACCAGGGATACTGAGAGAAGATGGGGACTGGGGGCAGCCGTGACGATGGGGTCCAGGCTGCCCAAGACCCTGGGGTGGAGTCAGAGAGGGAGGTGACAACCCCTGCCCTCCCCCCGGGACCTGGGGACCTGGGTACTGTCTCCGCACGTGACCTCCCTGCTCACCCCCTCCCATGACGGAGTGGCCATTTCAGGGGGGTTCTTCCTCGAAGAGGCAGCCTAGGAGGGGACCCTGGGGAGGCTGCCGTAGTCTCAATCCGTTCGTTTCTGGTCACCCCACTCCTGCAGAGGTCCGGGCTTGTGTGTATCCCCACAAGTGACAGTTCAGTGGGTCCCTGCTGCATGAGCTGTTTGTCCCCAGGAGGACCCACCTGCCCCGACCCCCTGTGCCTTTACCTGGGTTTATCTGGGCCACCCGTGTCCACTGCCTGCCTCTCCCTCAGTGATCCTGGCCCTGAGAGTCAGCACAGCCCACCGTGGGAGAGACACTAGACCCAGAGAAGGACAGATGCCTTGTGTGTGTGTGTGTGTGTGTGTGTGTGCGCACACTCAGTCATGCCCAACTCTTGGTGACCTCATGGACTATGTCCCGCCAGTTTCCTCTGTCCATGGAATTTCCAGTCAAGAAAACTGGAGTGGGCTTCCATTTCCTTCCCTATGGGATCTTCCTGGCCCAGGGATTGAACTCACTTCTCTTGCATCTCCTGCACTGGCAGGCAGGGGCTTTACCAGCTGAGCCATTGGACAGACCCTTGGGTGGTTCCCTGAAGTGGCAGCATCCCGGGTGGCTGTGGAGATTGGCTCTCCTGCCCTCTCTCATCTGCGCTCTGGCCACCACAGACTGGAGGAGGGACGCCTGCCCCCCTCGCCTCCTGAACCGAGGAGCCTAGCCCTGCCCCTGCCTGGGGTCGGGCAGCACTCCCCGACAGCTCCAGGCCCCTCTCACCCACGCACCCTAGGACTTCTGCTGCCGTCGAGTTCCTGAACCGTGAAGCTCAGGGCCAGAGCCTGAGCCATGAGAGATTTCCCGTGTTAATGAAGGTGCCCTGGGATGCCTTGCCCAGGAAAGATGCTCTTGCCCCAGCCTGAGGGTCAGCATAACCAGCCCCTCTGTCGGGGGGAGGCTGCCAGGAAATGAGTCTAAGGAACTGGAGGAAGGCTGTCGGGTTTGCATGTGCCTCCCTGGATGGTCCTAGAGACACTGAGGGCCTGTGCGGGTCTCCGGGGGCCCGGGCCCCCCGGCTGCTCTCCCTGGGCATCCTGGGTGAAACCTGCCGGCAACAGACAAGTCCTGGGGCCCGAGCTGTGCCCCACCCCCACCCGCACCTTTTTTCCCTTCAGTTAAAGCTCATCGTCACACTCGGTGACTCTCCTGTCTCTCCTTGCACAGAGCGGTCATGCCGCAAACAAAACACTAAAACGGGAGCGTTTTGGAGAAAAAAATAGAATCCAGAATATCCTGAGCCGCTTAAATTCCTCTGGGAAAGCAGAGGGAACAGTTGTGGAAGTATCAGTTGTTCTGCTCTATTTAGACTTTACACATCAAGTTTGTATGTGGTCATGAAATATGTATAAATGGAGGCATTATCATAATTCTATCATAATTTACTACTTGACCAAAATAAACTAATAAGATAAATAAATAGAGCCGCTCCTGCCCAACTGACTAATATGACCCCGCATAGAAATAAAATATTGGATGAGCTGGAGATGCCAAGTTTAAACCAGATTAGGGACAGAGTCTCAGTGGGCTGTTTCGATATAATTAACGTGATGATTTAATATGTTTTTAGCTCAGAACCATCGTGAGAGGGTTTTTTTTTTGCAATAACGTAGAAATGAAGACACAGTCATCTGAGCTGCAGAGGAATAAAAGGTTGTAATATTTTTGAGTTCTCTTGGCAGAGTGATCCATTCTCATCAATCTCAGGCTCTGCAGGAGAACATAAGCATGTTTTTCTTCCAGTCACTCATAGCCGTTATTTAATGTGGGGTAGCCACCACAGTCCTCATTAATATATTAACCTATGGCTCAAAAAGGCCTCGCAGTAAACCAGCTGAAGCCTCCTCCTGGCAGCTTTATGTCACAGGGTTAGCAGACATTAACCACTGGGAACACTGGCCTCAGGGATGAGCCCAAAGTTAATAAGCAGTCGGAACCGGGAAGCAGAAAGAGGGAGCCAGGAAGCCCACCTCGTGGACACACACACAAGCTGTTCGGGAGAGAAGGGCAAGCCCACGTGTGATGCAACCTTGTCACGGAGCGTTCTGCAGCTTCCAGAGGAATGATCTGGGCCTACGTGTTGCGAAGTGGAACCAAGTGCTAAATATATGGTTACATTAAAAAAAAAAAAAAACGAAGATAGTACAAGGGATGACCCTTCCTTGCTCAGCGTTCTAGCACTGAGGGGTCCCTAAAAGAGCGGCCGATCCCTGGCCTGATCGCCCTTCGATCTCCCTGGGGACACGCAGCACACTTTCTGAGTTGCCCCAGACTGGGGTTCGGTCAGGGGAAAGCCACAGACTCCTGTCGATACGTGAGGAGACAGTTAAGCGCACGTCTGGACTCTGCTCCCCCATCTCCAGATGACTCCCGGGGCAAGTGTCGTCCCATCAGAGCCCCGGGGCTCCCACCCCGCTCCCCTACAGTGAGCCGGGCGCAGGTGAGCCCCGCAGGACACAAGAGCCGGGGCCTCGTTTGTAGCCTGAAGGTCAACCAAGACGGACCAGACCTAACTGGGAAGCCAGCAACAGGAAGGAGACGAGCGAGGGAAACAAGAAAAGGGAGCCAAGAAGCCATATGCACCTATGACCCCGTACTGACTTAAGATACACACAGCGTGTCAGAGGAAGACAAATACTGCATGATATCACTTGTGTGCGTAATCTGAAAAAAACAAACCATACAATGAACTTATTTACAAAGCAGAAACAGACTCACAGACACAGAAAACAAACCGATGTGTATCAGAGGGGCTGGGGCGGGGGAGATAAATTAAGAGTTTGGGATTAACAGATACGCAGTGCTAGATACAAAACAGAGAAGCAACAAGGACCCGCCGTGTAGCACAGGGAGCTCTATCCAATAGCTTGCAATAACCTGTGATGGAAAAGAAGCTGAAAAAGAGCAGATATAGAGAGAGAATTCCCTGCTGGTCCAATGGCTAGGACTCGGCGCTTTCACCGCTGCGTCCCGGGTTCAGTGCCTGGTCGGGGAGCTGGGGTCCTGCAGGCCTGGCAGCACAGCCAAGAAAAGAAGAACGTATGTTCAGTTATATATGTAACCCTGGAGAAAAGAATGGCAACCCACTCCAGTATTCGTGCCTGGAGAATCCCATGGACAGAGGAGCCTGGCGGGCCACAGGGTCACCAAAGAGTGGGACACGACTGAGGGACTAAATAAATAAATATAAAACACAAGTTGCTGTGGTTTAGTCGCTCAGTCGTGTCCGACTCTTTGGTGACCCCATGGACCGTAGCCCATCAGGCTCCTCCATCCATGGGATTCTCCAGGCAAGAATACTGGAGTGGGTTGCCGTGCCCTTCTCCAGGGGATCTTCGCAACCCAGGGATCGAACCCGTGTCTCCTGCATTGCAGGCGGATTCTTTACCAGTGGGCCATGTAACCAAATCACCTTGCTATACACCACACAGTAACACAAGGCTGTAAGTCAACTTTACTTGAATTAAAAATATATGAGGTACCTAGAATGGTCAGATTCATAGAGTCAGGAAGTATTTTGGTGTTAATAGATACCAGGGGCCAGGGTCAGGGTGGAGGGGGTGGCGGGTGGGGACTTAGTGTTTAATGGGTGACTTTGATGCATCAATGTGGGCTCATCTCTAGTAAAAAGTGAACCATCCGGTGAATGACGTCAGTAGAGGGGGAGTCTCTGCGCGTGTGGGAACAGCTTACTCCAGGCCTCAGGACTCTGCACTCCCAAGTTCATTGCCACATCGGTTACAACAGCCAGGATGTGGAAACAATCCATGTGTCCATTAACAAGTGGATAAAGAAAATGGATGCACACAATCAAACACAATCCAATGTTGAAAAAGAATATACGTTATCTTCTCTTCTGTACTACACCCTGGGTGAGCCAGGAGAACATCATGGTACGTGAAATAAGCCAGTCACGAGGGACAAACCCCACATGAGTCCACTCACCCAAGGAATCTAAAACAATCAGACTCGAAGAACCAGAGGGTGGGACGGTGAGCCGGGGGCTGGGGGGAGACCTAGAGCAAACGGGCATGAAGTCTCAGGTGTGCCGGAGAAGCGGTTTCCAGAGGCCTGTTGTACAGCGTGGTGCCCCCACTGAACGTTACTTTATCGAATCCCTGAAAATTAGCCAAGAGTGTAGGTCTCATGTTCAGTGTTCTTACCACAAAAAAAGAGAGGGGTGTGACGAGTTGGGAGGTGAGGGATAAGTTTACTGACTGTGGGAAAGGAATAATCTCTAGACTCACCAAATTCAGTGCATCACATAGGTGTGTTTTATATGCTTATCATTCAGTTCAGTTCAGTTCAGGCGCTCAGTTGTGTCCGACTCTTCATGACCCCGTGAATCGCAGCACGCCAGGCCTCCCTGTCCATCATCAACTCCCGGAGCCTACCCAAACTCGTCCATTGAGTCGGTGATGCCATCCAGCCATCTCATCCTCTGTCATCCCCTTCTCGTCCTGCCTTCAATCTTTCCCAGCATCACAGTCTTTTCCAATGAGTTAGCTCTTCGAATCAGGTGGCCAAAGTACTGTAGTTTCAGCTTCAGCATCAGTCCTTCCAATGAACACCCAGGACTGATCTCCTTTAGGATGGACTGGTTGGATCTCCTTACAGTCCAAAGGATTCTCAAGAGTCTTGCTCATCATTGGTACCTCAATAAAGCCTCCCCTGGTGGCTCTGATGGTAAAGCATCCACCCGTAATGCAGGAGGCCCAGGTTTGATCCCTGGGTGGGGAAGATCCCCTGCAGAAGGGCATAGCAACCCGCTCCAGCATTCTTGCCTGGAAAATCCCATGGACAGAGCAGCCTGGTGGGCTACAGTCCATTGGGCCACAGTGTCAGACATGACTGAGCAACTAAGCTCATGCACGCACACACACAGGCCGACAAGAATGCCTGTTTGGGTGTTGGCGTGATGCCATTGTGGCGGTTCTCTTGGCAGTAGCGGAAGGGCAGGTTTAGCTGTGTCCGGAGGCCCTGGAACACAGCAGTGGTTCTGCATTGTTGGCACAAAGGAGGGTCTCCAGTTTAGTTAATTTCAGAGACCACATGGCCAGATCAGCTAAGAACTATTCTCAAACCCTCCGATGTGAGGGCCATGTAAAACAGAGCCATCTTACCATAATTAAACATGGAATTTGATGTCAGGGGGCCATTCCTACCCACTCTGATTTCCTCAGTGACATTATGACAAAGGCAGAAGGTGCATTAAAAGCTTTGGATCTATATTGAGGTCGTAAAATCTGGCCCATAGACAGTTCCTGTCTGGGGATTCATATGCCAGAAATAGATCAATAAATGCTGTGAAAAGTTCTACCAACCGTTCCATAAACTCTGAGTGAATACTCCCTAGCTGAACACTACAGTGTTCCCATAATTCCGGTACTAAATGTACCACTTACTCAAATGAAATAATTTATTTTCTATTTATTTTCTTTGGGGAAATCAACTGAGAAACAAAAGGTTCGACTTGCCTCGTTTTCCAAGTAAAATCCTGAAAACACCCCCAGGTTAGCACCAAACCAGATAGGCGCCCTTCCCCACCCGCTCAGTGGACTCCGGAGGCTTTTAGTCTTGATACCATAAAGCTCTAGTGGTGATGCGGTTTGTGGTCAGAGGAATGCCTGTCTCGTGGCACAAGCCAGCTCTTACCATCTGACCAGAAGGAATACAAAGAAGCAAAATACATATTAGTATAAATGTCCACTCTTTAAAAACCTGTAGAAATTGCTCTCTGAACGACAGAACATGTGCACATTTCCGTGGTCCTCAGACAGGTGGCAGGTGGCGAGGGCCAGCGGGCATTGCCCAGGCCAGGGGCCTTCGGCTGCACGTTCCCGCTCTCCACAAGGAGCACTTTCCTGGCACCCGAGAGATGAATCACGCTTTTCGCAAAGGAGACACGCGGTTGGGTAACACGAGACCTTGACTGACGCTGGTCTCTCGATTTACGGGTGTGTCTTTGGCAACCACGCTGTTTAAAACATGCCTCATTGAAAAGCTGGTGTTTAGGTGGCATTTGACTGTTGCTGAAGATTCACTCTCTACTAATAAGAAGATTATGCTGTCTACACAGGTCCCGGGTCTCCCAAGCCACGGGTCCAACCTCCGATAAATCGCTCGCCAGGTGACAGATAATTGTTTTCTTCCGGGTAGTCGTTATTTCTTTGTCTTGCTATTTTTTTAATGCAGTATAAATGTTACGGAAGCAACATAAGAAAGATGTTTTGTAGCAGCAGGATTGCTGGGTGAATGCAAAGACTTAAATACCTAATAAGTATTCACACTGTTGAATCAGTGTTTTTAGAGGGGCCCATTTTTCACCAGCATAACGCCACTCGAGCAGCACTTGGTCCTTCAGGGAACACATGGAAAGGCCCCTGAAGTCCCCAGGTAGCCCGCCAGGAAGCCCCAGCCAGCACCGTCTGCGCT
>NW_011495061.1:1822327-1828560 GCF_000754665.1 Bison bison bison | reverse complement strand
GCCCAACGCCCCACCCCCCCCCGCAAGCCGAGGGATGACCACAATCCTGTGTCTGATGCACCTCCTGGGATCTTGGGGACACTAAGTGAACTGACGTGTTTTTAAAAACTTAGACTACTGCCCAGCTCATGGTAAACCCGCCCTGACTGTGAACCATTACCTTATTGCCACTGACGTGGAACAATTAACGTCTAAGCTCATTATGTGCTAAATCGCATTAGCACAACAGTTTAATACAAGACCACTTAATAACTTTTTTTTAAAGGACCTGTTAAAAATTCTCCCAAAGAATGAAAAATGCTGTAGTGTGGATAATTAAAATAATCACGATGAGCCCACAACTTCCCGTGGGACCCTTGAGAGCCAAGCGACTCCACCAGGGATTCCCCACCCTGCCGCTGTGGACACTGACAACCTCTCCAGTCCATCGGGGGATGCGTGTTCTGGAGGCCTCTAAGGAGTCAGACAAGTGTTTCCCAGGTCCTGTCCTTGGGGAGAGACAGGCAAGGGCCGACACGCGGGTACCAGGGAATTCTGACCCGGGGAGACATCTGGGAACATGGAGGAAGAGACCCAAAGTCAATTTCAAAGCAGAGGTCATGTCTGGTTGGGGCTGGGTGGGTTGAGGCAGTGTCGCTGTGAGCACGGGGCAGGGAAGAGGGAAGAGGGAAGAACCCCCTGGGCAGAGGGAAGAACCAGCAGGAAGCGGGGACCAAGGCTGCTGGCTCTGGGCTCGGAGGGAGAAGAAGCCGCCTGAGATGCCCAAGGGTGTGTCTATCTGCCAGCCCTGCCCCCGCCCCTGGGGGTCAGTGCATCCTCTGCTGGACCCCATCCTCACAATTGGTCTGTTCCCCCGGCACGCGAGGGCTTCGGGAAACAGAAAGGACAGAGTAGGACCCCCTCTCCTTCTCCCCAGTGTCTGTGTGTGTGTGTGTGTGTGTGTGTAAGAAATAATTTGGGATTGAGGGAGGAGGAGACCAAGTTTGAATTTAGAAAAATTAGGAAGAATAACTTTCCCTTGGTTATTTCTGGATCGTTGTTTGATGCTTAGCAGTAGGTTTTGTTTCTTTTAACTGCTCTGTTGAGCTGTATTCTTCCAGAAGCAGACCTTGAGACAGGGACCTCAGCGAGTCAGGTTTGATGGAGGTCTGAGTGCGGTGGGGGTCCTGCCAGGATGGTGAGCACCCCGGTGAGGGTGTGGGCAGCTGGACGTGCCCAGTGACCCTCCAATCCTGTCTGGCTGGGGAAGAAGCTGAGCCGGGCCGAGGTCTGCCCATGGGGGCACCAACCCTCTAGGCTCCCGCCCACCTCCATGCCAGGGGAGGCCCGAGAGAAAGCCCCTTGCTCCAGGATGCCCAGGCACGAGCCACGTGGGGGGCACAAGCAGACACTGATGGCAGCGGCTTCTCCCGCCTTCTTTTTCAAACTTTTTGATAGTATCTGAGAATTTTACTCTGATAAAAAGAAATCAAAAGAAAACTATTTCCATTTAGAAAAAATAAGATCTGCCTGGTTATTATCACAGTCCCGGGGGTTCTGAGTGGAGAAAATGGTATCTGCCTTTAGGCTGGGGTCTGCGTAACCTGGAAGGCTGGTCGTGTAGCTAGCGATGACACTGAGCAGCATTATGCAGTCTGAAAGGGCAGCCTTCCAGGGGTGTGTGTGTATGTGTGTGTTTTTGCGCGTGTTTTTTTTTTTACATCCAAGTTTTACCAGTTTGCTCTAATATAAGCAAAATACAGTGTAACCAGGATAAGTCTGATAGCTGTCTAGAAAGACAAAGAGTTTTAAAAATAGAGCTAAAGGCAGCAGACACCCTTGTTCCCGTGTCAGCAGTCACCGCCAACACGGAGTTAGGCTGGATGGCCTCGTGCAGAATGTTCACGGGAAACATGATACTGAACCGCCTGACCACAAAGCCCGCTGTGGCGCCGACCACAGAGACGCCACTGAACGGCAGTGAGAGGCCGGGGCACTTCCTGGTCCAGTGGCTAAGGCTGTGCACGTCCACCGCAGGGGCCCGGGTTCCATCCCTGCTCTGGGAAGTAAGATCCAGTGGCCAAAAAACAAGATTAATAAAAAAAATAGAAATCTTACATAACTAACAAAATAGGCTTAATTTTTGCCGAGAAGATACAGTGAGCCCACGTCAGAAATGTGTTGTTGTTTACTTGACAAGTCGTGTCCGACTCTTTGCGACCCCGTGGACTGCAGCACGCCAGGACGGCCTCCCTGTCCCTCACCATCTCCCAGGGGTTTCCCAAGTTCACGTCCATCGAGTCGGTGATGCCTTCCAAACATCTCATCCTCTGTCGCCCCCTTCTCCTCTGCACTCAGTCTTTCCCAGCATCAGAGTCTTTTTCAATGAGTCAGCTGTTCCATTCAGGTGGCCAAAGTACTGGAGTCAGAAATGTAACCTCCCTCCTTCAAGAGCATTTAGGTCATGTGCGCTCCACAAGGGAGAAGCATCTCCAGTTAATAGAAAAATACACTGAAAATGGGTAGAAGTATATAGAAAGAACAGGAAGAGCTAATGAAAATTAACGACACAGCTGAACTCCAGCCAGAAGTGGATGTGACTTTATGTTACTCAAACGTGTAAGCGCGGACCGAGGCAGCCCACGCCAGGGAACAAAGGTTTTGTAAGGACTTTGGTAATCCGGAATGAAATTGATAACCACAGTGAAAGCCGCGACATTAATAAAAAAGGGATCAATGACACAGACAAATATATTTACAGATCATCGCCTCGACTTGAGGCCTGCAAAGACCCAGATGCATCACTGCCTTCAATTTTATTTATAGATCAACGTCTTAATGTGACGAATAGTTGGCTTGCAAACTAAAACTACTGAAGATCACGAAGTACAGCTACGGCTTTTTCCCTTTGCTTTACTCGGCAGAGATGTCAGCCCAGGTCTACGACCTGGGGGCAGCTCCTTGGTCCTCTGTGAGTGGGTGTCGCCTGCTGAGCTTACCCTGCAGCGAACAGAACAAACCACACGCTCTGGCCTGAGGACGAGCTTGGATCAGAGGCCCGCCTTCACTGGGAGACCCTCCCCGGGGGCCTCCCGGTCCATCTGACCCCCTTGCCCAAGCTCACCTGGCCCCCACTGCTCTTGGCTAAACATGCAGCTGGTAATTAACAAGCATGCATGGGTGCTAAGCACTCAGTCCCGTCCCACCCTCTGCGACCCCCTGGACTGTAGCCCGCCAGTCTCCTCTGTCCTTGGGATTCTCCAGGCCAGGATACTAGGGTTGGTGGCCATTCTCTTCTCCAGGGGATCTTCCCAACCCAGGGACCGAACCCACACAGCTTAAGTCTCCTGCGTCGGCAGGGGGCTCTCTACCACTAGCGCCACCTGGGAAGTCTTTCTCTTAACATAATGAGAGGAGAAGACTGGGGATGTGGAGGTGCACCTGTCTGGGCCCCAGGAGGATCTGAAGGCGTTTACTCGCTCATTTATTCATTCATTCGTTCACTGCCTGCTTCCTGCCTGGAGTTGAGGCAGCCCTGGAGCTGGGAACAGGCCGCAGGAAGTTGAAGAAGCCGGAATCAAGCTGCTGCCTCCGCAGACGCAGAGGGAACCACAGGATTCCCCTGGGACGGGGGTCCTACGGGAGCAGCAGGCAGGGAGACGGCTCCAGCCACGGCAGACGGACAGGGCACGCGGGACGCCAGGGAGGCCAGGCCCAGGAGCCCTGGCAGAGGGGGCGGCGGCTGTCGGGGGGACTGGAAGGGCTGACGTGGGCTGTCAGGCCGAGTGGACTGCAGAAGACAAGATCAGGCCGGGCCCGGGGCAGCGGCTGGGGCAGCAGGCCTGGGTCTGACCGGACCATCTCTATCGGAGTCGGAGGGCTGGCTGCTGGGGAGGAGGCGGGCTGGTGAGGCTGCTGCAGAGGGGCTCGCTGGTCTGCCACCTGTCAGGTGCGCCAAGAGGACTCCCCAGGCAGGTCCTCATGAAGGAGGAAACCGACAGAACAGGCTCCACCTTGAAAGCAGGACTCCATCTTGGGCCGGATTGTGGACTTTGAGCTGTACGCCTAGTATCTATGGAAACGACATACCAGCTGGAAAACCAGACCACCCCCCCCCCAACCATAGAAGAGCCCCAGGGCTCCTACCTAGACTCTCCGTCCTAAAAGAATACCCTAATTATCTGTGTAACCAGATGGAATCATAAATTCTATTGTGCTTATTGGGGTATGAGCACAGGCCTATTGATAACTGTCCTCTGTTAACTACCTAGGCTTAAGGCACACGAATCGCGGGTTAGCTTGGATTGTATCTTTCTTTTCCTTTGTTCAGACTAGTTTCGGGGAGTTTGGGGAGGCAGGTTTGAGCACGTACACTTAGGGTATATATGGTTTTCACAAAAACTGGTCGGGTCCTCAGCTAAGAGGAGACTCTGCCTTGGGCCCTCGGGTGTAATAAACTGCACTCCACCATCTGCATTGTCCTTCTGAGTGAGTTTGTTTCCCAGAACGTGTGGCTACAACACTCACACTCTCTATTTGGAGGAGTTGGCCCAGGTTTCTGGTTGGAAATTGACATTATCTGTTCATTCAAAAAATATATTTATACAATTTCCCTAAGCAGGGATTCCCAGGTGGCGCTAGCAGTGAAGAATCTGTCTGCTCATGCAGGACATTAAGAGATGCGGGTTTGATTCCTGGGTTGGGAAGATCTCCTGGAGTAGGTAAAGGCAACCCACCCACATGTTCTTGCCTGGAGAGTCCCATGGACAGAGGAGCCTGGAGGGCTACAGACTATGGGGTGGCAGAGAGTCAGACACGGCTGGAGCGACTTGGCACACACACACGGAGAAAATGTGTAGGGTGGTAACTTTGTAAAACACTGAGACGCTCCCACACACACAGGAATATTTGTTGAGGCACTGTTGAATAGCGCTGTGTGCATGTTTTTAAAAGGAAACGAACATTCACCATTAGTGGATTGGTTCCATAAACTATGCCCATAAACCCACTGAGAAGAATGAGGGACCCAGAACCAGCAGGTCTCCCACACTCAGTGCTGGGGAGGGGGCCGGGACCCTGGGAAGCTGGTAGATGCAGATTCTGGCCCCGGGGTCTGGGAGGACCTGCCGTGCTGCGCTTCCAACAGGACCCCAGGCAGCGCTGCTGTCTGTGGAGGTTCCTGAGGTGGGAAACCCAGGAGCAGACGGGCAACTGCACAGCAATGCGCCCTACTTTGGTGAAGAGTGATCGAAACGCCAGTTAACACGTGCGTTGACTCTCTGGAAGGAAGCGAGTTTCTGGGGGGAAGAGCTGGAGGCAGCCCCCCTTTTTCTAGTATTTATTTCTGTGGCCACACCGGGTCTTAGTCATCTGCACCAGCTCCTAGATGCAGTCTGCGGGTTCTGCTCCCTGACCAGAGATTTAGCCTGAGCCCCCGGCACTGGGAGCTCGGAGTCTCAGTCACTGGACAGCCAGCGAAGTCCCCGGACTCCCCTTTCTTCATCACACTCTAACCATGGTATTTCAGGGTTTTATGGTGAACATGAATTATTTTTGTACCTGAAAAAAACGTTTAAAAATAAGCAATAGGTAAATTAAAACCAAAAAAAAAGTTTGGGAAGCTGAATGTTCTGGACTGAATGTCTGTGTTCCCCTAAATGCGTGTGTGTTAGGGGGAAGGTGTTAGGAGGTGGGGTCTTTGGCAGGTGATTAGGTTGTGGGGGTGGGTGCTGATGATGGGGTTAGGGTCCTTATACCCGGGTCCCCAGACGGGCCCATAGCCTCCCCCAAGGTGGGGACAGCGCCTGAGGATGGCCACCAGTGAACCTGGAAGCGAGTCCCCACCAGATAGCAGGTCGGGGCACCTGGACCTCCGACTGCCAGCTCCAGAGGCGCGGGGAGTGGACATCTGAAGTTTCAGCCGCCATTCATGGTGTTCGGTTGCAGGAGCCCGCACGGACTAAGACACAGAGCAGAAGGTTAGGCTTCAGCTGTGCATCATCTTACTCTTCATAGATCATCCATGCTATTATTTTAAAGAGCTGTCAGCAGCCAGCAGTTTGTTCCAGGCCGGGGAGCAAGCGTCTGATGCAACAGCCTCCGTCCACCCATCAATTCTGAGTCGCCGCAGGCAGCCCTGCCAGCTGCCCGGCCGTCGCTTCGAAACGCAGCCCCGTCCTGGTCACCCAGCCTCTCTGCCCACGACTTCACCGGCTCCCCACGCGCCCAGCATCAAGCTGAGGCCACGCCCCCCC
>NW_011495061.1:1819762-1822227 GCF_000754665.1 Bison bison bison | reverse complement strand
CACTCCTCCAGCCCCACCTCTGGCCCGCGCCTGCGCACACAGCGCACACACGCCGACACCGGCCCTTCCACACGCTGTGCCTGCGTTGCCCGTTCATCTGTCCGTGTCATCCGTAGGCTCCTTCACGTTTGCAGCCAGATGCCCAGGCCCCCTTGTACCCCCGGCCAGCCCCTCCCACCAGAATCAGGGGAAAACGTTCCATCCAGCGCCCCAGGCCTGCGGCCCTGTTGAGGCTCCAAGAGGCGCAGCTTCCCCAGGTGTGGGGCAGACAGAATCGCCACAAAGGCCGCCTTCCCCGAGGATCCTGGGCCTGAAAAACACCCCCAAGACTCCCCCACGTTAAGCCCCCACAAGGTCTTCAAAGTCGTGACTTCAGAGCAAGAAAACTCCTGAGCGAAAGCCGGGCCCCTGTCAGAGCAGAGGCGGAGGACGTGAGGGCCGCTGACCCCGAGCCTGGCCGGGTACCAGCCCCTCCCAGAGCACGCCGAGGGAGCGAGTGATGGGATTCAGGTTAGGTCAGGTCAGGTCAGTTCAGTCGCTCAGTCGTGTCCGACTCTCTGCAACCCCATGGACCGCAGCACATCAGGCTTCCCTGTCCTTCACCAACTCCTGAAGCTTACTCAAACTCATGCCCATGGAGCTGGTGATGCCATCCAACCACCTCATCCTCTGTCATCCCCTTCTCCTCCCACCTTCAGTCTTTCCCAGCTTCAGGGTCTTTTTGGTTCCTGTTAAAAGGGGTGGGCGCAAGGCTGGCTGGCTCCCTCCCCCAGTCAGCACCAGAGAAATTACTGGAGGACAGGAGAGCCTGGGGAGGGGTACCTGGTCGGGGGCCCCTCCCGCTGCCCCTCACCCCCAGGCCCAGGGTGCCAGGTGGGAGGAGGTCCTCCCCCTCACTTCTCTCCAGGAATTGTGGACACTGGTCTGGGAGGTCTCCGCTCCCGGCCCAGCCTTTGCCGGCCGGGTGAACCCTCGGGACACAAGCCCTCACTGGGGAGGCCTCCGCAGCCACACGCAGGTGACCCAGAGGGACAGGCCAGCAAGGAGGGCCCCGCAGAGCTTCGGGGTGACGGGGTCCGTTTCATTGCGGAACGAGTTACTTCAAAACTCACTGTTATGGCAGCCCTGTGGGATGGGGCGCTGATCCGCACTTTGCAGGTCATGCAGCAGCGAGGTCAGGATGGGAACCCCAGCGCTGGCTGGCACTTCCATGCGGGTGTCCTCCCGTCACCATCCAGCCCTGAGTCCTGCGGGCCCCAGCTCCCGCCTTCCCCGTGCTGTGCTCCTTTCCCGGTACAAACCACCCCCCTTAAAGCAGACATCCACAGGCTGGGTGCTGAGGCTGAAGGCTGGGAATCTAGGTGTGGGCGGGGTGGGCTCCCCCGGCTGCAGGACAGGTCCTGACCAGGCAGACCTTCCTCCAGCCTCTGCTGTGGACCGTCCTGGGAGTCCCAGCCCCCTGAGTCCTCATGGCTGCCTCCGATGTCCAGGTGGGTCTCCCGGGTTGGAGCTGGGACTCCAGTCTCCCTCTCTTAGGAACCCTTGTCCTTGGACGCAGGGCCTGCCCAGGCCAGCAGGGCCTCCTCCCACCCACGTATCTGCAAAGGCCCTATTTCCACACCAGGTCAGGTCCCTGAATGCCAGCAGATTTGAACTCTGGAGGCACCGGTCACGCTGGCGGGTGGCCATCCATGGCACCATAACGGGGGACCATCACCCCGGCAATCCGAGCAACACCAGTGAAGGACAGGGGCGTCTTCACCCCGAGCCTTGAGGCCCGGAGGCCTGAGGCTGGAGCAGTGAGCGCCGGACGGGGCTCCTGCGATCAGCACGCGGTTCCCACGATGCCACCCCCCAGGTGCCCGTGCACGCCCCTCCCCAAGGATCCACCCCCCTAGAAAGCGCGGAGCCTTCTTTACCATCATCCGTAAGGTTTTAAGTGATACTGTACTTGTGCTCACGAGCCCCTCTTGTGGGCTTGTGGGAGAGCCTGGAGGGACCCATCATTCTAAACAGGCGGGGTCATTAGCTGCTTTGTTTTTGGTTTGACCAAATACCTTTGCATTCAAGACCAAATATTTCTTTCTCTTTTTGAATTTTAATTGAATTATTTTATGCCTGTTTTTCGTTTTTTTTTCAATCAATGTTTTCTTTTTACCATGCATCTCGATTATTCTTTGCAACGGTAGTCCTCTCGGTTTTTATGTTCGCATAGGGCTCTGATACGTAAATATATCGTGGTTTACTTATCCGGTTTACTGCTGACACACATCAGGGTTGTTTTCGGATTGTGAACAACGCTGCACAGCGCGGCTCCCTGCGCTGCTGGCCTCCCGCCAGCAGGGGGCGGCGCCTCAGCCCGCCCTGCGCCGCGCGCCCCACGCCGCTCCCCGCCCGGAAGTCCCATCCCGGCCGGAAATCCCGCGTTGGTGCGCCCCCAAAGATGGCGGCGTCCACCGGCGCTA
>NW_011495061.1:1812541-1819429 GCF_000754665.1 Bison bison bison | reverse complement strand
GGGAGAAGCGGCATCTGAGGAAGGCGCGCCGGCTCCAGAGGGCGGCAGGCCCCGCGCAGGACCCCCGCCCGGGCGGGGAAGCCAGCGACCCCCGGGTGGGGGCAGCGCGGGAGGAGGCCGACCGGCCGTCAGCGGGGCTGCGGCGCCCTCCGGCTCCGCCCAAGGCCGCCCCGGCCCGGACCCAGGCCCAGGGCCCGCCCGGCAGGACCAAGGCCGCCGCCGCCGCCCGGAAGCGGGCGCTTCTGGCGGCCAACGAGGAGGAGGACCGCGAGATCCGAAAGCTGGAGCGGCGCCTCGGCTTGAACAAGCGCAGGAAGAAGGGCGACGGCAGCAGCTCCGTGCCTCTCAGCTTTGCCCGCGACGGGCTCGACTATGTCCTGGAGGCCCTGGGCTCTGGGGAAAGTAGTGGCTTGTGTGAAAGCGGCAGCGAGGCGGAGGAGGGCGCGGGCCCCACACCCCCCGGGAGTGAACTGGACACCGACGCTGAGGACGGATGGGAGGAGCAGGACCTGGAGCGGAGCAGCGGGCAGGCGGCAGAGGATGCGTGGAGCGAGGAGAGGGACCAGGACGATGCCGAAGAGGAGGCGCGCGGAGCCCTGGGCACAGCCAAGGAGGAAGGGGGCAGAAAGAGGGTCCGTTTTGCAGAAGATGAAGAGAGGAGTGAAATCCCCTCGGAGGCTGTGCGTACAGACGATCAGGTATCGTGTGCACGATCTCAGTCCTCCGGGATCTTCAGAGGAACGAGGATTGCAGTTAGGTGTGGGCCTGGTCAGGTCAGTACTCTTGGCTGGGGAATCCCATGGACACCGGGGCCTAGCGGGCCACCATCCGTGGGGTCACAGAGTCAGATACGACAGGGCACACAGCAGGTAACAGAGAAGGGAGAAAGCATCTCCAGAGCCCTTTCTGTCCCAGGGACTTGGCGGCCATCCCCACCGGCTGTCCTCAGGCTCCAAACCTGACTCCCCACCCCCTTGCTCTGTCCGACCTCTGGTGTGTCCTGGAACAGCTGCAGCACCTCTGCCTGCCCCCACCTAGTCCTTTTCTTGTCCAGCTGCTCCCGGAGTGAGTCCTTCTAAGGCACAAAACTGCTCTCTTAACACGCACTTGGATGAGGTCTCACACTGACGACCAAGTTCAGAACCCATGGCAGAGCTGATGGGCTCGAGGGATGGCCCTTCACCTGTCAGCCTCCCCTCAGCACGCACCTTGTGGAACTGCTCCCTTCCCCACCTCTCCCCGGTTCAGCGTTCTGATCTGTGCTCACTATGACTCTGTGTGCGAGGCCTTTCCTCATTTTCTCACTGATGCGTTTATCTGTTGATGTCACACGTCTCTGGGAACCTCCCCCTCCTAAGGGTATGATCTGTCTCGTTGCTGTCCCTGGTGCCTCCGTGCCTGGCACTCTGAGCAAGTCCCCAAGTGCCATCAGCTCCTCTGAGCACTGGCTTTCTGGCTCTTCCCAAGTCTCTGTCACAGCTCGTGGACATGTAATTGACCTACTAGTGGGCGTCTTAAAATTAAGTTTCTTTGTGCATAAATGTACTTTTCTCTAAGCACGGATCACGCTTTACAAAAAGTGTTTGTTTCCTAGCGGCTTTGTCACTCAGGTGTCAGGGAGGGTTGGTGATAATGATCTGTAACTCATAAGTTGAAAATCTAGGAACCAGTGAGCAGTAGGTTGATTTTATCATGTAAACTTAGATACTAGTTTTGAGCAAGTTTGAAGTTTTTCCAAACTTTTTCTCCACCGTCGGTGGTGCATGTAATTTCGGTGTTTGTGCGAGGCCGTGCCCGCTGTCTGTTGAGGCTGGCAGAGGGTAGGATGTAGGGCCCTCGGGGGCACAAGCCCGACGTGCGCAGCCAGGTCAGCAGAGCTCCAGAGGGAAAAGGGAGGCGATGACATGGAGTGCTGACAGTTACCTGAGTGTTGGCGTGCTTGTCCAGGGCCAGAGCGGGCACTCGGGAGACAGCTGGTGCTCACCAAGCAGCGGTGGTGACCACCTGCCCTGTGGCCTGGGATCCAGTGTCTAAGAAGAATTTATTTCTATCCTTTCAAGCAGAGTCTTGGTGAAAATGGTGGAAAGTACGTCCCACCTCACGTGAGGCGAGTGGAGGAGACAGAGGATGCCCAGAAAAAGGAAGAACTGGAAAGGCTCAAGAAACAGGTCAAAGGTCTGATCAACAGGTAACCTCGAGGCAGTGCTGCTGTCCCTTCAAGAGACAGTGGAGGAGCGATTCTGGGAGTTAGCCGCTGCCCGAGATGCTTCTTTAGCTGAAGCACTTTTCCCACAGAAGCAGGGCGTGTACATCCTCCCACCCCCACCAGTACAGCCGTTTTTCCACACCAGGGAATCCAGGTGCTTATGCCAGCTGACAGTGAGAAAGCTGACTTCTCCCAGCAGCACGTGCGGATGTGCTCAGGGGGGCCCCCTGGCCTGCCGGGGGCACCGAGTCAGCATGGCAGCGGGCGTCCTCGTCACGGCCTCCCTGGTCCTGACGCGGGTCCCGCGTGCGCTTCACTGGGGCCGAGTCTCAGCGGAAGGACAGCAGTTAGGTTATTTGCTGATCGCAGAGGATTGTGTGTTCTCCACACGCGTGCCGAGTTTAGGGCTTGCCTACACAGTGTAGGACCTGCTGGTATATTAGTAACTTTTCCCTTTTCTTAAAATGACCCCCAAAACGGCGGCCCAATCGCTCTGTCTTTCCACCTGTGTGCAGGCTGAGCGAGCCGAACCTGGCCTCCATCAGCAGCCAGCTGGAGGAGCTGTACATGGGCCATAGCCGGAAGGACATGAACGCCACGCTGACCACCGTCGTGCTGAGCGCCTGCGCCCCGGACACGGTCATGCCCGCCCGGCTGCTCATGGAGCATGTCCTCCTGGTCAGCGTCCTGCACCGCACCGTCGGCCTCGAGGTAGGGCCGCCGCGGCCATTCCGGCGCCTCTCGTCTCAGTGGCCAGCCGGCGCAGTCTCAGGCCAGGCCTCGCTCCGTGCCCACGTGATGTTGCCCAGCTTCTGGTTCTGACTGGTCCTTGTTGGCTATTAGTCTCTCTCCCTCTGGACCGTACCGTCCGCCTTGTCTTTGCCTTCTCTGTGATCCCGCCCTGGCGGTGACTGTTTCCGGTGTTCCGAGCACAGGCCTTTTTGTTGGGCAGGAGGCCACCAGAGTGTGAGGGAAAACGGCATTAAGAGAGGAGACGGGACAGCGCCTGGCCTTGGGGTGTTGGTGTCCCTGGGTGGGCCGCGGACCTGCGTGTGTCTGTGAAGGGGCCCTTTGTCAGGATTCCGTGGACGACGCGTCTAAAGCGCCCGCTGCTCGGAGCCTGGCCCCGTCCCCCCGCCCCCGAGTTTTCGGTCCCAGCTCAGTGCCTCCTGTGTCGGGTCGGGGGCCCACACACCGCGGGGCCTCTTCTTCACCCTTACATTGACCTTGGCGTCCGCTCGCCCAGGGTAGCGGCTTCCAGGGCTGTTGAGGGCGCTCTGATGATGGGACTTCATACTGAGGTGGCGGAGTAAGTGGGGGAGGAAGTGAACGAGGCCTCCGTCCCCAGACGACGTCCGTATCACAAGAGCTTGTAGACCCGTCGGGCCTTGGCGGTCCGGGGCCTTTTGCCGCCTCTCAGCAGCGGGCCGCCGCTGCGGGTCTGGCCGCTGTGTGAGTCCTGGGGGCTCCAGGCAGGGACTGGGCAGGGCTTTGTTCAGCCCCGCTTTGCAGATGCGCAGTTTTTCTCGATGTCTGCGGAATTCTGGACTCTGGTTTTTAAGGTCTGTTTGAATGTAGCATAGCGGTCGTTATCGAAAGAGTGTGTTCTTCAGGGGCGTCTTCAGTGAAGAGGCTTGCCCTGGGTGTTTACAGGGTAGACTCTTCACAGGTCGTTAGAAGCCAGAGGACGTGTCCGGCCCGTCAGAGCTGCCTCCACGGAGCCCTTGCTCCCTGCTCCCGTCAGCTGCCTTTCCCTGAGGGCCCCCGGCGCTGCCTTATCTTGCGTTTGCCAGCGAGACGTGTGTGTTTTCCGCCACAGTCCGTCCTCACCGGGGATTTAACGCGGCCTCTGCTTCTCCAGCCACCCACCCAGGCGTCCAGGGGTCGGGCTTACTCAGTCTTAAAGCGGTCCCTGCCCCCCCTTCCCGCTCCTCCTTGTGGGTTAATGCCCCCACTGGAAGCTCCGTCAGCCCCGTGACCTAGATAGTTGATCCTTCCCCTCCGTGACTGGCCACCGGCTCTGGTTCTGTCCCTGGGTCCCTCACGTCCGGTCTGCCTGCCCGGGTCCAGCCCAGCTGCAGTGATCCGGGTCCCTGAGTCTCAGCTGGAGTGTTGCCATTACCCTGCTTCCCCTCCCCAGGCCCCTGCCTTCCAGGCCCAGACTGAGCCGGAGAACTGAGCCGTGTTGGATAGCATGTTTTTAGAGATGTGGGTGTGTTCTTAGCAGTTTTCACAACTGTATTTTTCCGAGGAACCAGAGTGGCTGCTGGCCGCAAAAGGTGCCTCCGTTGGAGGGAGGCCTGGGCGGCTTGCTCTGCGTCGTGTGCAGTTCAGGCTCTCCTCTGGGAAGCTCTGTACACTCAGGCTCGAGCTCTTAAACCTGCCCTGTGAGATCTCATACCCCGCCACCTATGTATTTTGTTAATTTTTAAAGCACGAAGCCTTTTAACACACGTTTAAGCTGAAAGACGCCCCTGAGAACAACCCACTCGCCCGAGGCCTGTGTGCAGTCACGTGTGCTCTGCTCTCTGCTCACCCGAGGCCTGTTTGCGGTCACGTGTGCTCTGCTCTCCGCTCACCTGAGGCCTGTGTGTGGTCACGTGTGCTCTGCTCTCTGCTCACCCGAGGCCTGTTTGCAGTCACGTGTGCTCTGCTCTCCATCCAGGTGGGCGCCCACTTCCTGGAGGCGGTGGTGAGGAGGTTTGATGACGCGTATAAAAGCGGGCGAGATGGGAAGGAGTGCGACAACCTGTTCGCCGTCATCGCCCATCTGTACAACTTCCACGTGGTGCAGTCTCTCCTCATCTTTGACGTGTTGAGGAAACTTGTTGAAAGTTTCACGGAAAAAGATATCGAGCTGATCCTGTTAATGCTGAAGACCGTGGGCTTTTCACTAAGGAAGGACGATGCTCTGTCCCTGAAGGAGCTGATCACGGAGACTCAGGCCAAAGCCAGCGGAGCAGGCGGCAGGTTCCGGGACCAGACCAGGGTACGCGCCCCCCAACCTGCTTCCCCCTGCCTGACACAGCCTCAGCACGCGAGCCCCTTCCGTCCCAGTGAGGCCTGCGTCTCGTGCCTGATCTGGTGTTGCGGCTTTCTTTTCAGTCTGTGAATGAACCTCCTTCTTGACTCTCACGGGTTTAAGACTGTTCAGTTGTTCAAAAGAGGCTTACTGGGAAGGCCTGTGGCGAGGGGCTCAGGTCAATGCGCTTGGCCACCGTGGGACTGTGTGCTGCGGGCCTCAGTTTCCCCATCTGGAAGGTGGGGCTGATGGTAACTCCTGCAGACTGAGAGGCCTGGAGGAGCCGTAGGGGTTGGGGGGGCGGGGCAGGGTCTAGCCTCAGGGCCTTGTGAACCTCCCAGGGAATCGGAACCTTGTCCCAGAGGCATGAGGCATGTGATGAGTTCTGAGTAGGTAAACGCACGTTTTCATGCTCAGGTCACTTTGGATGCAAAAAAGGAAAGAGAAAAGCAACCTTGGGTTGGGGCGATGATTAGCAGAGTTGCAGTGGGCGTGAGTCTAGGACTTAAAAGTCCTCAGACTTGGGGAGGGGGCGGGAGACAGGGGTCAGAGGTCATACCAGGTACCCAGCTTGGGTGTCCAGGTGGGCAGTAGGTTGTTGAGAGACACAGCCCGAAAAGGAAGACTGGCCCAGTTTTGAAATCCTGAGATGAGAGCCACTCATTGTGAGGAGGGAGGCGGGGCTGAGCCTTCTGAGGGTCCTAGGGACCCGGAGGTGGGTGAGGTGCTATGTCCGCCATGGAGGGTCATGGGAGCCGAGCGGGGGTTCCTGACCAACGCCCTTCTCCTGTGTTGGATGCTCAGGAAAGAGGCAGGGGTAAAGGTCAGCTCTTCACATCAGGTGGCCAAAGGATTGGAGCTTTGGTTTCAGCATCAGTCCTTCCAGTGAATATTCAGAACTGATTTCCTTTAGGATGGATTGGTTTGATCTCCTTGCAGCCTAAGGGACTCTCAAGAGTCTTCTCCAACACCGCAGTTCAAAAGCATCAGTTCTTCGGTGCTCAGCCTTCTTTATGGTCCAACTCGTACATCCATACGTGACTACTGAGAAAACCATAGCTTTGACTGGACGGACCTTTAGCTTTGACCGTAGGGAGGTCAGCAGACACGTGCCTTTAGCTCCGATGGTGGCGCGAAGCTGGAGGAGGTGGGCGGGGGCTCGCTGAGGGCTGGGGTGCTGAGCTGAGGAGGCGCCCCGAGTGCTCAGTGCACGCGCCGTGTGGGTTGTGTCTCAGCGCTCACGTTTGGGGGACTCTGCTCTGGGCCTGTGGGAATTCTCACTTCTGTTCTTGCAGCTTTTCTCTCAGTACAGTGTTATTTCCAGTTTGAGAGTTAAAGAAGGAGAAAGGCCAGGAATGGGAAGAAGTCGGGGCGGGAAGGGGGCACCTGAAGCCAGTGGGGCAGCTGGGAGCCCTGGGTGGGCGGCCGCGCCGCAGCGCTGCTCGACAGCGGCGGCGACCACACGCGGGAGGACGCCCCCTCCCTTCCCGAGCAGAAGGGCCGCCGGTTCCTCCCTTTTGAAAGGGTGGCTCCTCCTGCCCATGTCTCAGGTCCGCTTCATGCTGGAGACGCTGCTGGCCCTGAAGAACAACGACGTGCGGAAGATCCCAGGCTACGACCCCGAGCCCGTGGAGAGGCTGCGGAAGCTGCAGAGAGGCCT
>NW_011495061.1:1805784-1812317 GCF_000754665.1 Bison bison bison | reverse complement strand
TAAAAGAATCTTCAGCATTGAGCCCCCCCTCCTTCCTAAGGGCCTCCTTCTCCTCCCTGGGGAGCACCCCCTTCTCCCTGGGGAGCCCTCCTTTCAGCTCCTATGCTCCCCGGCTGCACTATCCCATGAGACTTCTCCAACAGATAGAGGAGCCACAGGTCAGGTGCCCGTCCAGTCGCCGGGGTCCCCAGGTCGGGGGGAATCTGCAGGTTTCTGTGGTGAGACCCCCCCACCTTGTGAGCTGTGGATGCCCCTGCGCTCAGCCCTCAGCCACACAGAGACTCACAGGCGTGTCCTCTGGCCAGGGTCCCACCCAGACCAGCGAGGTCAGCCTGGGAGTGAGGGTTCATCTGTTGAAATTCCCTGGGACTTCTCGCTGTGGGCCCCTTTGGCAGCTCCCTCAGCCCCAGGCCTTGGTCCCGTCGCTGCGTCCCACGGATCACAGGCTGGTTGGCGGCGTCCTCACTGCCGGCGTGGGCTCTCCCTGGACCCCCGTGGGATCACTGTCCTCCCACAACACGTCTGGGGATGGGCCCAGGAAGCTCACACTCGGAGGTCTCCTCTGACGCTGCCATCCCTCCCAGGGGTTAAGTGTCCGGGTTGTCGGCGACTCAGCTCAGTGTTCCTGCACCAGCAGCACCTTCGCCCAGGCGGGAGCATCCCGGCTGGTGCTTGCGTGCTGAGCCGCTGCGCCGGCTGCTCTCTTACAGGTGCGCGGTGCCAGCGCAGGGACAGACCCCGAGCTCCGAGTGTCCTGGGACAGCGTCCTGAACGCCGAGCGCACTGGGCGCTGGTGGATCGTGGGGTCCGCCTGGAGCGGCGCCCCGATGGTGGACGGCGGTCCACAGAAGGCCCCGCAGAAGCCTCTCGCGGGGACGGTGCGTGGGGGACCGAGTCCGTGCGCGGGGACGGTGCATGGGGTACCGAGCCCGCATGCGGCTGTCCCTGGGGTTATTTGACGATATTACGGAAGCTGCTGTGGTTTTGTGATCTCATGTAATTCCATTTCTGTTACTTCCTCTGAAAGTATCAAAATGTTAGCTGGGAGACTTAGATGCAGAGACGAGTGAGGGGATGCTCGACCACCCCGCCCCTCTCTCACACGGGAGCCCGCCTACACGCGGCGGGTTCCTCCGGGGGTCTACTCTGCCTCTTGCTGTTGCAGGGGTGGTGCTCAGAAATAAAGACTCAGCACTTACACGTGTGACTTACAATTATCCTCGACGTCAAACCGCAGGATTACACATATAAGTTTTTAGAAACTTCTTAACTGTACTGAACCAAAGGAGAAATTTAGTGACACGTCTGTACAACCTACGCCCTGTCGTCCCTCTTTGCAGGTTAGCTCGAAGATCCTGGAGCTTGCCCGCAAGCAGAGAATGAACACCGACGTCAGGAGAAACATATTCTGCACAGTGATGACGAGCGAAGACTTTCTGGATGCGTTCGAGAAGCTCCTGAAGTAAGCCCTGTGTGCGCCTCCTCCTTGGCCTCTGAGTCAGGGGCTGGGTACCCGCCTCCCCAGCGTCCCTCCTGCTGACTGACCGCTGGTCGCTCCAGATGCAGACAGCTTATGATCTGTTGATTGGAGGGATCCGGTGGCCACCTGATGGTTCCCAGTGGCCGCTGCTTGTCATGAGTCGCTTAACTCTTCCTGTTAAAAGTTGTCTTTCTGACTACATCTAAGTTAAACCTCCTGTGTGGCTTCTGTACTTGGTTGTAATGAGATTTAAAAGCATCTGTGTACTTTGACAAAGTACATCTAAAAAGTCTAGTATTAATTAATTTTCCTTTACTTGCTTCAAATTCAGAAAGAAATGGAGGGTAGGCATTGCAGGACTGTGCAGACTCCACACTGCACTAAAGGGGCGGGTCTCACCGTGTCCAGACCCGCCCACACAGGACTCAGCGGGGACAGTGGCAGGGACTCACTGCCGGCCCGAGGCTAAGACACTGTCCTGTGGCTCAGTCCCCAACCCAGGCCCGTGTAGGCCCGGGGTCCCCTGCTTCCGGAGCCGGGGGTCCAGTCCTGCCCCCCACCTTCTCTGCTCGGCTCGTCTCATCAGACAGACGGCTGGACAGGGAGTGCCTCTGGGAGAGCTGTCTGCCTTGGGCTGCCGACCTCGGGCAGGTTGAAGGTTCAGAGCTGGCTGCTTCTGCCCTCTAGGCTGGGGCTTAAGGATCAGCAGGAGAGAGAGATCGTTCACGTGCTGGTGGACTGCTGCCTGCAGGAGAAGACCTACAACCCTTTCTACGCCTTCCTGGCCGGCAAGTTCTGTGCCTACGAGAGGAGGTTCCAGGTGATGGGGCCGGGAGGCTGCCTGCCATCACTGTCTGACTGCAGGCCCCGAGCTCAGCGCGGCGGGTGGGCTCCCTGCATCCACGTGGCGCCCCCGGATCCACGTCACAGATGAGGGTGCCGTGACCTGGTGGACCGGCGAGGCCTCTGCGGTCCAGTGTTTCTCTGATTTGAGGGACAGCATCTCGAAAGAGATGACTGTGAAGCGGTTTCAAACTACTGTGTAACGAAGCCAGTGTAGTTTCTAAGAAGTCTTCAGCTTAAGGATATTACATCTAAGTGGTTAAGTGTCATACCTTTGGATTATGTTTGTAGTGATTATTCTAATAATTTGTGGGATTTTAACTTTTTTCCCCCTTTTTATTATTCTGTTAGATGACGTTCCAGTTCAGCATATGGGACAAATTTCGGGACCTAGAAAATTTGCCAGCCACTAGTTTTGCTAATTTGGTTCATCTGGTGGCCCACTTGTTGAAGACCAAGTCACTGCCACTTTCCCTCTTAAAGGTGTGTGAGGCGCACGGAATAACTCAGGGCACTGAAGCTGAAAGCATACAGCTGAGCCTTGAGCCGCGGGGTCCGGGGCAGACCCCCGGTGCAGTCACAGTCCTGGTCTGACTTCACAGTCGCCTCCGCATTCTGGTTGCACATGCCAGGAGCCTCCCCGCTTGGGCGCGTGTGGTCCTGCAGTGCGTTTTAGGGGGAGAAGTCCTCGTGTAAGTGGACGTGCAGTCCAGAGGCGAGCTCGGGGCCCAGGGCCGGTGTGTTCGTTGCCTTAGGAACACACGCGTCCTTGGATCCTGACTCGCCTGGGAAACGTCATCATCCGGGCAGGCAAGCAGGCAGCGTCAAGTTGCCGGTAGCTTAGGGCACCGTGACAGCTGCTGGCTGCTCTTCGTGGGGCTGGGGGCGCGAGTGCAGGGGCTGCTCACACACCTGTCGAGCTAGCCTCCTGTGCCTTTGGGGTGGCGCACCAAGCGTGAGGGCCCACCGCCTCGCCCCACACCCCGGCACGGGGCACGCCCACGGCACAGACCTCTCTGGCTTTCTCGTTGCTGGGGGGTCTCGCCTTGTGTTTACTGGAGTTTGAGCTCAGAAGGGACGGCGCACGGCGTGTCCGTCAGCTGCAGTAGGTCCTGGAGACACCCCTGAGCCAGGGCAGCCCCTCCTTCCCTCACAGGGGTCTGACCGGGCCTCTGTCTGCACGTTGTTCCCCCGTACCATTGGTGGCACAGGGTCACCAGGCTGCCGCTGTCCTTTACTTTAATTCAGCATAAGCTTGAAATGTATCCACGTTGATCTCCGCACTTCTGTTCTCAGATTTTATTCGTGTTGTATAGCCTTCCGCTGTATAAGTGTACTGTGATTTTTATATACACAAATTTATCCCTCCTGGACCTAGATTGTGTGTGTGTGTGTGTGTGTGTGTGTGTGTGTGTGTGTGTGTGTGGTCTTAGTCAGGGGGTAGCTTCTCTGAGGCATGGAGATGATCGCACCTGTCTCAGTTCTAGGGAGTCCTGCTTCACTCGGCGCCCCTCTGCCCCTGAACTTGACTGAGCTCTGCTGAGTCCCTTTGCCGGCAGGCGCACACCCTGCAGCCGTGATGAGAGGGCGCAGGGCCTCAGCTGGTCACTTTATAAAACTGGAGACAACCTTAGTTAAGGGGGTGGGGGGCGGGTAGCATTCCCTCAGACTGTGCTTAGAAATCGTTGAAAAGTTGGCTAAACCTGTGTAACGTTACTGTTTTTTATCCTGACTCTATTAGGTTGTGGAATTCAGTGAACTGGACAAACCCAGAGTCCACTTCTTACGGAAAGTGTTACATATACTGCTGATGGAGACAGAAGTTGAAGACCTTGGTTTGATTTTTGCAAGGTTTGTTCCCAGCGTTTTGATAAAACATGGAAGAGAAAAGAGAAAGCATTTCACTCACGTTATCTTAGAAAAGCGAGCTTGTTGTGCTGTATGTTGTACTTAGGGGCAGCTTTTCAGTTAAATTTGGATGATGTCTTGTATGTTAATTGGGGGATGGGAGACTTGCCTAATAGGGAGCTGAAGGTGATTTGTGACCAGTAGAGTACGTTCTGCACTGAGGGCTCTGCTTCAGTGGGAACTGGCCATGCCTCCCTCTCCGGGGTCCCCCGACGGAGCACCAGGGCAGCTGGTCACTGATGCGTGTCCCTTCCTCCCCAGGGTGTCGGACAAGCCGGCGCTGGGCCTGCTGCGTGAGGGCCTGAAGCTCTTCATCAGCCACTTCCTGCTGAGAGGCGCCCCGGAGGCTGGCGCCCTGCGGGAGCGCGCCGAGCTGTGCACCCAGGCCCTGCAGGGGCGGGGGTCCCTCAGGATGTAGGGGAGGGGCCTGTCTGCAGGGCGTCTCCTGTACAGCTCGCCAGGAAGGCAGGGCAGCTGTAGCCCTGTAGTGTAAGCTAGTGTATTTAGCTCCAGGGTTGTGTTTGTATTTTAAACCATTTTCAGATAACTGTATTTATATCTCCGGGAGGGGCGGGCGGGGCAGGCCCAGGCTGTGAGGGAGTGGGTGTGCAGTGTCTTCAGAGACGGGATGAGCTCAAGCCTGCAGTCTGAGAGACTGGTGGTGGTTGTATCTTTGTATATTGGTTAAAAATTCAGAAGTCATCCATCAAACGTGCCTGATGCTGTGTTGATACGTGAAGTGTCCTGGAGGCCGCTGTCCTGGGAAAGGTGGCAGCTGACCCGGGCCTCACGGTGTGGGGGTGCTCCTGGCTCCTCACCTCAGGTTCCCACCGGGGGCAGGCCAGCTCCCCCGAGTGTCACTAACTCCACATAACTCTGAAGCCCCCACGTGAGCAGACAGAGCCTGGGCTGGCCGGCCACGCCTGCTGAGCGGGTTCTTGGGTGGGAACTCAAGACAGACCCGCTCTCAACGGGCATGCCCGGGTTGCCCCTGAAGCACAGCGCCTGCCCCCCCTCGCTGCGCCTGGGCAGAGCACAGACAAGGCGAAATGTCTGCGTTGCTGAGTCCAGGTGAGGTTTATGCAGATGGAATGTATTTTTATAACCTTTCCTCAAGTTTTAAATTATTTCAAAATAAACAATTCTTCTAAAACATGCATACTGCAGAACTCATTCTTTCAAGGTGTGAAATATTCTGATGTCTTTTCATGAAAATAATTAAGCCAATTCGGATCACCGTTGGCTCCTTTTTTGTATTAACTGTAGTGGTGGCCACGCGGGGTCCTTGTAGCTGCAGGGACGTCTCTCTGGTTGCGGCTGCTCTCCGGTTGCGGAGTGCAGGCGCTCGTTCGGGTGGCGTGTCCTGTCACTGAACGCAGGTTCCAGGGCGCCTGGGCCTCTGCAGGTTCGGCTCTGGAGCCCTGTTGCTCCGAGGCACGTGAGATCTTCCCGGGTCAGGGCTCGAACCCAGGTCTCCTGCACGGGCAGGCGGATTCTTTACCACCAGACCACCAAGGAAGCCCTAACCTCGTTTTTAAAAACATGGCTTAGTCCTTCCTGTAAAGCAGTGACCCCGTGTCTGTTGCTGTACTTCCCTGCGAGGTGCCCCTGGGTCAGCAGGAGGAGCCAGAGGGACGGCCTGCGCCTTGACCTTGACCTGGGCCTGGGTGGCCAGGGCGTTGGTCACCAGAGCTCTGGGCTCAAGGCTGCCGACTGGGAGCCGCAGACCGCATCCCTGCCAGGGTGTCAGGGCAGGGCGCTGCAGGTCTGTGCTGGGTGCTGCTGGATGTGGCAGGACTCGGCACCGGCAGCTGCTGCAGAACCTGAGCCCGTCTGGGATCGTTTCCGCTCCCAGCTGCGGTGCGGCTGTTTGTCCTGAGGCTGCGGTGTCTGAATTACACCAGCTCGAGGCCTCTTCCGGGGGCGCCAAGTAGGAGTGGGGCTTGGTCTCACTCAGCGTTTGCTGGGGGCTCCTCCATGCCACACGCGGAGTTGAGCCCCGGGGCAGCTTGAAGGTTTCAGAGACATCACATGCCCCGTCGTCACGTGCGCCAAGAGTGGCCGGCAGCCAGCCACCCAGCCCCCGTGGGCCAGGCATGGCGAGCTTGCCGGAGGAGGTGACCCCGGCCCCGGCCCTTCCAGCCAGAGCCCGGGGCACCCAGGGACGCGCGGGCTGCAGCGGAGGGTCGGGACACGGGGCCGGGCCATGTGGGGCCCCGGGACCCGGGACAGAAGGTGGGACGGGACCAGCGCCTGCAGCCTGCCTGTGAGGAGCAGGCGTGTATCTGCTCCACCTGGGGAA
>NW_011495061.1:1804827-1805665 GCF_000754665.1 Bison bison bison | reverse complement strand
TCCTGGCCCAAGACAGCAGCGTGAGAAGGAAGATTCTGGAGACGCGACTGAGGCACACACAGCAGAAGGGGGCACCTTTCAGTGAAGAGGTCCGGGGGCGTTTGGGGCCCTGCCAGCGCCCGTCAACAGCAGGGTCGGGCAGGAGGCCACAGACACACCGCCCAAGGTGGGGGCTTGAGGCCCGGGTGTCGGAGCCCCCCAAGGAAGCTGAGTTAGGAGAAGCAGGCCAGGGACAGGCTGCCGCCCGGCAGCTCCTAGTGCAGAGAGCAGAACCGGGAGGACCCAGAGGCTGCCCGGGAGCTCCAGCACAGCTCAAGACCCTCCCAGGACGGCAGCTCTGTGACCGCGGAGGGGCTGCAGGCAGACCCCAGACAGGAGCAATGACTGAGCCTCTGCAGGGCTGCACGTCTCCCTGCGGGCAACGCATTTAAGGTGCACATGCATCCGGAGTGTTCCAAGAGGCCCGTGAACCTTGGATCTTCTGGGGAAAGGAGTACTGGCCTGGGAATCAGGGCTTTTCCTCTTCTCACATTTCATACCTTACTCCACACGGATGACACCGACTGGAGAGGGGTCAAGTTCACACGCAGATGACGTTTATCTCGAGTTGAGCTGGGTAAAATGAAAAATGATGTTTGCATGATAAGATGATGAAAGGGAAAGTGGGGACCGAGTTTAAAACGCTCTGAGGCTGCTGTGTGTTTGGAAAACAATGCCATGTGTGTGCACGCCGGCCCGGGGAACAGACTGATTTTGACCTTGAGCATGTCCAAAGCGGGACGCTCGGCCAGGGCCTTGGGGGGTTATCGCGGCGGCATGTCCCCGCGCACTCAAGCCG
>NW_011495061.1:1799191-1804727 GCF_000754665.1 Bison bison bison | reverse complement strand
CCCCGCCAGTCTGCAGGGGATGGGCGCCCGCCCCCACCCCCGGCTGCGGCACGGCCTGCGTCTTTCCTTCCAGCCCTGGGGAACCAGCCTGGGACCTCCCATCCTGCCCCTCACACACCAGGACCACTTCTGCTGACAGAGGTGTTGGGGGTTGCCCCTCTAGGGCCCCATGACGTGCAACCAGGGTCGCATTTATCTGGCTCAGCCCGAGGTCAAAATGAGTAAGAGGACTTAAAGATTATTCCCTAGAGAAGATCACTTACGGTGGATTGCATGTTGCGTTTTACTTGGTCGGAAGCATTTCCTAAGAAGGTGGCAAATTCTGCTTTTGTTTTTTGGTTTGTCCATCGTTAACATCTTCCCCATTTGCGTTTTCTCTTTTTTTGGCATGTAATCCACATGCATTTACGCACACACACGTTTTGATGGCAGCTATAGAAAGTGCATACGTCAGGACACAGCTCCTAAGCCCTCAGCCCGTGTCTCCTGAGGACAAGGACATTCTCGTACATTCGAGTACAGGGGAGTCAGGCGCACCCTGAGAACACAGACGTTCAGGAACGGTCCAGCAGACGGCCGTTTTCATCCTTCCGGTTGTCCTGAAGTGAATTTCCTACAGCTTTTTTTTCCCCCTAGACAGAATACAGTCAAGGTTCAATCGTTACATTTCTTTTTATTTCTCTTTTAGTATTGAACACCCACCCCATCCCATCTCCACTTAAAATTTTCACTCAAGGCCCAAAAGTAGGGGCCGGGGGGACTTCCCTGGCAACCAACGCAGGGCACGCTGGTTCCATCCCTGGTCAGGAACCAAGCTCCCACACGCCCCATACTGCTGCCAAAAAACCAAACTTCCCCAAGAAACCAGCCCTTTGTCACGTAGAGCCCTGCACACATCCGGCGGGCTCCGTGTGGCCGTGGCCGGGGAAGCATACTCGGGGACCGGCCCCTCCCGGCTGCGCCGTGGGACAGTGGTCAGCGCACGGCTCAGGCCGGCGGTGCTCGGCCACTAGTTAGGGCCGAGGCCCGCACAGGCACCTTGTCACCCTTGTGATGATTAAGGGAAACTAATCACCAGAATTCAAGGACATCTTACAACGGGGAGGAGTGCAGCAAAATATGAATTTCCTGTTCCCCACCAACATGTTTGCCTAGTGGGTCAGGCCCGTGTCAGTGATGCTTGCCAGGATCACTTATGGCAAGTTGGTCACTTTCTAACTCCGTCATCCCTCCTACATGACTAGCTCGCATTCTTGAAAAATGAGCCTCTATACTCCTCTGCTTTTCCCGCGAAAGCTCAGACTCTACCCATCTCAAGAGCACTGAAGTGGTGAATGGCAGTCTCGAGACACCGTCGCTGGCCGCGGCAAGCACAGAAGATGTGTTCCCGCCAGAGCCTCAGGTCGGGCAGGCGGGGGTCCCCTGCCTGTCGGGGGAGATCCTGCCAGCTGGAGGGAACCCAGCTCTGTAAGCCCAGGTCTAGGGTTCAGTTTCCAACTCCCTCATCAGCAGGCTTCATGGCATGGCCCCTGAGCAGTCCCATCTCGCCTCAGCGACGGGGACGCTCCGGTAGCTTGCCAGCTGCTCAGGCACGAAGTGCAGAAGGGACGAAGCGCGTCAGGCCTGGCCGGCTCAGGCCAGCCATCCCCGCCCGCAGCGCGGCCGCCCCTTCTGTGAAGCCGCTTTGCCATCTGTGTTCTCTAGTTGCTCAGGTAGGTCTGTGAGTGCCCGGAATGGCAGCGGTAATTTCTCTGAGCCTCAAGATGGTTCACTAGCCACGAAGTCACTCCATGCTCTTCTTGTTTCTCTTCTCACAGACCCTGAATCACTGCCCACTTAGGAGAACAGGCAGCGTGGCCAGCTGTCCTGGTCGGTCACCCCAAGAGCTCAGTGGGGGCTGCTCTCAGACAAGCAGCGCTGGGAAGCGGGACCTGCTACCGTCCAGTGGCCCCACGGACGGCCCCGAGGGTCCCCAGCAGGGACATGTGGTCCGTCCCCAAACTCGGCTTCCCTCTCCGCCACCCTCCCAAGTCTGCATCAGTAACTTGACCAAAGAAGCCGTGCTTATCAGTTCCGCGGACAGCCTGACCTTGCAGGAGGGCGGGCACGTCTACCTTGCAGGAGAAGGAGATTTTATGGCCTAAGATGAGCCCTGCATCCTTCAGGGGGCCTGGTGCTGTGTTCATGGGTCAGTCAGCCCCCAGGGAGCCTCTCACCTGGACAGAAGAGGCGCCTGCTCGTCGTCTGAGGCTGGAGTGTCCCTGTGGTTGCTTCTCCCCAAAGCGCACATTGGGGAGGGGGTGTGTCTAAGGGCATTCTGCTTCCTCAATCCCCAATTTGCCATCTGAATCTACTTTATAATTCTTAAATACCTTTGGCTTATTCAGGACATTGTTACTATCTCTGGGAAACTATCCTTAATGAGAGTAAAACAAGACTCACAGAAAAGCGCAAGAGGAAACCCAGGTGCTGGGGGCCGGCCCGGCTCCAAGTCCGCCTGCGGAGTGCCAGCACCACACATCCGAAACCGGGGGCAGGCCTCCCGAGTGCTGTTAGGATCATTACTTAACTGCACCCGGCAGCCAGAGCTCCGACTTCCTCCCAAGAGCCAACTGCGAGCAGGTGTGCCCGAGGGCGTGATTATCAGAAGCCCAGCCTCCCCAAGTGCTTCTCCTGGGCTTACTGTGTGCAGAAAAGCCAGTCCACACGCCTGGGGCAGAGACCCCGCTTATGTAACTCATCAAAAATACAACGTGATTATTTGCGATTTACTTTATCCTTGCCCTCAAACTTTCCCCTGGGGGAGGAAGTACTTTTCAGTCTGGTCCCAGGTTAGCAGGTAAGAGACGCAGACAGTGGTCATGAGCACCCGTACGCTCTTTGACTTAGACGGACAATGAGTATTTTTGTTTTTTAAACCTGTTTTCTTAATCAGATTTGATGAGCCAGCCAGAGTCCGCATACTACCTTAGTGACTGTAGGGCTCACTAAAGCTGCCCAGGCCGAGGCGGCCTGCCCTGGGTCTGCCCTGGAACAGGGCTGTGCCAGCCCCACCACGAACACCCCCCAGAGCCTTGAAACAGAGAAGCGGGAAACACCGGGCAGACCCCGGGGCTGGGCTGGCCATCTGCTCCTGCGCCTTGTCTGTCCGCACAGCACAGCCACGGCAGCGGGAGCGAGGCCCACCGCCCCTGTGCTCGCGAGCCACGGGCCGTGCGTGCAAGACCAGGCCGAGGTGGAGCTGTGCTCCATGTCCCCGTCCAGTCGCCTCGCGTCTGGGGCTTGACCTGCCCACCTGGAGGCCGGGCCACTCAGGCCTGGAGGAGACCAGGTCCGGGTCTGCCAGGCCGGCACAGGCCTCTACCTTCTCCCCGACAACCAGTGGGCTCCAGCCACCTCCCTGCCGAGCTTCCGTGCCGGCTCCTGGCCCAGTCCTGGGAAGCGAGTGGGCAGAGAAACAACACGGATGGGGGTCTGTGGTGAGCTAGTCACACCTCTCACTGAGGTCAGTCCAGCCCAGCAGGGCCGGGGCTGTGGACGTGGCTCCTGAAAGCAGCGGCCAACAGTGCCTGTCAAGATCCCAGAGGGGACCTGCGGGGGCTCTGCTCCCTCCGCCTCCTGCCACCCCCATCTCCAGGCTTGGGGGGCCAGGCGGGGCCACCAGCAGGGAGACCGCTTGTGCCCCAGGCCACGGACACCATGTGACCATGGGCCTTGTCCCTGCTGGGTGGGATAATAAAGTACTTTGTTACCTGTGAGTGAGAGGCCTGATAAAAGCAACATATTATCACGCCACCTGTGATTAGGGGGCATCTGGGCACCAGAGACTGGGTCACATATGTGAGTAAACACAATTTGTTTCTGTTCCCTGATTATGAAGGTCGCGGTGGTTTAACCCCGCTGGGACCGCCCCGCACACTATCTGCTCAAACAGAACTGGGAAAGGAAACACCGGCAGTCATTAAAAGCGAATCACCTTGTTTTACGAAGATAGGGGAGGCCTCAGTGTGGGGGCCCCGGGACGGCTCCACGGCCCCCGGGGGCAGACCACCCGCAGGGAGGGTGCTGCTGGGAGGAGACCCAGGGGGTCACGACAGCCCTGGTGCTTCTGGGAAAACCTGGGGCTATTCTAAGCAGTTTTGAAAAGCTGCCAAGAATGCAGTGTGTGACGATTCAGGTGTCTCCTTTACCTGTGAAAATAGGAACAGGAAATATGCCAAGGTAGTGGGAAGACTTCTGAGAGCTACGGAGCCCGCCAATATTGCTGGTTTTAAATGTAGCAGAGGACTTTCTTAAAAACTGTCTTTATTGAAGTAGAATTGATTTGCAATATCATGTAAGCTTTGGACGTGAGTGCAGCTTCACTTACACATGCGTGTGTATATGTGTGTGTGTATGTATATGTGTGTGCATGTGTGTATATATGTGTGTGTATATATGTGTCAGTATATGTGTGTGCATGTGTATATATGTGTGCGTGTGTATATGTGTTCATATATGTGTGTGTACATGTGTATCTGTATGTGCATGTGTGTGTGCATGTGTGTGTGCATGTGTATTTGTGTATATGTGTGTGCTTATGTGTGTATATGTGCGTGTGTATATATATATGTAGGTGTGCGTGTGTATATGTGTGTGCGCGCGTGTATATATGTGTGTGTATATGTGTGTTCATATATGTGTGTGTGCGTGTGTGCGTGTGTATATGTGTGTGTTTGTATATGTGTGTATATATGTCTGTGCGTGTGTATGTGTGTGTGTGCGTGTGTATATATGTGTGTATATGTGTGTATGTGTGTGTATGTGTCAGTATATGTGTGTGCGTGTGTATATGTGTGTGTGCATGTGTGTTCATATGTGTGTGTGTGCGTGTGTATATGTGTGTGTTTGTATATGTGTGTATATGTGTCTGTGCGTGTGTGTGTGCGTGTGTGCGTGTGTATATGTGTGTGTTTGTATATGTGTGTATATATGTCTGTGCGTGTGTATGTGCGTGTGTGCGTGTGTATATGTGTGTGTGTATACATTTATATGTATGTATATTCAGGTTCTTTTCCCTTGTAGGTTATCACATAATACTGAGCATGTGTGCTGTGCTAAGTTGCTCAGTTGTGTCCGACTCTTTGTGACCCCAAGGACTGTAGCCCACCAGGCTCCTCTGTCCATGGGATTCTCCAGGCAAGAATACTGGAGTGGGTAGCCTTTCCCTTCTCCAGGAGATCTTCTCAACCCAGAGATAGAACCGAGGTCTCCCGCATTGCAGGCAAATTCTTTACTGACTGAGCCACCAGGGAAGCCCATAGCATGAATACTACTGAGCATACATGCACGTATATGTGTGTATATATGTATATTCAGGTTCTTTCCCTTGTAGGTTATCATACACTGCTGAGCATACGTGTGTGTATGTGTATATATGTATATTCAGGTTCTGCTGAGCATAGCTCCCGGTGCTATGCAGTGGAGGACTCATGTCGTGGGGGCACTGGCTCTACCTTTCAAAGCGAGGCTCTCCCTCTGTGGTTCAAGATGGGGC
>NW_011495061.1:1798509-1799091 GCF_000754665.1 Bison bison bison | reverse complement strand
AAATGTATATATGTGTGTGTATATGTGTGTTCATATATGTGTGTGTGCGTGTGTGCGTGTGTATATGTGTGTGTTTGTATATGTGTGTATATATGTCTGTGCGTGTGTATGTGTGTGTGTGCGTGTGTATATATGTGTGTATATGTGTGTATGTGTGTGTATGTGTCAGTATATGTGTGTGCGTGTGTATATGTGTGTGTGCATGTGTGTTCATATGTGTGTGTGTGCGTGTGTATATGTGTGTGTTTGTATATGTGTGTATATGTGTCTGTGCGTGTGTGTGTGCGTGTGTGCGTGTGTATATGTGTGTGTTTGTATATGTGTGTATATATGTCTGTGCGTGTGTATGTGTGTGTGTGCGTGTGTATATATGTGTGTATATGTGTGTATGTGTGTGTATGTGTCAGTATATGTGTGTGCGTGTGTATATGTGTGTGTGCATGTGTGTTCATATGTGTGTGTGTGCGTGTGTATATGTGTGTGTTTGTATATGTGTGTATATGTGTCTGTGCGTGTGTGTGTGCGTGTGTGCGTGTGTATATGTGTGTGTTTGTATATGTGTGTATATATGTCTGTGCGTGT
>NW_011495061.1:1794404-1798409 GCF_000754665.1 Bison bison bison | reverse complement strand
GGCTCTCCCTCTGTGGTTCAAGATGGGGCCTCCTGACCCCACTGCCTCCTGACCGCTGCTCTGTTGGCTGCCCCGCCCTTGGGCTCCTGGGGGTGTCCCGGGCAGCAGCGTGTACTGGTGCCCATGACGGCCGGTCGGTCAGGCCTCAAGAACCCTTGGTGCACAGGAGTCTGCTTGCCGGGCTCCTGACCCGGGCCACCAGCTGTTGCCCCTGGACTCTTGGGCACAGAGCAGATGGGGCAGCCGGTGGGGAGGCCCTCAGACACGGGGGCGATGGCGGAGGCCGCGGCACTGGGGCAGGCCCTGCGTGGTGTCCAGGGTGGCTTCAGCCTCAGGGTCTGCACCGGGAGGATGAGATGGAGCACAGATGTGACCCGGAGCCCTTGGCTCAAACACCGGGGAGGAGACACGGGAAAACCAGCTTCACTCACTGGAGCCCCTCGACGTGCTCTGACCTACAGGGGATGCTGTGGGAAGTGTCTGAAAGGAACACAACCTACTCATTCAACAGACCAGGCAGACTCTCAGAGCTGGACGGCAGAGCACATGGTCCAGGATGGGGGGCTGGGGAGGCTGGTGTTTAAGCAGGACAGAGTTAGGCTGGGGTGAGAAATGGGGAACACAATGCTGTGATGCGACTAGACACACGCACACACACAACCGAAACACAGGCCTGTGCACAGATGGAAATCAAGACTTCCTGACTGCAGGCAAAGCTCAGTGTGGAGGCATCAGGCCTTCTCACCGGGGAGGTTCCTGGGGGCCTCGTGGTTCGGATGAGGGGCTTTCACTGCCACAGCCCCGGTTCAATCCCTGGACAGGGAGCTGAGATCCTGCAAGCCGTGCAGCGCAGCCAAATTAAAACAGAGAGACTTCTCACCAGAGGGGAGGGAAAGAAGGGGCCACACTCTCATCCCCAGGAAGGACGCACACCACCCTCCATCTGGCTGGCCAGGATTCCCGAGCCCCATCTTGAACCACAGAGGGAGAGCCACGTGATAAAGGGCCTGGGCGCCTGGGGGTCCCAGGGCCACCAGCCCAGCTCCGGGGGCCCAGGTGGAAGGAGACAGAGTGAACTTCTGTCCCTCGGGCTCTCCTGCCCCTGGGGATCCCCCCCCACCGCGATCCTAACTGATGAACGCTGACTCTGCCCCTGCATTCTGGCAGCCCACGGGCCGCGGGGGGTGCGCACAGCGCTGAGAATGAGGACCCCACGGTCACCGACTAGCACGGGCTGTGTGGACACCTCCAGGGAGCTGCCCACTCCTGGGGACCCACCTGGGCTTCCTGCCACAGCCTGCTCCACCGAGGCCCACGGCAGGGACAGCCCGGCTCTGCAGTTCTCCGTCCTCCATCCAGACTGGCTCCGAGTCAGCAGATGAGAGTTACTCCACAAATACTACCTCCATCAGGGGTCCAGAAGCCATCAGTAGGCCAGAGCTCACCCCGGCGTCCGTGCAGCCGCAGCTCAGACAGCTTCTCCCGGGTGACAGGCTGCCCCGGACGCAGCGACCTGCAGCAGCCGCCTTCAGCTCGTCTCTCTCTGGGTCGACGGTTCAGGTGGGACTCGGGGCTTCCTCCCAGGCCTGCGGTCACCCTACATGTCGCTTGAGTCCAGCCGGCTGGCCCCTGCCCCTCCAGGGTAGCGGGTGGACAAGCCCTTTTCAAGGCCCTGGCACGTCCCATCTGCACATGCCCACTGGACCAAAGGAGGCTCAGGGCTCGGGCTGCCCAGAGAGGCAGGTTCCCAGGTGGCCATCAGCTCACACGCTTTCTCCTTCTCTGTTTGTCCATCTCTCCGTTCGGCTGGAGTCCCCAAGAGAATGATCCCGTGGTGTGGACACAGTGGCCCTGGGTCCACGTGACACCTGGCCGACCAGCCCAGCAGGGCAGTGAGTAGAAAGCGGGGAGAGGGTGCAGGCTTGGGGGGCTGACATGGGGAGCCTCCTCTGGCCCCTCCTCACAGTGCATGCCCTTCTCCACAGCTGCCCCAGGAGACGGGCGCTGCCACTCTCCCAAGCGAGGCGCTCGGGCACAGAGAGGTCACGCCCCTGCCCAAGGCCACCCAGCTGCTAAGTGCCCAGGTGTCGCCTGCACCTCTGCCTCCTGGCTCTCAGCCTGGCCTCCCGAGTCCCTGGAATCCCTGAGACTTCCTCCCCAGCCCACACCCCACCCACCACGGCCTTTCCCTGGACCAGCCTTGAACTGCAACCCCGAGGATCCTCAGTGAATCTCGAGGACTGGTTCTGCGTCCCACGGGGGTTTGTGTAACTGTCCCGTGAGCCTGCGGGTGCAGCCTGGTGCGGGTTCAGCTGTCGAAGTCTTCTCTCTTCCTTTGAGATGGGGACGACCCAGTCCTCCTCCTACAGATGGGGGCACAGGGCCCTCTGGGCACAGAACACCGCGGGGGCGGTGACGGGCCTGCATCCTGGTTGGAAGCATGCACAGGCTTCCACGTCCACGGTGAGCGAGGGAGTCGCGAGTTCTGCTGCTCGAACGGCTCCTGCAGGCGGGGCGTGCTGGGTGTGAAGGGCCTGCCTCCAGCTTCCCGGCAGTGCACAGGCGTCTCCGTGAAGGGGGACGCCAGACCTCGTCCTGCTCCCAGGGGTCTGGAAGCTTCTGTGTCTGGGGTCAGACTCCCTAAAATTGGCAGTGAACCTTTTACGTGAAAACTGCGGCTTTCTCTTCTATTTTCCAGAGTGGTCTTAAAGGCCTGAATTACTTAAGAAATCACTATACACCTAAAACTAATACCATGGTTTAAGTCAATTACATCTCAGTGGAAAACAAAAAACGGAGGAAAACATACCTGAAACCTATTCCTGTCTCCAAACTCCCACTTCCACCACGCACACACGCACCTCTGTTTTCTGGACTGACTCCGCCATCAGGGCTACAAACACTTTAAATCAAGAAGTGAGTATCTGATGGCTTGGACCTGGGATAAGTACCCTGTATGGTTCTTAAAGGTCTCTAATTCTCTCACAGGCAGGCAGCCTGAGCTACAGCACATGTCCTCACCTTCCCACAGTGCAGGAGAAGATGAGTCCTGCATCTCAGGTGATGGGGGCTTTGGACCTCCCTCGTCACCCACTCCAGCGTTCTTGCCTGGAGAATCCCAGGGACGGGGGAGCCTGGTGGGCTGCCGTCTGTGGGGTTGCACGGAGTCGGACACGACTGAAGTGCCTTAGCAGGATCACTTTTTACCTGACACCTCACCTTCCGGGTTCACACACCGCTCACACTACGTGCTGCACGAGTTTAGTGAGCGTCAGCCTCGTCTCCCCTCCCCACTGTGTAACTTGAGGACAGTGTGCGTCAGTCTCGTCTCCCCTTCCCCCTGTGTGACTCGAGGACAGTGGAGACTTTTGCCTTCCACTCACCCATGCACCCACCCTGGTGCTCAGAACCATGTCTAGAAGAGCAGCTGTTCTAAATCTGCCAAACGACTGGGTGGTTGATGGATTTTCTGGGCTGGCTAGTATCTCTTGTAGGTGAAAAGGCTGCGGTGTCACACAGGTGCCTGATCCCAGGGCTTGTGGGAATCTGACAGTTTCCCCCATCCCCAATAAATTAATCACCAGGATAAATGAACCAGGGTGGCGAAAGGTACAAAGCAGGAAAGCAGACCCAGGGTAAAACACACACACACACACACACACACACACACACACGGTACCTTTCCTTTACAGATTTAGCTATTTAAAAACTCAACTGCAAGCTTCAGGCACTGGTGTCTTCCTTAAGAACCTTTGGCACGGGTGTCTCCTTAGGAGGACTGGCCCCAGAAAACCCCTCTGGGTCCCCCAGATTGGACACGGGAAAGCGGGCCCTTCTCTCCTCGCAGACGCCCGAGCCAGGGCGATTCTAACTCTTTCTGTGTATCATTTTCCAAGGTGCTGTTTCAGCACAGAAGAAAACCTGTGCTTGGAACCACGGCTCTGCGTCGGAAGGTGATCCCACTCAAAAACCACCAGCATCTTTGCAGACTCGGAGCACCAACCC
>NW_011495061.1:1793549-1793867 GCF_000754665.1 Bison bison bison | reverse complement strand
ACACCTGGCACGTCGTAAAGTGATTTACGAAGTGAAAGTGTTAAACGAGGCCACCAGCTGGAGCCCCGACCCGGCTTTATGAGTTTTATTAGGTGCCCTATTATGGAAAATAAACTTTAATCCGACCATAAAAACCAAATCTGAAAAACATATTTGCCTGCAGTCTGGAACACTCTGGCGATCTGGGCTGAGTCACACCTCCGAAAGGATTAGTTTTATTGAGGGAGACACCAGGCACCGCAGGACTTTGATACGGGTGGGGGGCGCCCGCGTCCCACAGGTAGAGACCCCCCCCCACGTCTCCCACACCCGGCGCTG
>NW_011495061.1:1787970-1793171 GCF_000754665.1 Bison bison bison | reverse complement strand
GGAGGAGGGGGAGGGAGGGATGAGCGAGGAGGGGAAGGAGGCCTATCCTCTGATGATCCTAGCCACGCGAAGGGTCTGGTAAGCAGCATTAACTATACACATACTGTGCAACAGAGCCCTAGAATTTTTTCATCTTGCAAAACTGAACATCCTCCTCTTTCTCTCGCCCCCAGCCCCTGACAACCTCCTTTCTATGTTCTGTCACTTAAGAATTTGACTATTTGAGATCCCACATGTAAGTAGAATGGACTTCCCAGGTGGTGCAGTGGTAAAGAATCCACCTGACCATGCAGGAGATGCAGGAGACCTGGGTTCAATCCCTGGGTCAGGAAGATCTCCTGGGGGAGGAAATGGCAACCCCCTCCAGTGTTCTGGCCAGGAGAATCCCACTGACGAAGAAGCCTGGCGGGCTACAGTCCACAGGGTCACAGAGAGTCGGACACGACTGAGCACACACACACATAAGTAGTGAACGTGAAGTCGCTCAGTCGTGTCCGACTCTCTGCGACCCCATAGACTGTAGCCTACCAGGCTCCTCCGTCCATGGGATTTTCCAGGCAATAGAACTGGAGTGGGGTGCCATTTCCTTCTCCAGGGGATCTTCCCAACCCAGGGCTTGAACCCAGGTCTCCCGCATTGTAGACAGACGCTTTACCATCTGAGCCACCAGGGGAAGTCATATAAGTAGAATTGTGTACAAATTAGAGTATTTGTCTCTTTGTGACTGGCTTATTTCACTATTTGGAGAAGGCAATGGCACCCCACTCCAGCACTCTTGCCTGGCAAATCCCATGGACGGAGGAGCCTGGTGGGCCACAGTCCACGGGGTCTCGAAGAGTCGGACACGACTGAGCGACTTCACTCTCACTTGTTTCACTATTATGTCCTCAGTGTTTATCCCTGTTGTAACAGGTGTCAGAATTCCTTCTTTTTAAAGGCTGAACACTATTCCACCATTTATATGTGGCTCCCATTTTCTTATCTGTTCATCTGTTGACACTTAGGTGACTTCCACCTGGTGGTTATTGTGACGTTACAGTGAACATGGGTGTGCAAATATCTCTTCCAGATCCTTTTCAATTCTTTTGGATACACACCCGGAAGTAGGGTTTCTGGGTCATATGGTAATTCTAGGCTTTTATTGTTCTTGGGGTGTTTTTTTTGAGGCCCCTCCAAACAGTTTTCCACAGTGGCCGCACTGTTTTACATCCCTACCCACGGTGCTGCGGGGATCCAATTTCACTACATCCTCCCCCACACTCGTTATCTTCTGTTCTCTTTTCTATAATAAATCCCAACAGGCAGGAGGTGAGAGCTCACCATGGTCTTGAGTTGCATTTCCCTGATGACTGGTGATGCAAATTCCTGCGCTCGTGGACCACCTGTACATTTTCTCCAGACAAATGCCTTTTGAATTCCTTTGCCTATTTTTAATCGAATTGTTTGTTGTTGCTGAATCGTAGTTCTTTACATATTCTGGGTATCAATCCCTTATCAGAGACTTGATTTGCCAATGCTTTCCTCCTCCCCAGGTTGCCTCTGGTCCTGCTGGCCATTTCCCTTGCTGCAGTTCTAACTGCTGACATCATCCCCTTTGCTTCTGCTGTCATCGTCTTTCCTGCTGATCTTTCCAGGCTGACTTCAGCCTGGGTGCAGGGTGCAGGAAGGCCAACCTGAAAGGAAGAGCCCCATTTTGTCGACTTTCTAGCCATTTCTGCACTTTAGACTCTGAGCATAAGGCTGGTCAGGGCCTCGGACCCTGGGCGGGAGCTCTGTGAGAGCTGGACCTGCGATCGCTGGGTCTCAATCACAGAGAGCTTTAACCCCATTTTCTCACACACCCTGGAGACAGTGACCCACGACGAGAACTAAGGACCACCCCACCTCCCACCACGGTGAAGAGAACCTGCGCCCAGAGTGGTGCCCTGGATGAACAGGGACCGGCAGGGGTCCCAAAGGGCAGGGTTCGCCTTGGTCGGGGCCGCGCTGTTGGAGGCAGCAGGGTCCGCAGGGCCGACCCTCGCGGGTGGACGGCGGGGAGGCCCCCCGGGCACTGAGGCTCCACGGCCGGAGGCCCGCCCGGCCGCCCGATGGCCAGGCCGGGCTTGTCTGGAAGCAGTGCTTCGTCCCCCTCGGGGCCCAGCTGAGGGGACCTGGCTCGGGGTCCTGGGACCCGGGTCCTCCAGGCGGCAGGGCCTCTCTCCCCCCAGTGTGGCGGAGCGGGGCTGGCGGCCGCTCACTCGGCGGAATGAATTGTTCGCTGTGCCCGGGGTGGGTGAGGATGAGCCAGTGATTATATTTAAATTTGCTATAATTGATTTGGGGAAGAGCTACTGTGACAAGAACGAATTGATCATTAAATTTATTAGCGAGATAAATTCCGTCGCGATTAAGCCGCTGGCTGGAGACGCTGGGGCCGCGGGTGGGTCCCGCCTTCCCGGCCGCCAAGTCCCCGCGCCAAGCCGGGCTGGCTCCGCCGGGGTCGGGGGGCGGGGGTCGTCACCACTCTGCCTTCCCGCCCTGCTCTCTGCCCCCCTCTCTCCGGGGGAGCGAACGGTTCCTGGGCTTCAGGAGGGTCCGGCCTTGGGATGCGGCAACGACCCTCTGCCGAGGCCGGATGCCCACCCAGCTCCAGGGCCGCGGCTGGTCGGGGGAGGGGGCGGTGCTGAGACGGGGTTGGGGGGCGCCGACGCCCGGCCGGCCGGAAGGCGGGGCGCAGGGGACTATCCCCCAGATGTGCAGCCTGCCGGGCCGAGATGGCTTCAGGCTGAACTTGAGCAATGTGGTAGAAATTACAGCGAGCTGCACACGGAGGGCAGGTTTCCTTAAGCCCCAAGGCATCTTTCTCGTCTCTCCCCCTCCTCGTTTCCCACCCCTCTCCTGGGGCTCTCGGGCTTTCCCCCCAGTTGCAAACCCAGTCCCGGTCCCCCCACCTTTGGACCCCAGGCGGCCAGGCCCGCGCCCCGCCGCCCGCGCCAACAGCTGCGCCGGCCCGGCTCCCAGCAGCACCGCGCCCCCGGCCGCGGCTGAGCCCGCGTTTTATGGAAGGAGCCGGGGTGATAATGAGCTGCCAGCGAGGATATTAATCTCACCCGGCCCTGAAGTCGAGGAGTGGCCCCGCTCGCCCGCGCTGTAATCACCCAAATGAAACTGCAGGCCCTTCTGAACTCATTTATCTGCCGGGAGTAGGGGGGGCCCGCGGAGGGGGAGGGAAGGGGGAGGGGCGTGCCCCAGCCCAGGTGCGGGCGAGGAGTGAGACACCGGAGCGGGGGAGGCAGCTGATGGGGGGAGCAGCAGGGCCCAGGCTCACCTGTTTCCTCCGGACCCGGGGCGGCCGGCCGGTCACGCGGGGGAAGGGGCGCCGCGGAGGGCGCGCGGGCATGTGTGCCGCACATGGCGAGGGCCCGGCTCTGCCCGTGATGGATGACGCGCGGCCGCGTTGATAAACCCAGAGCCGCCGCGGCCCGGCTAGAGCGTTCTCGCCTTCCGCTGCGGTCCTCGCAGGCTGCCTTTTGCACTGATCCGGGAAAACCAGCCCTGGCCGGCTCGAGGCGCTTCGGGAGAGAGGGCCGGGGTCGGAGAGGAGACGAGCCGCGCTGTCCGAGGCCATCCCGCAAGCAGCGCCGCGGCCAAACGAACCCTGGAGACCAGTGTAGTCATTTGAAGCTCCTTTTCTGAAACATTCACAGTGTGTTTCCACGTCTGGGGCGCCAGCGAAGAAAGAAGATCCTCATAGAAATAGGAAAACAAACACGCGGCGTCCAGAGTTACTCCTTTGAGATGCTCGCATTCGCGACAGCTGTGAGCCGGCACGTGGACGCGCGCTGACACCTGGCCTCGGGGACTTTTAGCGACACTTGGTACTGGCGACTCCCCAGCAGCCGGAGTCAAGTTCCCCCCACCCCTGGCCTCAGGGCCGGGAGGAGGTGGCCGTCCTGACACCCATTCGCCATTCTGATTTTCACCTTCTGCTGTCAACTCAGGAATACAGCCCACCCCATCATTTCAGCAACAAAAACAGTAAAACTTGCTTTCACAACTCCCCTCAAAAGACTTGCACTCTCATCCAGTAAAAAAAAAACAATTTATTTTACATTCCATCGTAGTCGATGGCAGAAGCTAAATGATAATTTAGCATGCGTAAGTAGACATTTCTTTATATATATATATATATTTATAAATACAATATACAAAAATAAAGACAATACAGTTTTGGGATGTCCAGCAGTTTGAACGCTCATTACATAAATTCCCCCCTTCCCAATATACATAAGCACAAAACATTTTTTTTCTTTTTCCAACACTCAGAAGAACGGCGTATCCGGAGAAGGTTTCAGGTTTCGGAGGTCGTTTAACACTGCAGGTTTCCGACGTCACCATTAGGGAAGAAGGGAGCCGGGAGGCACCCCGATGGTCGGTTCTTCTCAGAAACGCCTCCCCTCAACGCAAGCCAAATTAAATTAGAAAAGAACAAGAGAGTTCGAGTTTGAACCTGCTGGGCCTCCCTCTCTCCGTCCCTTGAAAACGGACCCAGAAGGGCAGCCCCCAGGACCCCGCGCCTCGGCTCGCGGGCCTGGGGGCGCGGGTGAGGTCGCGGCGTTCTGGGCCGCCGGCGGGGCCCCTACTGGGGCGGGGGCTGGTGGCCGGGCGCGCCGGGCCGCGGGGGCGGCGAGTCGGCCCCGGAGGAGCAGTCGGAGGAGGCGGCGCGCGCGCCCGCGCCGTTGCTGTAGGGGAAGCGGTCCTCGTCCTCGTCGTCTTCGTCGTCCTCGGGCTCACTGTCCCTCAAGTCCCGCAGGCGGCGTGTGCCGCCCTTGCCCCGGGCGCCGGCGGCCCCAGCGGGCTCCGTCGTCCCCCGGGTCGTCGGCGCCGCCGCCTTTGCCCGCGCCGCCGCCTCCCTTCTGCTTCTCGGCCTCCTGCGCCGCCTGCTCTTTGGCCTTCTTGCTGCGCTTCCACTTCATCCGCCGGTTCTGGAACCAGATCTTCACCTGCGGGCGCGCGCGGCGTGAGAGGCCTGCCGCCTCCCTCCCTGCCGGCCCTCCCTGCCGGCCCTCTCCGGCGCCCCGGCTCCCGCGCCTGCTTGCGCACGGGGCCCGGCGCGCCCGCCATCGCCAGGGCTCGGGTGAGGTTCCCCTTAAGAGGGCTCAGGAGCTCCGGAAGACTCTGACACGGGCTGGGGGCTCTGAGGAAGCTCAAACCAAGAC
>NW_011495061.1:1784642-1787869 GCF_000754665.1 Bison bison bison | reverse complement strand
TGAGGACTACCTGCTTCCGAACAGGGTGTGTGCGGGAATGTGTGTGTGCACGTGAAAATTCCTGGGCCCACCAGAACCAGCGGAATCAGACCCTGGCGTAGGAACCCTGCGGGGAGATGTGGGCTCGGGGAGATGCGAATCCACCGTAAAGGTCAGCAGGAGCAGCTCCAGGTGCCCAGGGACGCCCAGGGTGAAGAGAGCAGAGGCCACAGGGTCCCTGGGAGGCGAGCATGTGCAGACAGGACAGGGTTCCTGGGAGGCTGGAACGTGCCAGCAGTGTGGGTGCGGGGGTGCAGCGTACCTGAGTCTCGGTGAGCATCAGTGAGGTGGCCACCTCGAAGCGTTTGGGCCGCGACAGGTACTTGTTGAGCTTGAACTGGTGCTCCAGCTCCAGCAGCTGCTGGCTGGTGAAGGCGGTGCGGGGCCGGCGGCACTTCCCCAGCAGGTTGGACTGCGCCTGGGCTGGGGTGGGAGAGGCCGTGAGGCTGGAGCAAGCCAGGGCCAGCAGCGCCCCTCATACCCCGCTGCCCACTGCTCGGGCCCTGCAGGGTTGCTGCTCAGTCTTCAGTGTCAGCACCCCCTCCCCAGGGAGGCCCTGGAGCCCCGGACCCCACCGCCAGGTGGACCCAGACCATCTGGGTTTAATGAGACCCAATCTTTTCATCCCAGGCAGGGCCTGGTGTCCTATTGACCAGGCTCGGCTTGCCCCCTCCAGTGAGCGTTGGTGGGAAGCAGGTGGACAGAAAGGCAAGTAGCAGAAGCCCGGAGACCACCCCCTGCATGCTCTGCCCAGCGCCTTCCCCCCCCAACTCAGGCCCAAACCCACACAGGCCCTGGGAATCACTTCCTGCTTCTTCCGGGTGCAGAATTCCCACCACCACCTCCTTACATACAAAACAAGCAGAAGGAGAAAAGGGGGAGAAAGAGGAGGAAGGGAGGAGGGAGGAAAAGGGCCAGATCCTGGGCCTAAGCATGTGTTCCTCCTGTAAAGTGTTTTCTGACAATGCTGCCCAGTCCCCAGCGGCAGAGCCTGGGACAATTGGAAGCTTTTCAGGACAATTCTCATTACGCAAATTAAAGGCCTGGGCCCAAGGGGGATCCGGCTTTCTGTGTGTTCAAGGAGGTCTCTCTGCTTTATTTACATAATTTCACACGGTTACATCACAGAGAATTTTATGACCTCAAAACGAGACTTCCCTTGATTTCCCAGGAGCCTGACAAGTGTTAGACAATAAAAGAAAGGAAAGAAGCAGCCAGCCCCGGGCAGGCCTGCCCAGGCTCCCCTGGGATGGGCAATTTGCTTTATGGGAAGGCCCACGCCCCCTGCTTTAGTTAAACAAGGCCCCGAATTCCCAACTTGACAATACATTAGAACTTTAATTAAAACGCTGGCTCTGAAGGGACCATTTGGGAAATGCCATCCGATGGCTGAGACACCAGTTGAAACCAAACAGGTTTTCCAGTGAGAACCCATTCCAGCATCCTTGCCTGTTCGTATTGCCCTTTAGGACTCGGTGTTCAGATTCCTTCTCTGAACTTAAAGCTGGCTGGGTTTTAATTAGCTACCTCCGGGTCAAGATTAGGAGTAAGAATGCACGAAGCGTGTTGGCAAAGCGATGGGGTTTTAGTCGATTTTCTGGGCAGCCTTGGGCTCCATGCAGGCCTGAGAAAACAGCCGGGTGGCCAGGGAACCCAGTTCGGGGGAGGGGGGCAGCCGGTGTACACAACCCCTCCCCCCGGGCCCTCCATGGTGGGAGACTAAGCCTGCCAGGTGCTGCAAGATGCCTTCAGAGTGGAAGATGGCTGGGTGGCATTTCATCAGAAGGGGTTGCTGGGCTCAGAGGCCAGGCCCCGAGGGCTCCCTGGGTTTGGTGGACCCGGGTTAGCAGTTCAGATGTGCCTGAAGCTGTGGATGTGAGAGCCAGCTTGCCCTCTGCCTGGCCTGAGGCCAGGAGGGGTGACCCCATGGAAGGGAAGGGTGGCTATCAGGGCCTTCTGGGAGCTGAGCCGGGCTGGCCTGGGCGTGGAGGGCAAACAGCGCACATGCTGGGCTTTTCTCACCCCGCTGTGACTTCTCCAGCCTTGTGGGATCCTAGCTTTTCTCTGTTTAGTCACAACCATCGCTTCTAGCAGAGGAATCTGATTTCTGACAAGTGTTTATTTGTTTTCTTTTTCATTCCCCCCACCATGCCTGCATGTCTCTAGTCTAAACAAATTCACTCAGACGGAAATAATGGGGTCTCTTTGTTTGGGTGTTTGGCCGCTCGAAGCATAAAGCTTCACGCATCTTCCACTGATCGAGCTTGGGTGCAGCAAACCGACCGCAGATTCACACTCTCTGCAGCTCCAGTCCTGGGCCCCGGCCAGCCCGCACCAAGAGACCCAGGCCCCGGCGAGGTGTCCCGTCTGAGTGGCGAGTTCTCCGCCCACAGTCCGGCCGCTCTGGGCTTGGGGGTGCCCTGCCCTCCCCAGCCGCGGTCTTGGGGAGGGGTTCGTACTGTGCTGGGTGCCCTGAATTCGAGGTGGGTGCCTGCTGTTCAAAGCCCCTTAGTGGGTACCCCAAAGTAGGAGGGTGCATCTCCAGCCCGCTGGAGCATGCCATCTTGGTTCAGACCGGGCCACCCGCCTTCCTGGGCCTCACCCCACCCCGGACCTGGGGCCTTCCTGAGGCGGACACAGCCCCACAAGGGCCCCAGCCTTGCGTCTCCAGCCTCTTGAGGCTCATTCCTCCTATCCTACTCTGGGAGCTCTCCCTCTCCTGGGAGGGACCCAGAGTCTCTCCAGAGCCCAGAATGTGGGACCGAAGTCACGTCCGTTTCTCTGAGCATAAAGCCCTGGTTTCGGTGGCCTCTGATTCCAAGGCACGCCTAACTCGGCTCGCCTTCCCCCACCACTTCCTTCTCCTCTAGCCTGCCAGTTAATCATTAGATTTTAGTCTTAAACCTCCAGCTGCCCCTTCCCGTTAAGAGAGGAAGAGAACAAGGACCGCGCGTGGCCATTTTTTCGATCGCTGGCGATCCCACGCTGCGGAGCCCGCGCGAGTCCTCGCAGGCCCCGAGCGGAGCCGAGGCGGCCTGGGGGCGCGTCCACAGCTTGCTCGGGGCAGAGAGCCGGGGCAGGAGATGCCCGGCGGAGGATGCGCGGGAGACCCTTCTGCCCATGCTCGCCACCCCCATCGCCGCCCCGTTTCCTCCTCGCTCCACAGGCTCCGGGCTGCGCGGTACTCA
>NW_011495061.1:1778686-1783234 GCF_000754665.1 Bison bison bison | reverse complement strand
GGTGCCCGCTTCGGCCGGGAGAGCCCACGCGGCTTTCACATCTGGCGGCTCTGTTTGCAGAGAGTCCCCGGCCCTGCTCCGAGGTCTCGAGACGGCGCGGGGGGGCGGGGTGGGCGGCTGTGTCCCTGCCACCGGTCTCCCACCTTCTCTGGGACTTCTGTGCGGCTCAGGTGTTGTGTGTGTGGTGGGGCGGGGGACGGACACGTACCCTCTCCCTCAGCCCTCTCGGGTCCAGGTGAAAATCTGCAATACCCAGGTGGGCTTGCAGGCGTCGCCCACCTGCCCTGGGGCAGGCCCTCGACTACAGAGCTCTTCCTCTCGGCCAGGGACGCCCGGCTGTGCGCACGCAGCACGCGGCGCCCACCCTGGCCTTGGAGAGCCCAGCAGGGCTGCAGGCCTCCGAGGCTGGTCACTCTGATCCTGCTGCCCCGAGGCCGTGGGCCAGATGATGCAGGCTCTCTCCTGCCTGCAGCTCTGGGAAATTGGAGGAAAGGGCTTCCCTCATCCGGAGCAGGGCAGTGGGGAGAGAGTCCAGCCATCACCTCCGTCCCCCATTTGCACTTAACATATTTACAGTAAAAAACACTTCCAAGGGCTTTTTGAAGTGGAAAGAATGACCATGCAGGTCCAAAAGACCAGCGGCCACCAACACCAGACTTTGTCAACAGCTCCATCAGACTTAGTTATCTTCTCCAGACCGATGTGAGAATTTGAGAGGGAGCTTAGGTGGCTTCCCCTGCAGGTGAGAGGTGACTAAAAGGAAGGGGCTGTGGGAGGGGCCGAGGGCCAAGGGAGGATAAAACACAGGGCCAGGTAAGCTTTACAATTAGCAGGTCAGGTTGCTACAGAGAGACTTTTAGTGGTAAATGCAGGGACCAAGTCATTTCCCTTCAAAGGCTTTTTACCCAGGTGAGAGTGGATCACAGTGACTCCTGGTTCCGGGGGTGAGCCGTGTTTCCTTTTCACTCTAACAGGGTAGATCCAAGACCCACAGGACTAGTAGGAAGATTAGGAGGATAGGGGCAGATAAGTGACAGCAACTGGAATAAATGTTACACGGTTTTGCAAGAAACGGCAGCTTTGACGTGGTTATCTTCTCTAGATCATGTCTCTATGGTGGTAAAAGTGCAGTCATCCTTCCTCTGAATGGAGAGAGGGGTGGACTCACATCCCTTGAACACCTACTGTGTGCTACAGGCTTTCTAGAATCATCTTACTTCATCCTAACTGTGATGCCTGATGAAGGATTTCTCATCTGTTTCACAGAGTGCAGATTCAAAGAGGTTGAAGCTTTCATCCCAGCAAACTTGTTAAGCCTCAGAGTTTGAAATGAGGTGGGTGTGACTACAGGAGCTTCACATTCCCACTGGCTGTCCCCAGCTCTCCCAGCGTCCCCAGCCCTGCTCCCCATCCTGTCTGTTCTCTCTGGGGAAGGAGGGTTTTACAAGGAGACCTGAGAGTAGCCAGCGGTTCTGGACAAAAGACCTTCTTCGCCCTTCGAGGGAGGTGATGGTGTCTGTTGCCACTCTGCAACACTCTCGATCACTCTTCCCAAGATAGAGTGAGCAGAGAACGAACGTGACCACCTGTCTGATGGGGGCGTTTAGCCCCATGGTTGGCTGCCTTTCCCCATCTCATCACCTCCCCCTCCTCCACCTGTGCTGCAGGTCGGCGGGTCCTGAGAGCAGCAATTTAGGAGGTTGTGGCAGGGGCATGACTGTGAGGTAAACGTCCCAAAGTAGACCGCCTCTCTGCAACCTCAAATAACTGCTGCCAGGGCTACCTTAGTTGGTGACGGGGTGTGTGGGCTAGACTTCATAAATCACCCCATCTTTACCAACAAAATCGTTCTTTTTTAAAAAATATAACTCCTAGAGGACTTCACATTACCATTTTTTTGTTCCACAGAAACTGTGCTCCCGAACTCGCATAACCTTCACCTCCCCTGGGCTTCTACTCTGCCTGGACTGGCTGGTAACACTGCCTGAACACACAGAATGGACACTGTGCGTGGGACCCGGCTTGAACCGGGTCACCTGGTTACCCTGAGCCCACACCACCTGAACGGCCCAGGTTGCCCTGGGTGCCTCTCTAAATGCAGTGTGATTGCAGGTGTAGAAGCTTCTTTATCTTGATGAGTTTTTCTTTGTCTCCAAAAGTCAGGGTTAGACAAAATGGACTCTACATGCTAAAGGACTTTAAAATGGTCACACACACTGTTTATGTTGAGAATTAGGTAATACATATGGGAGGTCTCTGTGAAGTTGTATGAGAAGAGAGAGGCAGAGAGATGAAGCAGTCTGGGAGGTTTGGGGTCTTTGTGTGGTTTACGACCTGTGAAGCTGTGCACACCGGGCTCTTCCTGTTTCCAGCATCTGTATTGACCCAGCCCAGCTGGCTTTGAAGGTTTGGGGTAGACAGGAGCGGACTCGGTCTGGGGAAGGGCCTCAGCGAGAGATCAAAGGTCTGGTCTGAGTGGTACCCCTGGCCTCAGTCTCCAGGTGCCAGGGCCACAGGGAGAACCTTCCATTTCCCAGGAGAAGCACCTCCCATCAAGCTGCCTCCCATCAAGCTGCCCCTCCACTCCGGGCAGCGTGTCCCTTTAACACCGAACACTGCCTGCACCCACCTTCCTCGACGAAGAAAGGAGAACTGGAGATGTTTACGGACCACTGGGAAAGAAAGAGCTGTTGTCATCCATGTCTGTTCACGTCTGGAACGGTATATGTGGAGCTGGGATTAAACCTATATATTCACGTGTTCAGATGATGGAAGGCAGGCATCCTTCTTCATCAGTTACACTTTGCCTCCTTCCACGGGCAGGGGGCAGGCACAACAGAGCAGGATCATGAGAGCGACTCTATCCCGCTGGCCCTGGGACACAGGCGGGAAGACGGCTTTTCCTGGGAACCGTTCTGCCCAGCTCCCCCCACACCCCCCCAGAGCTGAGACCAGGATGGGTGCAGGTGATTCAGCCTGACCCACCCAAACCATGCACTGCTCCCGGGACTAACTCTGCTGAACTTCAGTCGAACCACCATGCCTGGCGTCCTTCAGGAAACGGGTACCGGGGTGCTGTGTCACCTGCCAGAGTCAGGACCTAGGCAGTCAGGTTACTCTGCGAAGATGCTGGTGAGGAGTCCCCAGGTCTGTCAGGGCGGAGGGGCAGGAGGGTGAGGCAGGAACTGTGTGAGACTCTGGGAACCGGAGCGGGAGGGGCTGGGGTCACTGGAGGGCAAGCAGGGGGGCGGGGCAGGCTGCACAGGTGTCCCCCGACCCCCCAGCAGCAGAGCCGGAGGGCCGGGCAGGGGGGGTGCGGTGGGCAAAGGTGTCTCATAGCGCACCCTTTGATTCGCCGAAACCTCCTCCTAGACCCAGGCGCTCGGCCTGTTAAAGGGACTGGGAAGGGCCTGCAGGACACGCTGGCCGTTCCCCACTCCAGGCTGCGTGTAGCCAGGCGCCTGGGCTGAAACCCAGCCCACCTCCAGATGTCCCTGGGGTCTTGGTCTGTCCCCTTCCAGCTGACTCAGCCTCAAACCAGGGGCGAATTGCTGAGGGCTTGCTAAGAAGGCCAGAGGATGCTTCAGGGTTCACATTCCCATCATTGGAACATCCCAGCAAGCTACCAGCCTTCTATTTTTGGAAATTTCCTCCAAACACAAAAATATCTGCCTTACTCTGGGACTTTGGGCAGCCTTCCAGCTTCCAGGGACACCAGGGCGAAGGGACAGGCGTGGGGTATCCCTAGAGTGTTTCCACCCCTGCGGGTCTCCTCCCACCAGGGAAGGAAGAGGTATACCCAGCCTTTCTGTTGCACAAATTCAAAGCTCCCGGGTTACAAAGAGAAACAATATTTCCCCCAAAATTCAGGAGCAGGGAGGAAGCTCATTGGAGCCCCTTGAGGGGGTAAACAACCCTCAACTGAGACGAACAGCTTCCTGAGAAGACTGCATTTTGGCCAGAAGATTTAAATTCAATGTAATTTAATTGTAGGTTCACACAGCGGCCTCTACTCGTGCTGTTGGCAGAAACAAGGTATGTAGCAGGCACACCTGAGAAGCCAGCTTTTCAGAGTGCAGAGGCCCACAGGACCCCTTCAGACCTGCAGCTCTTGTGAGTGAGTCCTGAATCTGGGTGATTTCTTATTTTAAAACCGAGAACAAGGCTTATCTGCACAGCTTTCCGGTCCCCCAGGGGATGTGTCTGGTCACGGAAGAGCAGCTTGCTCAGGTGTTCAGGGGGCACTGACACCTCTCCACGCTCAGCACCCTGCCACCCCAGAGGCGGGGGGGCTGCAGAGCCCAGGCCAGCAGGTCTGCCCCCCTCCTGGAGGTCAGACAGCACAGGCTGGCTTCCCCTGGCCTGGACCCTGACTGCCGAGTCCCCACAAAGACGTTGCTTGGGGGCGTTTTAATGCTTCAGTGCGTGCATTTTTTAGTGCGTTCTGACTCCAAATTATGGCTAAATAGTAGTGCGCTAATGTCCAGATCGACGGTGGGTAATGGCAGGAAGTTGCTGCTAATTGGTCTATTTAGAAGTTGCTGAGGT
>NW_011495061.1:1774089-1778456 GCF_000754665.1 Bison bison bison | reverse complement strand
CCTGCTGCACCCGCCCAGAGCTGGGGGATCTTTGGTCAAGTTCATCTCTTTCAGCCCAGCCCCAGCGTCTCCCGTCAGGTGCCTGCTCTCAGGCTGGGGGTGGACTTGGGGGTTGTATTTGCAAACAGGAGGTGACTGGTTTGCCAAGGATACCATCCCTGAGCTTCCCCGCCCCATCACAGCCCCATCCAGGTTTCCTAAATGGGGGTCGGTGGGGTGTGGTCAGCAGGCAACTCCCTGCTTCCTCCACCAGGTGAACAGGGAATATGTCCCCCAAGAGGAATCTGAGGCCCAGAGAAGGGCTGGTAGGAAGTGCGGCTGGGTCAGGTTTTCCACCGCCCCCTCCACCTGCCAGGATGTCCAAGTGCTCATTCCTGAGTGCCTCAGGCCACCCTCGAATAGTCATTGTCACTGTGGAAAGTGTACCCATGCCCCCATCTTACAGACGGGCAAACTAAGGCTCTGAGAAAACAGGCACTTTGCTCTAGAGCCCACAGCAGAGAGGCCAGGCTCTGCTTCCAACCCTGCAGTCCCGGCCTCACACCATGGCCTGGTCAGTCACTCCACGCATCTAATAACCCCTTTTCCCAGCGACCTTTGCCCCGGCCAGTCTCCTACTTGTGGGACCTGACAATGGCAGGGAGGTGGCATGTTTGCTGCTAAACAACAGAGGATCCGCTGCCCCCCTTCTCCCTGACCCGGCTGGCCTGGGGCTTTGCTGGAGCCCTGCAGTCAGCCCTCCCCACCCGCACCTCGAGACCAGGGGTGAGAACGGCCGGCGCTCGCTGCCTTCCCGCAGTCTCCCGGGCCCTGTGCGGCGGGCAAGATAATTTGGCTAATGAACTCGTTAAACGGCCCCTGGTGACCCGCCTGGCCTCCCCTCGGCCCATCTGGGAAATTCCACTGAAAGGCTGCAGAGGGTCCTGCGCCGCGCCGTCTGTCGCTACAAGAGGCGCGCACCCGGCGACGCTGCGCCCCTGCATTAAAATAATTACCCGGAGGGACAGGTGGCCCTCTCCCCTCGGGCGCATCTGGGCCGCGGGACCGCCGCCGGGGGTGGGGAACGGCGGAGGGGGGCCTTCCCGCCCCTCAGCGACCCAGTGGGCCGAGGTCCAAGCGGGGAGGCCGGGGACCGCGCCGCCCAGGCGCAGAGGAGCTGCCGGCCGCCGCGGGAGCCCCCGGGCGGGGACGCCGGCCCGGCCGCTAGCCAGGGCGCAGCGGGGGTGGGCGACCACCGGCCCGGACGCTCGCGGGCGGAGGGGGCGGCTCCTCGTGCGCCTTCGGCCCAGACAGGCACGGGTTTCCGTGCGGGGTGGCGGGGCAGGAGGCGAGGAGGTCCCCGCTGTGCTGCTAAAAAGAGCGGCGCAGCCCAGGCGCGGGGCCAAGCCTATTGCCAAAAACACATATTACACTGCGACATTCTGTAAATGAGATAATGATACATAAACCCGGATGATAGATGTGACGTGCCTGGGATGTCTTCTCTAAATTAGCTGCTCGCATCGACTGCTAATAATGGTGAGTTTATGAAAGCAATTTCAGTGCAAAATGCGAGAGGGTCTTCTTACTCTAATCAGCCTGCCTCGGTTAATGGATGAGGGGGTCAGGCTGAGAATTATTGACACGCCCGTGCCCTTAACCTGTTTCCCAATAAAGCTGATTAGTTTTTGTCAATTCATCAGCTAACCACTCTTGCCGGAACTGCATCAAAGCCTTATTTGCTCAGGGGAAATCAACAAGTCACAGATCAGCCCCGATCAGGGGGCTGCAGATCCAGGACTGTCCTGGGGCCCAGGGCTACCCCTGAGGACCTTGTACCCACCCCCGCCGTCTAGAGCTGGCCTCCCCTAAAGTCTGAGCAGCATGCCTGGGAGGAATACAGCAGAGGCGCTAGGCCTGAAGACGCGCCTCCACTTCCCTTGAGGACCAAGGAGAGGCCTACAGCCCAGCGCCTGCCTTCCCTCCACTCTTCTGGGTCCTCGTGCTCCAGATTTGGAGCAGGTCACCTTGTGGGGGAGGAGGGATGTCACAGGGGGCGCAGGGCAGAGGGCGTGAGTGAGGGGCTCTCTGCCACATGTCCTTCCCACGTGTCCCCACCAGGGGACCCCGGATTCTGAAGGGTCAGCGCAGGCCAGAGCGTGTCCACTGTAGGCAGAAAGGTGTTGGGGGAGGGGCTGCCCCTGCCCTTGGCCCCTGACCTCAGCCCCGTGGGAGAGGGCGCCAGCTGCCTGAGAGTGCACCTGGGTTGGGGCTCAGGCTGGTTGCCCCCGCCTGCGCCCCAGGTGAGCCGGCTGCAGAAGAGGCCCTCCAGGCCTTGGGCTCCCACGGATAGGAGAGGCTGAGGGGCTGCGCGCTGGAAGTGACCTCAGCGCCCGGCTTGCAGGTGGGGGAGGAAAACCTGCGCTGTCGCTTTAAGCCCCCAGCGACCGCTGCCTCCCAGCCCCATCCCCCCTCAATTTAATTTCATTAAAACAGAGCATGAATATTTCTATTAAACCTAAAATGAAATATGAAGCCATTTAGACTCTGCCTGCACCAATCACCCAGATTTATGACTTTTATTCATCACATCAAGAGCTTGGAAAAATGAATTTTCTTCACCCAGGAAGGAAATAAAACCTCAGGCTTGGTCATTTCCAGAAAGCTGTTAATTTGACCATGTGGTAATTACTTTCACAATTAACTGAAATACAAATCAACTTGACAAATCGGGCTAGTTTATATATTAATTAGCCTGCTTAAATTTATTCATTATGAAAAGACAATTTAGGTGGACCTGCGGTGTCTGTTTTATTGCAATAAATTATTGTTAGGAAATGGGTCTAATAAAATAACTTAATATTTAAGGATATTGTATACGCGGGGGTGGGGAGATGCTTTATTGACAATTTCATTTTCCAATTAGTAATTTTGTTGTAATCTATCTGCGAACCGGGGACTCTCGCAGAGGCAGGGCTCTGCTGGCCTGGGCGGACCTAAGCGGCGCAGAGACAGGAGCGATTCCGCGGGGAGGGCGGCCGGCGGGTCAGACGGGAACGTGCGGGTGTGGGGCCCAGACCCGAACCAAACCCGGGAGGATGCTGCGCTCGCCGGCCCTCCTCCTCCCAGCCGGGCGCGGGGGCTGATTTAATAGAATGTCGATAGGATCATTCGATGCCTTTTAGCTTGTGATCTTTATAAATGTCCCTCTATTAAATTAGAAAATGATTCTCTTCTCGTTTAATTGTATTCTTTCGTTTCTTATTTCCAATTAATTAGTCCTATCGACGTTGCAATATTTTAAGTGACTCGAGTCCGTTTCCAGTTAGAATATATGGGTCAGCACATGCAATTTTATACCCGACAGAACTATATAATGCGGGTTTTAACTACTGGTCCCTCATCTGTCTTGAACATCTGGCCGAAATGGGCCGCCGGGCCTCCTGGCAGCGCCCGGGTCGATGGGCACCGGGGTCTGCCCGGGCTGGGCTCCGCGGCCACCTCCACGCCTGGGGCCTTTGCGTGGCTGCTCTCGATTTTAACCCTGCCGCCTCGGGCAGCTCTGCGGGGAGGAGCCCGTCGCCCCTCCGGGCGACTTCGGGCCGCGGCCACCCAGCAGGCTCTGGGTGCTTTGGGCGCTTTGGGCGGCCCCGGGCGGCTCCCGGGCTTCCCTGTCCACCGCCCTCTCGCTCCTCGCTGCCTTGAAAGGCCTGAACATCGTTTTCAGGAAACGGTGTGGCCGAGTCTGACTATCCAGTCTCTCCGGCTCTGCTCCCCCGACAACGGCGTTCCTTCCCCCACAACCATCTGACGGCGCAGAAGTTCAGCTTGACCGCGGAGGGGGTCCGCCTCTCCTTAATTAATTAATTGAGGAATTAACTAATTCCTCCCGGGAAGAGGCGGGCATCCCGCCGGCGCCCCCGCGCCCCCTCCCCCCTACCCGCGCGGTGATTAGGGACCAGCTGGCCGGTGCGAGCCCCGCCTAGCTCCCGCTCCCACCCTGACCCAGCTCTCCTCACCCCCATCGTACCCCCACCCCTACTTGCCCCCAGCCTCAAACTCGGTAACTGATGGGAGGGCTCCCCACCCACCACCAGACCTGCCCAGCCAGGGGAGAGGAGGCAGGGGCAGAGTCCACACCCAGCCCTGCGCCCAGTCCCTGCTCTGTCCTTCCCTACTTGGTGTGGATGCTTAGTAGGTCCTGAGGGTCGGCTTTTGGCTCCCTGGAGTCCCCGCCAAGTGGGACCTGGGTGGCAGTCACAGCCGTGTCCCAGGACCCAGGGTTAATGTCAAGCTTCCCCAACCCCTGCCCCACCCCTGCCCCATCCCTGCCTGAGCCTCTCAGGAGAACTCCCTGCAGGCTCAGGCTCCGCAGGCCACTTCTATTG
>NW_011495061.1:1769986-1773947 GCF_000754665.1 Bison bison bison | reverse complement strand
CCCCCTCCCCACCCGGCCATGGCAGATAGCAACTGATTTTGCACATTTCTTAGGAGCTGAGTCTCCCCTCCCACAAGTTTCTGGACTGGGAAAATCTCTAGGCACCTTGGGTTCCTTCCGCAGAGGGAGCAGGGATTCCGATTTCCTCTTCAAGGTCCCTGTCCTGGAGGCACTTGGCACAGCAGCCCTGGGGCAGCCTCCTGCCACAGCCTGTGTTGGGGACCCCCCTTCCGCAGGAACCTCAAACTCTTTCCTCCAGGCCCAGAGGGGTCCTGCTCTTGGGTCTGCTCCCTGAATGCTGGTGGTGCAGGGGAGCTGGAGAGGGGACTAGAGAATGAACTTTGTAAGTCTGGGCGTCTGACGTCTGAGGCCGTGGGAAGCCAGGCCAGAGAAGTTGGGGCCTCGCCGGGTCCCACCTGCGCCCGGACCCCAGTTAGCCGCCCTTCCGTGAGTTGCCCCTCTGCCAAGACACTGCTCCAGGGAAAGGCAGGAGCTGGCGCCTGGGGTCTTTACTGCAGTGGCATTTTTTGAGGGGAGAGGAGGACTTCGGCCAGTTGAATCTGGTGCCCATTCCTTCAGCCACTCTGCCTGAGATGGGAGGGGGGAACCCTTCAGTCTGGATGCTACTGGAAAATCTCCAGTACCAAGCACCACAGTAGACCAGCCTTTCCCAGAGAGTGGACAGGGCAGGCCGTCTCCTTTAATTCACCCTGAATCCTTCTGCTGGGGAAGATCAAACTGTGGTCAGCTTCTGGTCTTTCTGGTTATTAACCCAATTGTGCACCAACAGGTTAGCGGGAAGAAGAGTCCTTGACCGCAGAACACTAGATGGCAAACGCTGCAGACGTCTGCCTGGCTCCCTGGGGGTCACGTCCACCCTGGGGGTCACGGCCACGCCCAGAGCAAAACAGATGGATTTTATTTCGTCTCCACTGCTTAGTCTGAACGTGGTCGGAGCAGGGGCTGGAGACAGGCCAGCCAGGGGGTGGGAGCGCAGGTAAGCTCCCCAAGGGAGTTTTCTGCTGGATGAGTAAGGACGCGCTCACTGAAACAGTAGTCTGGAATACCTCCACTCCCTGCACCATCTCCCGCTGTGGCTGGAGGGGGTGAGGATCCAGCCTCATTCCCCTGCCCCAGATGACACTCACAGAGACATTTCTGGTGTCTTGGCCCCAAATCTATTTAACATGATCCAAGTCAGCAACTGCTCATCAAGCCTCTTGCACAATCAGCTTCATATTGCAGGATAAAGCAGTCACTTAAAATACCTTTCTGTGCCCAAGGAACTTAATTCCTTCTGAAGGGAGGGAAGAGCGTGCACAGATGAAACAGAAGCACAGTGGAATCCTGCCCCGCAGCAGGGATAGCGCTTGGTGGAGGCAGACCTGCAGCCGGGTCACCTGTGATGGAGTGGATCCCAGGACTGTCTCTCCAGGACCCTTCTAAGGGAAGAACCCCGGGCTGCACAGGGAATGGTGCGGGAAGCTTGTTTTCTTTTCATCTCACAACGGAAGCATGACTTCTGCTCGAGCCCTGGGCTTTCATTCTTTACCCATCGCCTTGGCGTTTTACTTAAATTCCTTGGGTCTCAATTTCATCATCCGTGAAAAATGTCTTTTGCCATCCATCCTTAAAGAGTTATTGAAAGTGAATATATCAGTCTCTCAGTCGTGTCTGACTCTTTGCGACCCCATGGACTGTAGCCCACCAGACTCGTCTGTCCACAGGATTCTCCAGATCAGAATACTGGAGTGGGTTGCCATTTTCTTCTCCAGGGGATCTTCCCGACCCAGGGATCGAACCCAGGTCTCCTGCATTGCAGGCGAATTCTTTACCAGCTGAGCCACCAGGGAAGCCCACAGAGTTGTTAGGAGGCTCATAAAGTCATCAAACAGAAGGGGATGTTTTAGCATTTGTGGCATTTCAGTATGGTGGAAGCCCAGTGGAGAAGTGGTCATTTATGCTAGTCCAGCTGCCGTTTGTGGTCTTAAGGCCATTTACAGGGGAGGGGGTGCAGCCTGGGGACTTTGGCTGCTTTGCCCCCAAATCACGCATCCAGCAAGTGGCAGAGACAGGATCTGAACCGAGACCCGCATGGCCCGAAGCCCCGCGTCGCTGTGCTCACACGTGTTCCTGCCACAGCCTGGCGGCCCTCGGCAGGAAGGCCTTCGTGTCAAGCGTCTGTCCCCTGTCCGAGCACCTCGCAGCGGAGAATTTGCCGCCGTGCACAGGGACAGGGTGACCTGTCAGCAGGACGAAGCCTCACGTTTCTGTTGAAAAGCCAAGCGCCACTGCTCTGTACGCCTCTCGAGTGCAGGAGTCCAGCCACCGACAGCCTGGGAGCACCCCAGACACGGAGCTGGGGGGACGGACGGTCAGGACGCACAGAGAGGGCCACTGATGCAAACCAGTGACCTGCCGAGAGAAGCCGCGGCCACCAGGGCCAGCCCAGGCAAACGAGCGGGTTACGGAGCTGTGCTGAGGAGGAGGCCGACAGGAAGGGGAGGGCTGGCAGCCAAGGAACCTCAGGCCGGTCCCCGTTCCGCATATTAGTGCAGCAAAATTAAATCAGGAGGTGGTTCCCAAGACTGGGAGGGAAGTATTAAACAGACAGTTAAAGAGAAAAATGTGGAAGCCCAAAGAAAAGTCCCAGAAATACGATCAAGAAAATGAAGATAGTAACCAAAAGGGGGAAAAGAGAGAGATGTTCAAGGTCTTCGGAACTGACTACATCTCATGGTGACCCCGGGTCGGGGGTGGTGTGGGGGCAGCAGGTGGCTTCCTGTCCGTACCCCCCCAACCCCATCTGAGAACAGCTCGCCGGGAGACAGGTCCCTCCAAGCTGTGAGGAGGTTGTCACCCCTCTAGAGGGCAGGCGGCCGGGAGCCGACTTAGGCAAGACCTAATAACGTTGGAGGGGAGAAGGACAGACATCCTGAGGCTGGGGAAGGAGTCGGGGGTGGGCTACAGGCCAAGGTGACAGAGGCCTGCTGCCAAATGTGAGGTGACGAGCTTTAGTGTTTGTCTGGGGGGGCATTGAGATGCCATGAATCATTGACAAGAAACCAAACAGCGCTGGATCCGTATGACCATTTGAACCCATATCACCCCATGTAAAATCATATTAGAAGCCTTTCCCCAATTAGATTATGCAAACTCAGGTTACACGGAGCACAAACAGTGATGTTCCCGGACACACGCCAGCAGCCCGCAACTCACACCTCACGCAGCCCAGATGCTCTGGGGCGGCCGGGCTCAACACTGGCTTGTGTCAACACTCTCCCTCTAGATAATAAATATGAGACCCAGCACACACTGCTTTTAATTGCATCGATAAACTGGGATTAACCCCCCAAGGCAGGCTTCACTATTGCAATTAAATGTCCTCAAATAAATTGTTTCCTCAATAAGCAAATGGAAGGGCTGTGTTTGCCTTGAATAATAACAGGTGTAATATTTTACTGGCCCAAGTTAAGTATTAAGTGGAATCGCGTGCAGCCCTGATTTACTCCCTGAGATCGGAAAGTCATTTTTCATACGTCCTGTGCCGCTTCAGTACTGTATAAACAGCTAATAAAGCACTAAATCAACCCAGGCCGACCTTGCATTTCACCTAAAGCCGCCAGGCCTCAAAAACCCGGCACCAAGCGTTTTCAGAGCCAGCAGAACTGCCCAGCGAAGGAAGCTAGGAGCCACTCTGGGCTTGGCCTTTGGCTTCAGGGGCTCAGAAGCCCAGAATGCTATGAAAACCCACTCAGCCATGCCGTAGTCCCGTGGCGCTTTCTGACGTGTGTGCTCTCTTGGGTCTTCTGGTTGAAGGAGAAGGATCTGGAAAGGGGGCCGAGGTGCCAGGTGTTGTGATGCTGTTCCCTTCGCTGGTCACGTACACAGGACATTCTTAAAGCCAGGGCTGCCCTTACCCCCAGGCATGCTCTCTTCCTGCTCGGTGTTTTAGGGGAGG
>NW_011495061.1:1762967-1769886 GCF_000754665.1 Bison bison bison | reverse complement strand
TTAGGGGAGGAGGGATAGACTTTGAAGGCTTTCTATGTCAGGAGGCAGATTTCAGTCGGTGTGTCTTCGGGGGTACTTGGCGTCCTGGGAGGTTGGGGGCGCAAGTCACAGTAGTTCTCAGATAACAAGGATCCATTTCCCTAGAGGAAAATTAAATAGAGTAATGTTCTTCTTCTGTCATAATGCAGGCTGGCATTTTCCAAACAGTGAGGGGTGAATTGTTAGGGTGGAGAATCCTAGAACGGACTGTTAGTGGGCCATCTAACTTGAGCTTTTTGAGTTTGTCTGTGTTTTCCTCCGATTCCCAAGATGCTGTTCTCGCTGTTCAGTCAGTAACTCGTGCCCAACTCTTTGCGACCCCATGGACTGCAGCAGGCGTCTGTCCTTCACTACCTCCCAGAGTTTGCTCAAGTTCATGTGAGATGCTTAGATAGCATCACTGATTCCCAAAATATATCTAGTAATATCTAGTAATGAGAATTTGTCATCTAAGCATTTTGGTGTTCATTATAGATCTACTTTGATAGATTTATCTTTGTATATAAATTTTCTCTGACTTAGTCTGTTTAAGAAAACTTTGTGGGACTTCCCTGGTGGTCCAGTGGTTAAGACTCCACACCCCCAGAGTCTGAGCCCCAGTCAGGGAACTAGATCCCATGTGCTGCAGCTAAGACCTCGTGCAATCAAACAAACAAATGTTTAAAAAACTAGAAAACTTTGCAACATGAAAGACTGCTCTCATTTTTCTCTATAGACCTTATTCTTGCATACCAAGCTGAATTTAAAATAATGCATTACTTTTTAAAAAATCCGTTTAAGACATACTGAGCATCTGGTGCTCACGAGAGAGAGGACACACGTGCAGCACTGAGCTGAGGCAGTTCCATTTCCAACCAGAGACTCTGACAACTTCAGTCAAGGCAGCCTCGTGGAGAGAAAAGGCAAGACTTCTATGAAGCTTCCACTACACTGAAATCATCCAAAAGGCGTGCCCTCCCCACGACTACCTCCCTCCATGCCTGGAGACCCGGGGATTCTGGGCTGGGGTTTATTGATTTAGTTAGAGAGCAATTAGGACACATTTTATTAATACTCTCATCATCAACCTCCCCATCACCCTAACCTTTTCGGTCTTCACCAGATCGTTCTAAGTGATTACCAAGCCATACTTATTTTTAGTTAGTGAATCTTTCCCACTTATATTACTACAAGGAAAAATGCTTGCTTGGCTCCTACACAGACAAAAAAATATGCCTAGGAGTTATTGCATGCCTTAAATATATCATAATGACCTTCCTTTGAACTGATGCCCTATAACTTAAGAGATGAAGAGAGTTTGGTTTTCCCAATCTATTATAAAGCATTTTCAGGTGATAAAGGATATCAGATGAGGAAGATGAAATGTCTCACATGGAGGACCTCACTCAGAGCACGGATATATCTGCAGATAATTGTAAGCTCCTCAGAATCCTTGATGGGAAATATATTGATAATACAATTTTTCTTTTGAAAGGGATTGTAATGATTGCAAATTTGGTTAAATAATTAAATTAATAAGAACTATTTGATTCAAACATGGGCCTTTTGATGATATACAGAGCTAATAATATCTGTCTTGCCAGCTAAAGAGGTTTTAAAAGACCATCCTGGCCTCTGTAGCCAGACCACCCTTGGCCCTTTATTAACCCATCAGTGACCTTTCTATTAAAGTGCAGTTAAATACAGTCTCCAGAAATACTAAAGAAAAAAAAACAAATGTAAAATAGTTCACAACAATATTCTTATTTTATTCCTGTGGATAAAAAAATCATTTTTATAATTATAAAAAGTTTCCATAAAAGATGGCCTTTTAAATTTTAGGAATCCATTGCAAAATAGAGGTAAAAATCCCAAATCCCTGTTAAAGCATCTCTGAACAGGAGCTCCCAAGACCGCGACATGTAAGGCGAAGCTCAGAACAGCTCAGAACACAGAGACGTGTGCTTCGCAGGGGCCAAGTGTTCTTGGGAGCTGGTGCATGGTAGGGAGAGGGGGCAGGCAGCCAGGTTCCTGGGTGGGAGCTGGACTTTGGAGCCTGCCCAACCTGCGGACAGTGATGGGACCCGGGTGAGAGGCTGTGGTCTTCTCAGCCTCGGTTTCCTTCTCTCATCTGTAAAATGGAGAAACAACCTCTGGGATTCTAATGAGGATGTCAGGGCAGGAGGAAAGCTCGCGCGTGGAGCATAGGCACACAGCAATGGCCTGATACGTGTAGGTCCCCGTCTCTCTGTGGGATATTTGGTATCCGCTCATTGTGAAGTGCTGGCAGCTGGAGTTGTGGGGGGAATGTGTCTGCTGTGGACTGAACTTTTGTGTGCCCAGAATTCATCTGTCGAAGCCCCAACGCCCAGTGCAATCACTTATGGAAGTGAGCCTTCAGGGTGGGGGCTCGGGGTTAGGTGGGGTCCCTGGGAGGGCCCTCATGACGGCATTGAGGTCTTCCTGAGACGAGGTCAGAGCCCAACCCCCATCACGTGAGGACCCGGGAAGCCGGCAAGCCAGGTAGGGGGCCTCGCCAAGGATGGAACTGGTCAGCACTTTGATCCTGGACTCGAGCCTGCAAGCCTCGTGTTTCTGTGAGGTGGGTTCTATCGCTGCCCATCTGACGGGTCAACAGAATGAGGCTCAGAGGGGCGCAGCAGCTAAGTTGGTTCACAGTTGCAGTTAGTCTGAAGGCCGTGCATCCGGCTTCATCCATGGTTCCCTTTGGAGCCTCACGGCGATGAGCCCAGGGCCGCTCTGGAGACGCTGTAGCCCCGGAGGGACCCGGGGAGTCCAGCTCGCAGGCCTCACCACGTGTGGCCCTGACCACCCCACAGGTGCCGGGCGTCGATCCAGGCCTCCTTGCTGATCAGTCTCTCTGGGTCTTCCCTAGTGAGCGTGAGGCTTCTGCCACCAGAGAGCTGGACCCCGGGGCCGGCCACGGACCTTCAGAAAACCTACCTGTGGGTTACTGCTTCTTGCCCTTTCCAAGCTTTGAGATTTCTGGGCTCAGGAGGTGCAGAGTACGGACAGCCGTGGCCCTGCCTTGGAAGGGCGTGTCAGGCCCCAGAGCCGGGGGTGGCTGAGCCAGCGCAGTAGGTGCCGCACGTCTGACTCAAGCTTGGGAGCACCCGCGTTCTGCCCCCCAGGTATGGACCGGTGTCCGGGCCCCGCCCTGGGGACAGCCGACATCTCCCCACGCCTTCTACGTGCCAAGCGCGGTTTGAGGCAGTAACGTGACGACGTCTAGCCTCATGTGTTGCTCACGCCGCGTGAGCAACACATGATGATATTAACTGACTGTTAATATCATCCCTGTTTCCTGGAATTGCAAACTGAACCCAGAAACTTGCCCAGAGCAGCAGCATTTGAGGTGGCGAAGCTGGGGCTCAAGCCCGGGTGTCTGTCGTCACACCCTGACGGGGGTCTTTGGGTCTGATCCTGGTCGGGACAGGCAGAACTCCACCAGTCAGGCTGGGGACCCGTGAAGGGGGTTCTAGGTGAGGCCATGGTGTCCAGGTGGGTGCTGGACTTGGGGCAGCTGAACCGCTTCCAGGACGTAGTGGCCAGGATGGGGGGATAGGTGTCCTCTCCATGGGGTCACCCTGGCCTCAAGGCCTGGGGGGAGCCAGGCTTCAGTGCCCCGGGCTCCCGATATGGTGAGCCAGGACAGGCAGCTCTGCAGATCTGAGCACCCCCTCTGCTTGTCGGGGGCCTCTCTCGCTCAAGGGGAGTCCAGTTTCCCGTGAGCGGATGTGGGGTACAGAGCCCTGGCAGAGAGCAGGGGGCTCACAGGCCTGTGGCCACAGAGAGGGAGAAACAGGGGTTGGGGAGAGAGGGGCCGATGAGGGGTAACGGGAGGCGCGGGGCAGCAGCTGGCCTCGGGCAGGCACGGGCCATTCTTCCTGGCAGTCACCTGCCCCTTGCCTGCTCCTGGCTGGTTCTGAAGCAGCTGGGAGCCGGTGGCGCCTTTCCTGGGCTCTGCGAAGAGGTCCAGAGCTCAGCGCTCGGCCTTGGCCTTGGCCTTGCGTCTGTATGTGGTCAAGAGCCCCTCTTCCCAGGATGACAAAGCTGCATCTGTTTGCACACAGCCCGCGAAGAACTGTGCCCGAGTGTCTGCGAGGACACTGCTGGGTTTCCATGTGCCCCGTAACCCTGTGACTCAGGGCCACTCTCTGAACACTGAGTACAGCTAAATGCTTTTGACCTGTGGTGCTGGAGAAGACTCTTGAGAAGCCCTAGGACTACAGAGATCACACCAGTCCATCCTAAAGGAAATCAGTCATGAATGTTCACTACAATGACTGATGCTGAAGCTAAAACTCCAATACTTTGGCCATCTGATGTGAAGAGCTGACTCACTGGAGAATACCCTGATGCTGGGAAAGATGGAGGGCAGGAGGAGAAGGGGATGACAGAGAATGAGATGGTTGGATGACATCACCAACTCAATGGACATGAGTTTGAGCAAAATCCAGGGGATAGTGGGGGACAGGGAGGCCATGCTGCAGTCCACAGGGTCACAAAAATTCGGACTCGACTGAGGGACTGAACAACAGCAACAGCAAAGGCAATTTATTAAAAAGTGTTTTGTAAAAAATTAATTTCCCAGGAGGTTTCTGTATATTACTCTAATTGCTTTTCCTTGACTGATTAATTTTTTAAATAGCAGTTTTATGAAAAAAATATCCAAGTGTTTCTAGATGAGCAGTGTCTCGGTGGGAACAGGGTTCTCAGAGAGGTTTGCAGTCTTGATATCTGGGTTTATATATGGCCCTCTGTTGACACTACCTTTTGATTAATATTGTGTATAACATTCCTTAATGCATCAGCAGAATTAATTATGCAGAAACATTCAGGCGTGCAGACATTATATTGATGAAATGACGTTTTATTGACAAAATGACAGTTTAATACTGAGCTTTCCTAAAGCTGTATATCTAATCAATTGCCTCATTCTGCGAGCCAGCCCATCCGGGTAAGAACCAGGTAAATCTGTCTGTCTGCTCTGCGTGTTCTCCGCAGATCCGCGTGGGGGCGAGGGGTGTGCACGGAGCATCACTGCTCGTCACTCAGACTTCAGTGAAGCTTTTGGGTGAATACCAGAGCGTGTTTACTCCTGCTGTGCTTATCTGGATGATATAATATTGCTTTCCTTTCATAACAATCTGCAGTCACAGCTCTTACAGGCTCAAGTCTGCTTTTGCCCCCTCTTGTGGGTTGAATGGTGTCCCCCACAGCCACAAATGCTTGTGCTGATGTTCTCCATTGACTCAGGACGTGCCCTATTTAGAGAAGCAGGACTTTACTGATGACCACGTGAAGGTGAGGTCGTTAGGGAGGGTCCTAGCCCAATACCCCTGGTGTCGGCACAGAAAGGGGCCCTTTGGCCGTGGCCACGAGTGCAGGGAGAAGGCAAGAGAAAGCCTGGAGCTCTGTAGCCCCGAGTCAAGGGCCCACAGAAGCCAGGAAAGGCGCGTGGAGCAGACCCTCCCCAGCACTCTTGGGGAGCCTGGCCACGTCCAGACTCCGGCCTCCAGACTGGGGACCGTGACCTCCGTTTGTCAGCCACGCGCTCTCTGCTGGTCTGCTCTGGCAGCCCTAGGCAACCACCACATGCAGCTTCCAAACTGTGAGGACTGTTTGCTGTTCTCTGGGCACACAGAGACCCCAGAGCTCAGACTGTGCCAAGGGTCTGGCTGTTCAGGCTTTGCTGTGGAGCCTGGTCTCCTGGGACTGGGGTGGTGGTGCTGTTTAGTTGCTAAGTTGTGTCTGAATCTCTGTGACCCCATGGATTGTAGCCCATCAGACTCCTCTGTCCATGGGATTCTCCAGGCAAGAATACTGGAGTGGGTTGCCAGGCCCTCCTCCAGGGGATCTTCCCAACCCAAGGATCGATTCTGCCTCTCCTGCACTGCAGGCAGACTCTTTACCACTGAGCCACCAGGGGACCCCAGGAGGGATCTGGGTGGCTTCAACTTACGTGGGCTTAGATGACGGTTAAATATGGGTGGGGGTCTGGGAGGGATGGACGGAACACAGCCTCCGAGGCTCAGGAACCCATCCTGGACAGCTCTCAGATCAGAGGTGGGGGAGACTGAAGCTGATGGAGGCTGGACCACAGCGTGGTCACCTGTGGCTCAGGGCATCTCTACTAAGCCCTCACGTGGTCCTGCCTCCATGGCACCTCCTGAACAAGTGTGGCTGCCCAGGCCTTCTCCATTTAACCCCCAGTCCACCTGAGGCGGCCTGGGTAACAAGGCACCAGGCACGGAGGCTGCGGGATGCAGGCGGGGGTCGGGGGGCAGAGAGGGGCCCTCTCTGGAGTGGAACCGGCGTGCTGGCGGGGACAGGAGAGGGCCTGGCAGGGGCACGCAGTGCCAAGGCTGCCTCAAGGACAGTGAGCATCTCCCCCCCGAAACTGGTCACCCGGGGTCAGAAGCAGGTCAGTGGCTGCTCATCAGCAGAGCCACCCGAAAGCCTCCTGGCATCTGGTGAGACGTGCTGGTTTCAAGCCATCTTGGAGCCGGTGGGAACCCACATCCCTCTTAAAGCACTATCTTAATTGGCAGTTTCAGCAGAGAGGTCCAAGAACGAATGAGGATCATTATTGGGTACAGCTTCATCTGCTCCGCTGTGCCGTGAGCATTTATCAGGAGGGCCACCGATGTATTTATCACGAGGAGCGAGGCCGCCAGCCTTCCTTCCGTCATCTCTCCATTACGCCGGTCGATGGCCGAGTCGTCAGGCCGTCCCTGCCCTTGTGTGGGTCAGGCTTCTCCTTGCTCCTGCCAGCGCCGGGCTCATGGGCCCCTCCCCGGCCAGGCTGGTCAGCTGGTCCTCCAGCAGGACTCGGCCCTGCCCCCCATGCCCACCCCCAGCAGAGCCAGTTCTCCTG
>NW_011495061.1:1755156-1762867 GCF_000754665.1 Bison bison bison | reverse complement strand
GGACAGAGGAGCCTGGTGGGCTACAGTCCGTGGGGTCGCAGAAAGTTGGACACGACTGAGCAGGCGCTGGCTGGCTGGCTGTAGATTATCCATACACTACAGAATGTGGACTCCAGACTGTTTTCGGTCTGACTCACTCAGTGTGATTATTTTGAGATTCAGCCACACTGTATCACTAATTCACACCCCACTTTTTACATTCTTTTTTGAAAGTGAAAGTCACTCAGTTGTGTCCAGCTCTTGTGACTCCATGGACTATACAGTCCGTGGAACTCTCCAGTCCAGAATAGTGGCGGGGGTAGCCGTACCTTCTCCAGGGGATCTTCCCAACCCAGGGGTTGAACCCAGGTCTCCCTCATTGCAGGAGGATTCTTTACTGTCTGAGCCACGAGGGAAGCCCTTTTTTTTTTTTAAAACATCGTGGTTAAAAGCCTGTTCTTGAGTAGTATCTTCTGCCATTTCCCTCATGCAGCGCTCAGCATTTTCTTACTGACCTATCAAAGCTTGACGCGAACGTACCAAAGGCCTTTACCTTTAGTTATCACATTGCCAATATTTTCCCCAGATTTTACTTTATAACTTAATTGTTGCTATTTTAAAAATATACATCAATATTTAAGAACGGTCTTACAGACTGGTCCTCATAGCCAAGAGACATGGAGCCAGTTCCTGAGCTGTCTGAGACGGCCGTGTCGTCTCGGGGAGGACACACCCCACGATCCCCATGGTGTGATGCTGCGGGGCGGGGCAGGCCGTCAGGAGCAGCGGTGAGTGAGCTCTGGGGAGAGAGGACCCTTCAGGTAGTCCAGCAGCAGGCTGTTTCGTCCAGACTCCCAGGTTTGCATGGCGTACATTCAATGTCCGAAACTCCTTTGCGCCTGCATCCCACCCCCTGTCTGACCCTCGTCCTGCAAATCTCCAAGCGGAGTAAAGGAACACATCCTTTCCACACTTCTGCAGCTGAGCAGACACCCACGCCGACTGTCTCAGCTCCAGTGGGTAGTCATATACCTACCTGCTCGTAGAACCCCACCCCAGCTTCCATCTGCCCCTCCCCAGCCTCGGGTGACCGCTCATCTACTTCCTGTCCTGATGGACTTGCCTCTCCCAGACACTGTATAAACGGGATCACGGGCCACGTGAGCGTCTGTGTCCGGCCTCTCACTCAGCATGTTCGAGGATCACCACGTCGCAGCCTCCGTCAGGGCCTCCTTTCTTCTTGCCAGAGATGGACCAGGCTCCATCTACTCTCTCGTCGGCTGCTGGACATTTAGGTTGTTTTTGTCTTTTGGCTGTTACGAGAAATGCCGCTTTGACATTTCGTGGGCAAGCTTTTGTGTGGATGTTCCTTTACATTTCCCGTCGCTTATGCTCAGGCGTGGAACGGCTGAGTCATCTGGTAACACGACACAGAACGTTTTGAGGACTGTGTGATGCCTCATTTACGCGTCAACTTGGCTGCACCACGGGTGCCCGGACGTTTGGTCTGACGCTGCTCTGTGCGTGTCTGTGAGGGTGTTTCTGGATGAGATGAACATTTGAAACTATAGACTAAAGCCGATGGCTCCCCAGGGTGGGCCTCATCAGTCACCAGGAGGCCTGGCTGAAAGGAAGGGCTGAGTAAGAGGGACCCTGCTGCCTGATGAGACGAGCTGGAAAGCTGGTCTTTTCCAACCTTTGCACTTGTTCTTAAGGGGATTCCCTGATGGCTCGGAGGGTAAAGAATCCACCTGCAATGTAGGAGACACAGGAGAAGGGGGTTTGATCCCTGAGTCAGGAAGATACCCTGGAAGGGAGTGGCTACCCACTGCAGTATTCTTGCCCAGAAAATCCCGTGGCCAGAGGAGCCTGGTGGGCTAAAGTCCATGGGGTCACAAAGAGTCGGACACGACTGAGCGACTGAGCAGCAATAACAAGACCCCAGAGCCTCTCTCCCCCTCTCTCTCCCCCTCTCTCTCCACCATGTGAGGACACGGAGAGAGGGTGGCCGTCTCCAGCCAGGAGGGGAGCCCTCCTCCAGACCTGCAGCACCTTGGTCGGAGACTTGCCGCCCCCAGAACTGTGAGAAGGAAAGTCTGCTGCTCAGACCACCCCGTCGTGGTGGCGTGTCTTGGCACCCCTGCTGTTGAGCATGGTAACTTACAAGGTTCTCCACATCCTTACAAGCTTCTATCTCCGGCCATCTCGTGGCAGGCGCCCTAGTGGGGTGTGGCACACTGTGTCACTGCAGTTTTGACTTCTCTTGGGGCTCCCTGGTGGCTCAGCTGGTAAAGAATCTGCCCACAATTCGGAAGGCCTGGGTTCGATCCCTGGGTTGGGAAGATCCCCTGGAGAAGGGAAAGGCTATCCACTCCAGTACTCTGGCCTGGAGAATCCCATGGACAGAGGAGCCTGGCGGGCTACAGTTCACGGGCTCGCAGAGAGTCGGACACTGAGCGACTTCACTTTCACCTCCTAATGGCCTGTGAAGGTGAACACCTTTCCATGTGCTTATTGGACACTTGAACATCTTCACTGAAGAAATGTCTGTTCAGATCCTTTGCTTGTTTTTAATGGGTTATTTGTCTTTTTACCATCAAAGTGTAAGGGTTCTTCACATACTCCTGATACAAGTTCTTTTCCAGAACTTGTATGTATGATTCGCAAGAATTTTATTCCACTTTGTCCATTCACTTTCTGGATGGTGTTCTTGGAAGAACTAAAGCGTTTCTTTTTGACAAAGTCAAGCTTACTTATCTTTCTTTTGTTAGTGCTTTTAGTGTCCTAAAAGCCTAGGAAGGCTTTACCTAACCCAGGTTATAAAGATTTGCTACTGTGTTTTCTTCTAAGAATTTGATAGTTTGACCTCTTAAACTTAAATCTATAGGGACTTTCCGGGTGGTCCAGTGGCTAAGACTTGGTGCTCCCAACGTGGGGCACCCGGGTTCAATCCTTGGTCAGGGGGCTGAGACCCCACACGCTGCAACTAAGATGCCCCAACAAGACCAGGTACAGCCAAATAAATGAATATTTTAAAATTTAGGTCCATGATCTACTATGAGTGAACTACGTTTCGCATGGTGTGAGGATCCAGGTTCATCATTTTGCCGTGGCTGTAGCCTGTTGTCCTGGGACCACCTGTTGCAAAGGTGGTCATTAATATTTCCCCTGCCGAGTTGTCTCAGCAACCTAGTGGCAAACAGCTGAGTGTACATGTGAGGGCTCAGGGCTGGGTCCACAGCTCTTTCCCGTCCGCCGACACCATCCTTTGCCTGCGCCTCACTCTCCTGAGCGCCGTGTCTTGAGGAATGTTTGCACTCCGGCACGGGTGAGTCCTCCAGCACCCTCGCTCTTCTGCAAGGCTGTTGAGGCCAGGTGGGGCCTCTGCCGGGCCCTCTCCGCTCAGGCTCGCCTGGAGCCTGTCTCATCTTGCTGGGACATGTGGGAGGGAGCCTGTGTGCGGAGTCCAGCCCCCTGTCTGGGCCCCTGCCCAGTGGCTGCAGGGGTTCCTGCACCTTCCTTACGGCGCTGATTTGGGATCCAGGATGCCCTCTCCAGGTGGTGTCCGTGCTTCACCTGATGTTGCTTTTCAGTCCCTGTCTCAGATTCCTCCTCGTTTCTCCAAGTTCTAGACACTGGAGTGCGCCAGGCTCCGCCCTTAACTTTCCTTTCTTCCTTAGGTCAAATCTTTCCTCAGGCGACTTCCTTCAGTCTCGTGGCTTTCAATATCCACAGTAAAGGGTCAATAAATACTGATTGAATAAAATAATAGCTGCCTTCATTTGAATGAATGAATGTGGGAGTCAGAATGGTCACCCTCCCAAAGAACAGACTTGTGCATGTGGGCTCAGCCATGTCTGACTCTGGGTGGGGGTCAGGTCAGCGACGGAAAACCAGGCAAAGAACAAGCTCCTGGAGGCGATCTAACATCTCCATCATGTCCTCTTCACTCATTTACGTAAGGGTGCTCTGACTTCGGTGATCTAACATGTCCACCATGTCCTCTTCACTCATTTACGTAAGGGTGCTCTGACTTCGGTGTGGAGACACAGCCGATGACTAAGCCAATGGCAGCAGCATGACTCCAGCAACCCCGACGCAGCGACCGTGCCCGCACCACCAGGAGGTCACCTGGGCAGACGCGAGGGGTCTCCACCCCAGTCTCTAGCCCTGGGGCTGAGCACCCACGGAAGTGGGGACCGCACTGTCCGGGAAGCCCGGCTGCCTGTAAACACTGCATCAGCATAAACCCCCTCTAGGCCCTGGACGAGGCCGGGATTAGCATAAAGAAGGGAGAGTGAGTATTGATATTTTGTGTATCTGCAGCCTGATCCTGTCCTAGGAAGAAAGAGATCTCAGTACTAATGGAAATGTAATTGATGTACAAGTGCGATTCTCCCAGTGACTCAGAAAGCAAAGCGCTGGCTCATAAAATAGATAAGATTGGAGGCAGCACCAGGGATCCCGGGGCATTAATCCCAGCCGTGTTCCTGGTGCCAAACGCTAATAAGCCAGTGATTGTTCGAATTCACACAGGTACCACCCATATTTATTGTCTCCTCCGGATCAGGCCTGCCTGCTGACGAGTGAATCAATAAGAACTCTTCATAATCTCATTTCTTCTCCCTCAACAGCGTGTCAATGCACATGATGACAATCCAGGGGGGAGGTCAGAAAGGGCACGTCGGCAGGAGTCCCGCATTCAGAGTAGAGGAGCTGTGATTCCGTGTTTCCTGCGTGTGGTTACTCGGGGGCTCTTGCACGTGGGGCTGCCTGGTCTTGCCAGGCCCCTCCCGCTGTCCTGCCAGGGCCGCTGCAGCCCCAGGAGAAAGGGCCTCAGCCCAGGTGATGAGCCCTCGCGTTGCTCTGCGAGGTGACACGGGGTGTGCCGGGGGAGGCCGATCCCAGCCCCTGCGCGACTGGGACTCAGCCAGAGGAGGTACAGGTGGCTTTCTGGAAGCCAGGGGAAGGGAGGGGCGGGTAGCCTTCCTCTCGGAGAGTCTTGGAGTGGGCATCTCTGCCACAGTCCCGGCTGCTTCTGGAGTCTGGGCCCTGTGCCCCTTCTGTCTTCTGCTCGAGGGATGTAGTGGTTCCGCTGTCGCAGTTGCCGAGAATCTTTCTGCCCCTGCTCAGCTGCCTGGCCCCCGACTCCTGAGATCCCCTCACCCCGAGTCGCCTCCCTTTAGTCCTTGACCATTTTCCTGGTTCAAACCCGGCTCCCGTCCCCTCTTAGAAGATTGGGAGCTGATCTTGTGAGTCATGGGCGCTTTGGCCCCTTGGTGGAGCCCAGGGACCTGCTTCTCAGAGGAAAGGGTTTCGGGCTATGATGCAACATGTGGAAGTGAAAGTGATAGTCACTCCATTGTGTCCGACTCTGCGACCCAGCCGGCTCCTCTGTCCATGGGATTCTCCAGGCAAGAATACTGGAGTGGGTCGCCATTTCCTCCTCCAGGAGATCTTCCCTACCCAGGGATCGAACCCACATCTCCTGCATTACAGGTATATGGGGGCTTATAAAGGAAAACAATTGTTCTGAAACATATTTTTGAGAACATTTGAACAAACGTGTGAGAGTAACACGCTCGCCTCTTAACCAGCGACTTAAACCACAAGGTCCCTGGTGCAGACGCCTCTGAAGGACTGGCATGTGTAAGCCACCCTGTGAGGTCTGTGCAGGCGGCCCAAGCCTGCGGTCACGTGACAGGAGCCCGCAGCCACGTGACAGGAGCCCGAAGTCACGTGACAGGAGCCCGTAGCCATGTGACAGGAGCCTGCAGCCACGTGATACTACACGGTGGGCTTCGTGTGCTGGCGGTGGGTTGTTCCACATTCATAATTAAAAGGCCTGCGAAATTCCGGTCGCAGGTTAGTGAAAACAAAGAGATTATTTCCTATCCAGGTACAGGACTCCTGAATTTTACCCACAGAGCTCGTTTTTACCTTTTTATTGGAGTGGTGCTGATTTACAATGCTGTGTTAGCTTCAGGTGTGAAGCAAAGTGAATCAGTGATACATGGACACATATCCACCTTTCCTTTAGGTTCTTTCTCCATACAGGTCAGTACAGAGTACTGAATAGTCCCCGGCTCTGTACAATGGGTTCTCATCAGTCATCTATTTTTATACATGCAGTGCGGGAGGCCTGGGTTCGATCCCTGGGTTGGGGAGATCCCCTGGAGAAGGGAAAGGCTACCCACTCCAGTATTCTGGCCTGGAGAATTCCATGGACTGTATAGTCCACGGGGTCACAAAGGGTTGGACACAACTGAGCAACTTTCACTTCACATTTTTATATATGCTGCTGCTGCTGCTAAGTCGCTTCAGTCGTGTCCGACTCTGTGCGACCCCATAGACGGCAGCCCACCAGGCTCCCCCGTCCCTGGGATTCTCCAGGCAAGAACTCTGGAGTGGGTTGCCATTTCCTTCTCCAATGCATGAAAGTGAAATGTCAGTCCCCGGAGAAGGCAATGGCAACCCACTCCAGTACTCATGCCTGGAAAAATCCCATGGACGGAGGAGCTTGGTGGGCTGCCGTCTCTGGGGTCGCACAGAGTCGGACACGACTGAAGCGACTTAGCAGCAGCAGCAGCAGTGTATGTCAGTCCCAGTCTCCCAACTTATTTGTATGCCCTTCCCCCCGCCCTTGGTAACCATGAGCTTGCTTTCTACATCTCTGGCCCTATTTCTGTTTTGTAAATAAGTTTGTTTTCTGCTTCTGTGACTTTTCTGTTCATTTGCACCACCGTATATGATTCCACATGTAAGTGGCGCCATGGGATGCTCGTCCCTCTCTGGCTCACTTCATTCAGCGTGAGAGTCTCTACATCCATCCATGCTGCCGCACATGCCCACACATCTCCCGGGGTGGGCCTCTGGGACGCCTCGGCTCACAGCCCTGAGACGCACTGTCCTTGGAGTTCAGCTGGAGACTCACTGCCCTTCTCCCACTGGCCAGCTCACTGTCTCCCAGGTTTCTGAGTGACCGCTGCTTTCCCTGCCCCCCAGACGTCTGGCCACATGGCTGCCTTCACCCTGCTGTGACCTCATGGTGGGCGGAAGTTTGCCGGTCTCCAAAGCTGGGTGCTCTCAGCAGATACAGCAGAAACCCACCTTCCCAAGACTGCCTTCGGGTTAGGAAGCGTGACCTCATTACAGAGCCCTTCAGTCATCTCCTCTTCAGGGGTGGGAATCAGCAGGTGTGGCTCTTTTCCACTTTTAATATTTTATGGAAATTATAGGAGGATGCATCTTCTCAGGGGAGACAGTCTCCTGGCCCCAAGCAAGCCATTCATCGGTGGTGGCTAGAGCAACCTTACTTCCTGATGGAGCCACATGCGTGCGTCTCTGACCTCAGCAGGGTCCCCAGCTGGATCAGTCAGGTGCTTTCCCAGGCATCCAGGGGTCAAGGCCTGGCATGAGGGCAGGGCGCCAGCACAGCGCCAGAGAGCCCGTCCTAGGGTCAAGGGGCTGGAACAGTTGTCCGTGGAAAGACCATATAAATTCAGGCAAACTGCTGGTGAAAGACAGAAAAAAATATCACTGAAACCAGCTGTTCAACTAAATTGTTTTTTCTCCCCCCTTTAATTAAAGTGGTTGGTCGGGTAAAAAATGATCTGTGGGACTTGCGTATGTGGATCCCGCCTTCCCCGCGACTCAGGGGGCCGTGGGTCCCTGTAGGAGGTAACTTGATACACACTTTGTGTTATTAGAGTCCTGGGGCTGCTGGAGCAAA
>NW_011495061.1:1752594-1755056 GCF_000754665.1 Bison bison bison | reverse complement strand
AAAGCGCCACGGGGGCGGCTTTGTTGTTGCTCAGCCACTCAGTCGTGTCCGACTCTTTGCAACCCCATGGACTGCAGCACGCCAGGCTCCCCTGACCTTCACTGTCTCCCAGAGTTTGCTCAAATTCATATCCTTTGCAGTGGAAATATATTATATCACTGTCCTGGAGGCTGGAGGCCCGAGACCAAGCTGTGGGCAGGGTGGGGTCCTGCTGGGGCCACGAGACAGCCTCGGTCCCAGGCCTTCCCCCAGTTCCAGTGGTCTCTGCTGTCTTTGGTGTCCCTGGGCTTGTAGGAGCATCACCCTCAGGTCTGCCTCTGTCGTCACGTGGGGTCTTCTCTGTGGGCATCTGTCTCCATGTCCAGATCTCCCCTTTGTGTGAGGACAGTCCTGTGGGATCAGGACCCACCCTAATGACCTCATCTTAACTTGATCACATCAGGCAAAGACCTGATTTTCAAGTGAGGCTCCTTCTGAGGTTTGGGGTTAGGACTCCGTCGTGTGAATTGGGGCAGGGAGAATGTAATTCAACTGATAAAGTACATGATATCTTATGAAATTGGGAGCTTCTCAAAACAGAAGCCAGGTCCCACTTTCATCTCATCTCTCAGACATGGTGGCATCACTAACATTGGGTGAGCCCATGCTCAGACCAGCCAGGGTTGGAGAAGTGGAGCCTACAGAAGTGATGCAGCCAGAGAGAGGTCTTCTTCGCTGGCTTGTGTCCACTGCTGTCCTCCCTGTGGGCATCCCCTCTGCCGCGGCTGGGCTTGAAGTTGCTGGCCGGTGGGGCACACTATCACCCCGTCTGGCCGATTAATACCTGTCAGCTAGACAGTTGCGCTCTTGACTGAATAGCAGAGGTTCCTGCACCCAGATGGAAAGGGGCCCACCCACGACTTGGGTCTCCTCTGTGGGACAGAGGTCAGTGGCCCTTAGGTGGGGGTGCAGGAGAGGTGGGCGGGGGAGGCTCATGCCTCTCATTGTGAATTTTGGGGGACAGTCCCATGGAAGTGGGAGCAGGATGGAGTTGGGAGAACACGGGAAGCTGGGAAAGAGTGTCCCGGGCTCAGCTCTGCCCTGGTGAACGTGGCCATCCCTTGCCCACCTCAGACCCCGCTGTCCCCCTCTGGGTGAGGAGGCTGTGTGCCTGTTGGGCAGGCATTCTCACGGCTCCTCTGTGACCTTCCGTCCAGGGGTCCAGAGGGGTCAGCCCAGCCCAGGGCTCCTGCACATCGGCCTTACAGAGGGGTGTCCGGCTCCACAGAGCAGATGCCCCTCACCCTAGCTAGGGTAGGCGGGGCTTAGAGAGGAGAGTCATCCGGCCATGAAATAAGTCATCAAGCCTCAGACGGTGATTTTTTTTTTCTAAATCCAACCCTCTTAGTCAAATAACTCGGGTCCACGGAGATGAGCCAAGTGGCATTGCTTTTGGGGACAGTGACGGCCTGACTGAACTTCACTGGGGGTCCTCCGGTGGGTGGTGAGGAAGAGCCTTCTGCAGCAGGGATGCGCCCCTGGAACCCTGTGGGCACCGCCTCCTTTCAAGGGTTCTCACCCGGCACAGGTGGGCAGTCTCTTTTGGGCGCCCTCACCACCGCTGCCTCCCCCGGGCCCAGGAAAGCCCTCCTTCTAGGCGGTAACTTCCAGAACGCTGCCGGCCCTCCGTCAGCAAAGCACCCCCTCCCCTAGCCCTCACCCTCCTTCTGGAGCCTTCTCTCTTTCCCTGAGCTCTCCCAGTCCGGCTGAAGCTTTCCACACCCCATTCCTGGTCGCAGTTGCTACAGGGTTCCCCTCCCTCCCCTCTGAGTACAACCCCCAGTTCTTTTCTTTAATCATCTGTGCATTTATTTTTGGCCGCGCTGGGTCTTCCTCGCTGCAGGCCCGCTTTCCCCGGCTGCTCTCCACTTGAGCTGCGTGCGCTTCTCACCCGGGGGCGGCTTCTCCTGTTGCCGAGCACAGGCTCTAGGGCTTGTAGGCTCAGTAGTTGTGGTGTGCGGGCTTAGCTGCCCCGACAAACGTGGGATCCTCCCGGACCAGGGACTGAGCCCGTGTTCCCCACATCAGCAGGCGGATTCTTACCTACTGTACCACCAGGGAAGTCCCACAGCCCCCCAGTTCTAGAATGCTCCAGCGGGTGCTTGGTTTAGGTTGACATTCTGAACAGCATTAGAGCCATTCTTAAGATGACTAAGTTAAAATGTATTTTGAAAAAAGCAGGATCTCTGTGCACTGAGTAACCCAGGTTGGTTCTCTCCCCCGGCATTTGTCAGCCTCTGTATGTCCCTGTGCAGGCCTCCTGGGGAAGTTCCCTGAAGGTGCCCGGCCGGCCCAGGCATGCCGGCGAGAGCACTCACCTCTCCTGGGCCCCAGCCCGTCCTTCCTGCGTGCTACAGACAGAGTGCAGCCATGCCGGGGGGTGCTGGCCCAGGTTCAGGAGGTTTATTAGACTGCCCCTGCTC
>NW_011495061.1:1742176-1752461 GCF_000754665.1 Bison bison bison | reverse complement strand
TCAACTCTAAGTTGTTTAAGAAGCTTGTGTACATTAAAACAGCTATAAATCACAGTAATGAATCCACCAGCATGGAGAGACATTCATTACACGTCTGATCAGGGGGCTACATCATGGGCCTTGGAGGGTGATAATGCCGGACGAAAATGCAGTATCAACACGCCACCCGTAGGCAGAAAAAGCTGCACATTTGGTGGTTGGGGGGGGAGTGGACAGAGGAAAGAACCCCCCTCCTGCCCCCAGCACATACGTCTTTATTATTGTAAGATTTCTTGGGGCCAACAGTTCAGCAAGGAGGATTTATAAACATATCATTTCAACCCTTGGAAGGATTTCAGCATAATTTGCCGGGGCTCCTTAAGTGAGGTGAAAGCGTCTCCAGGGCTTTGCAAGGTAATAAAAGAGGGAGCCTGGCTGTTTGTGTGCCTGTGACTTCATGGCATCCGAAATGCTCCTACTTTCTCAACTAAGTAGGTCTGCTGGGGACCCGCGGGCATGGCGGCCCGGGAACGTCTGGAAGAGACACAGGACACTCGGAGCCGGCGGCCTGGGCCTGCCAGGCACCCCAAGGTCAGCTGTCTTTCTGAAATCCTTTCATTTGGAAGGGAAAACGCTGATGCATTTCAGCACAGCCCTCGTCTGATTTCCATTTGCAAATGAACAGGAATGATTTCTTCCACTTACCCTTGGTGATTAACCGCTGGCAATCAACACCACGCACACAAATGCTCCTGCCCCAGTTTCGGCTCCAGCGGCTGGCCCCTTCAGAAATGTCGCAGCTGCGGCTTCTGGGTCAGGAGTGGGCAGGCCCCGGGCACAGCAGGTGCTTCACCTTGAGCCCGGGGCTGGGCTCTTCCTGCCGCAGCCTCTCACTCTCAAGTCCGAGCGCCGTCGTGGGCCCTCTCCAGTGGGCAGCGCTGCCTCATGCCTTCTGTGAAGGACGCGATGTGAAGGACGCGATGTGAAGGACACGGCTGGTGTTGCTCATGTGGGCGTTCATTCTGGGGTCAGGATGCCTCCCTCAGAGGGTCAGCTCACTGGCCGCTGGGGCAGCCCGCGCCCCTCATCGGCTCCCGACGCCGTCAGGACACTGTCCCTCTGGGTGTCTCGGGTCCTCGGCCTCCTGGAGACGCCCCCGAGAGGCTCCTCAAGTCTCAGGGCGAGACCCTCCCCTTCCTCAGTCTGCAGCCGGGACACTTGGGGGCACTCCTCTGGGAAGGAGAAAAGGAAATCCCCTCCCACGCGCCTGCGGTTTGTGCCCTGGATGAACTTGACCTTGAGACATCCGTGATGTCCACAATGTTCAGTCTGGAGCAAGCATCCCATCCTCACTTCTGTCCCCCGATGGGGCCTTGGGCAGACTGTGGTTGGTGGGAGGGGCTTAGAGGGAAGTCAGCTGGCCATGGAGAAAGTTATCTAGCCTCAGACCTTCATTTTTTTTTTTTAAGAAGGATTTACCACTGGCCTCCTCCTCCATCCTGTCTCACTCTTCCTGCTCCAACTCCCTTGCAAGTTCAAATCCCCCGCCCTGAGAACACCCTCAGAGACTGGTCCCAAGTTGCAGAGCCTTCCGCCCAAGCGGCTCCTGGACCACGCCCTCCCCAGCCCCACCTCCAGCCCACAGCACCTTGCAGACTTCCCTGCGTCCATGAAGTGTTGTGTTTCCTCAGGGTTCAGGCCTGTCTATGCCTCTTCTCGTTCCAGGCGCTCTTCCTGTGCTCCTGACCTCATTTCGTGATTCTGACTCCCAGATCTACATCTTTGCCACCCCCCACCACACCTCTGTTTAGAGAGCACCAGGAGGCTGAAACAGCCCCCTGCCTGTGTGAGGTCTTCACTCGGGTGTCTTGTGGGCAATTCAGATTCAGCACACCCAGGACTGGACTCTCCTCCTCACCCCACATCTGCAGCATCAGTCCCTGGGGGTGAGCCAGGCATGTGGGGTCCCCGTGGTCCTTCCGACCCTCAGCTGACACCGCGGACCCGCCACCGGGACGGCTAGGGTCTCCCACCTGAACTGCTCCTGAATCGACTTCTCTTCAGCCCTCTCACCCTTGTCTGAAGCTTCGTCAGTACCGGCCTCGATTCTGCAATAGCTCACAGCTCCCTCTGCATTTATATCGCCTTCCTTGAACCCATGGTCCACAGTGAAGCCAAAACGGCATTTCGGACACTCAAAAAGCGGTCTTCAGGCCTGCCAAGCACACGGGATGAAGTCTGACCCCGGTCAGGGCTCGTGAGTCCCGCAGGGTTTGGCTGCTCTCCTGCCCTCTCTTGAGCCACTTTCTTACTCAGATCCTTCCCAGCACAAGATTGGAAGAGCTTCTGACAACACGATGTCCCTTACTGAACATCCTTTCACAACTTGTCATGATGACCTGGATGGGAGCGGGTGAAAAGGCAGTACCAGCTGTCGAAGAAGCTGCAGAGACGGCTGGAGCTCTCCCGCACCACTAATGGTGGCACACGTTGGCTCAACCGCTTTGGGAAACTGTTCAACGGTATCTACTGAAGCCAATCGTACGACCTACATCTCCCTACGCACCCAAAATGTAAATCCAGTCAACCAAAAGAAGCAAACAGGAATGTTCACAGCAACAAAATCTGTTATAACCACCAACTGGAAATAACCCAAATTCATCAACAACAGAATGGATAAATAATTGGTGGTATATTCGTTCAAGGAGATACGTGATGGTAATGAAAAGCACACTGTTGCTGTAGATAACAGTATAGGCTATTGTTGTTTAGTCGCTAAATCGTGTCTGACTCTTCATGACCCCATGGACTGCAGCAGGGCAGGCTCCTTTGTTCTCCACTATCTTGGCGAGTTTGCTCAAATTTATGTCTATTGAGTGGGTGATGCCATCCGACCACCTCATCCTCTGTCGTTCCCTTCTCCTCCTGCCTTCAGTCTTTCCCAGCATCAGGGTCTTTTCCAAAGAGTCAGTTCTTCGCATCAGGTGACCAAAGTATTGGAGTTTCAGCCTCAGCATCAGTCCTTCCAATGAATACCCAGGACTGACCTCCTTTAGAATGGACTGGGTGGATCTCCTTGCAGTCCAAGGGATTCTCAAGAGCCTTCACCAGCACCACAGTTCAAAAGCATCAATTCTTTGGTGCTCAGCCATCTTTATAGTCCAACAGTATCTCAAATATACTTCCATTAAAAGTTTTCTTTAAAAGATAATGGGCTAAAAAAAATGATAATGTGCTATATGCTTATCAAACCCAATCTAGAGGCCCATGTCTTTCAGTTCTGGGAAAAGTGCTGGTATTGCTTGTTAATTTCTTCATTTCTGTTGTATCTCCTCTCCTTTTCTGGAATTCCTATTAGTGTAATGTGTGACTTTTGGGGGTTGATCCTCATTTCCTTATTTTTTATGCTACTCCATCTCTTTGTCTTCTTGTATTTTTTTCCCCCTGAGAGATTTCTTCAACCTCCTTTACCAAATTTTCTAAAATTTTAAATATTTCTTATACTTTCAGTATAAGAGCACTTTCTTACTTATAAGTTGTTCCCCTGTTAAAATAACATTCAGTTCCATTGCTGCATGAATCCAGTATCTTCTCTTACTTCTCTGCAGATATTAATTATAGTGGGTTTGGTGGTTTTGTTGTTGTTGTTGTTGTTTTCTTATTCTCCTATATTATCTTTGCTTTTTGTAGTCTCTTTTACTTTTCTTTATCTTTGTCTTCATATTGGAGGCTTTTCTCAAATGTCTTCTGATATGTGGCTATCAGCTCACATTTGATAAGGCACTAAAAAACTGTTCAGAGCTCTGGGTACGTGGTTTAAATATAGCCATGCCGCCGCTGCTGCTGTTAAGTCGCTTCAGTCATGTCCGACTCTGTGCGACCCCAGAGACGGCAGCCCACCAGGCTCCCCCATCCCTGGGACTCTCCAGGCAAGAACACTGAAGTGAGTTGCCATTTCCTTCTCCAATGCATGAAAGTGAAAAGTGAAAGTGAAGTTGCTCAGTCGTGTCCGACTCCTATCGACCCCATGGACTACAGCCTACCAGGCTCCTCCGTCCATGGGATTTGCCAGGCAAGAGTACTGGAGTGGGGTCATAAATTCCTTCTATTCCTCCTGTTGAGTTACATCCTGAGAGTTCTATGGTCAGATCGTAAACAGCCTTGTGGCTGCTGCCCCAGCCTTTTGAAGTTCTTGCCTATGCAGTTCAGCTGCCATGCTGTGGGGAAGCACAAGCAGCCCTCTGAGAGGCCCATGTGGAGAGGATCAGCAGCCTGGTCTAAGCCCCTCACCGACAGCCCTGAACCGTTCTAGAAGCTGATCCTCCAGTCCTGGCCACGCCAGCCCATTGTATGGAGGAGAAATGAGCTGTCCACACTGAGTTCTGCCAGACTGTGGACTTGTATGCAAATCATTGCCATTGTTTTAAGGCACTATATTTTGGGGTGGTTTGGGACCCAGCATAGACAACCACTTCTACAGCTAGGCAGGTGGTTTCAACAGTGTGCTCACTAAGGGGTGGTCAGGTGGCAAACTGGCCTCTAGTTTGGTGAACCCCTGGGTACCTGACTGTAGACAAGACGAAGCCACCTCCGGCCTGGAGCCAGCGTGGGAGCTGTACCAGAGCCAACCCCCTCCACGCATCTCTCTGCACACGTCCTTATGTAAGAAGCCTCTTTCGTTCAATCATTCCAGAGAAGAAATCGTCAGTCTCCTGAAGGAAGGGGACACGCAGGTTTCACTGTGCTATTTGACGTAGAGGTAGCGAGCAAGTACATGAAAAGTTGGTCGGCAGAGACATGGAGATGGAAATCACACAAGATGTCACTACACGTCTATCAAAGTTAAAAATTGTGATAAAACCAAACACTGCCAGAGATGCAGAGAAACTAGGTCACCCGTCCGTTTCTGGTGGGGACGCACAATGGTCCAGCCACTGTGAACATAGTTGATGATTTCTTTAAAAATTAAAAACGGACTTTTCCTGCAACCCAGCAACTATCCATATACTCCAGAGAAATAAAAATTTATTTTCACATAGAAACCTGTATGCAAACATTCATAGCAGTTTTATTTGTATTAGCCCCAAACTGGAAACTTCCCACGTGCCCTTCAGAAAGTGAATGGCTAAACCGAAGGGCATAACCATCCTAGGCCACAGGATTCAGCCATAAATTGGAACCAGCGCTGATACACGCAACAACTCGGACAAGCCTCAAGGAAATTATTCTGCCTGTTAGGAAACATGTGGCTTGAGTAAGATAACGTAATTATCAGATTAGTGGTTGCCGGGAGTTAGGGATGCAGAGGAGGGGTAAAGGGGTCTGTGGTGATGACTCAGTTCAGTGGCTTGACTGTGCTGACTGCTTGAGGCTACATGTGTGATAAATCACACAGACACATACACATGAGTGTTTGTTTCTGGCTTTGACAGTGTACTGCAGTGACGGATGATGCTCATACTGGGGGGTAGTGGTAGGGAAGGGTGCCTGGGACCTTCCTGTACATTTCTTTGCAACTTCCAGTGACTCTACAGTTATTGATAAATTAAGGGTTTTCAAAAAATAGGCTGGGCCTGAGACTTCCCTGGTGGTCCAAGGGCTGAGACTCCAAGCTCCCAATGCAGGGGGCCTGGGTTCGATCCCCAGTCAGGGAGCTGGATCCCATATGCCTCAACTAAGACTCAGCACAGCCAAATAAATAAATAATTTACTTTAAAATAGGCTGGGCCCATGGACAAAGAGGGGCTTCCAAGTTGGTGCATTGGTAAAGAATCTGCCTGCCAATGCAGGAGATGCAGGAGACACAGGCTCAATCCCTGGGTCGGGAAGATCCCCTGGAAGAGGGAATGCAACCCACTCCAGTATTCTTGCCTGGAGAATCCCATGGACAGAGGGGCCTGGAGGGCCACAGTCGTGGGGTCGCAGAGAGTTGGACATGACTGAGTGCGCAAGAACACACATGGACAGTGATGAAAGCTGTGGCCAACCTCTACAGCCAATCAGAGGCTCCCCTCCTTAATCTCTGGATTCCTCATGCCATGCTTTCCCATTTCCTGGAAAGAGTGATGCTCTAGCCCATCTTCAGTGGAGGCCGCTAGAAAACTCCCAGGATCCGTGTCTCTTCTCTGACAATAGAATCCCCGACTCTTAGCTCCCTATTAACATATATCAACCCAGAATAAAGATGGACTTTTTCAGCCTTCCCTACATCTAGTGGCTGTGTGACTAGGTTCTAGTCAGTGCTTTGTAAAGCAGAAGAGGTGTCTGGAGTGGATGCTTAATGGAAGAGATGGGACCCTTGCCTCATCCTTCTTCCTGGAATATAGACACAATGGCTGGAACTCAAGCATCCTCTTGAATCAAGAGGTGGAGGCCGCCATTATTCTTTGTGGTCAAACTCAATGATGCACCATCTCTAGGCTTCTGCACACAGTCCCAGGATAGAATTCCTCTCTCTGCTCTGTTTCTGCTCAGATCATGCCTCTTTATTTTTCAGATTTTAGATTGAACGCTGCTTCGTCCAGGAAATCTTCGCTGAGTTGAATCTCAGGTGAGGTGTGAGCCCTCGTGGGGGCGTTCTCCCGTTTCTTGATGATTTCCACTCATGGAGAACGGCCATCTCTCTAAAAGCAAGGTCCCGGAGGAGGACCCCAGCGTGACCTCTGTGCACCACTGCTGACTTCGGGGGAGCTGAACCCTGATGCAGCCTGGGCTATGCAGGTTTTCTGCTCCAGGGACAGGGAATGGAGACTCAGCAGCTGTCGGTCCTCATGGGTTGAGCCTTGAGCCTGGACTGTCTCGGTGCTGTTACAGGAACTCAGTGACGACTACAACCTTATTATCATCATACTAAATCCTACCCTGCTTTTTTTTTTTCAGGTTGTTGTTGCTCAGTTGCTAAATTGCATCCAGCTCTTTGTGACCTCCTGGACTGCAGCACGCCAGGCTTACCCGTCCTGCAGTATCTCCTGGAGTTTGCTCAAACTCACATCCGTTGAGTCGGTGATGCCATGCAACCATCTCGTCCTCTGTCGTCCCCTTCTCCTCCCGCCTTCGATCTTTGCCAGCATCAGGGTCTTCTCCGATGGGTCTACTCTTTGCATCAGGGGGCCCGAGTGTGCACAACACAAAACTGACCGTCGTAGCCACCTGTAAGTGCGCAGCTCAGTGACCGTGCGTCCCTGTGCACGGCTGTGCATCCATCACGCCTTCCATCTCCCTGACTCCTTCCATCTGGCGAAACTGAAGCTCTGTCACCTTCTGAATCAGCTCCAGGTGCTTCCTATTACTTGCCACTAAGAGTTCTAACCAGGACACGTGGGACTGGGCCAGGCCTGGGTACTTCCTGGAGGGTTTGGCCGTGTGCATAAGAAGCTTAGGTGGAAGGTCAGCTTGGAGGGGCCGCGTGGGTGGTGAGGAAGGCTGAGCTGGAGCCCCTGTCCCCTGGCCGTGGGGGGACACCACACGTGTCTAAGCAGCGGGTGACAAGTGGGAAGTCTGACTTGGCAGTGGTGAGCAGTATGGATTGAGGAGGAATATTAAAGGACACGGAATGAGTCCATTAACTCAGCAAGTGCTTATCGAGCTCCTGTGATCCGCCAGGCCCCATGCTTGGCCCTGGGAATACAGTGAGGAACAGGACAGACAAGGTCTCTGCTGCTGTGAAATTTATATTCTACTTGGGGAAGACACGTGGTGTGCAAGTCGATAAATGCACAAGACGATTTCAGGTAGCAAAACTGTTATTAACGGAATAAAATGCAGCAATAAGATAAACAGTGGCTGGGAAGGGTGCTGTCTCTTTTACCAAGACCTTGACTTAGGGTGAGGGGATGGAAGTGGTTCTAGGGCAGAGTCTAACCCAGGAGGGAGTCATTCATTCCAGTTAAATTTCACGAATTGTTATGCACCTATTGGCATCAAAACTTGGCCGTGTCTGTACTAGCTTACAGTCAGGTGTTTTGTGCCTAGATGGGATTGGGCATTGAACACAGGCCAGAGGTTAGGGGCGCACAAAGGGCTGGAGGAGAGGAAAGCTGCAGAACCGCTAAAAGAAACTGGAATGTCTGCAGGAGGGTTAGTTTAGGAGGAAGTTGATTTATTCAGCTTGGGACCTGGTGCTTTAGGGGTACGAATGGGACCCTCAAGTGGAAATGGTCAGCTGACCCGAGCTCAAGCCTGGGAAAGTCAGTCCCAGAAGCAGTCCAGCCCTGCCCCTCCCTTCACCTCCTGAGGCTGCATCTGGGCAGCCGTGGCTTGTGCGGTTGCCCTTGCAGTGCGAAGCACTCAGGCCAGGCTTCAGAAGTGCTAGCTTTGAGTGAGGGGCAGCTGTATCTGAGACATGCAAGAAGACAGGAGAGCTAGCTGCTCAAATCAGGAGTTGGCGGCACTTTCATACTTTTTCCCCAGACCTTCAGGAAAAGGAGGCCGTTTGGGCAGGAGCACCTTGGCACTGGGGACGCCTCACCCCTCGGCGCTCTGCTGTCTACAGGGAGGTGGTGGGCACCTGGCGCCATGAAGGAAGCTGGGGCTTTAAGGAGGGGCACACGCTCACATGCCTGGGGGCCCCAGAGCACTCCTGAGCAGCGGGCATCCCCTTTCTGGGGCCATCTTTTGGTTTCGGGTCACACTCCTCTCCTCAACCTCACCACCCTCTCCATTAATTAATATATGACCTGCATGCTAAGTCACTTCAGTCATGTCTGACTCTTTGGGACCCTGTGGACTGAAGTCCACCAGGCTCCTCTGTCCATGGGATTCTCCAGGCAAGAATACTGGAGTGGATGACCATGCCCTCCTCCAGGGGATCTTCCTGACCCAGGGATCAAATCCACACCTCCTGAGGCTCCTGCATTGGCAGCTGGGTTCTTTACCACTGGTGCCACCTGGGAAACCCTGTATATGACCTGGTGACCCTGAAATATCCAGGTAATGAACTTGGAGTCAGGTCAAGTCTTTGCAGAGTGAGGAACTTGAGGTTCAGAGACTGCAAGTCACTTCTTCAGGGTCACACAGCAGATCAGTGGCAGCAGATGGTAGACAAGGCCTTCTTTCAAAAATAAAGTCACACCTTTGTGGTTCCAAACTTGAGACAATCAGCTCCAAGCAGCTGTGGGGCGGCTGAAGACGGCTAGCTTGTCCCAGAATGGATCCCTTTCCTCCCGCCCCTGCACCCTTCAGACAAGATTTACTGAAGTCAAGTGAACCTTGGTTCAACCTTGTTCGCAGGTTCTAAGTGGTCGTTTCATTTAAGACATTTAACTAAAAGCCCTTTCCATGGAACCAACTCCTGCAGGCACACTGCCAGCAATTAATGAAAGATGATAAAATAATAAAAGAAGTAATACATTAACTATATTATCCTTGCACATTTGGGCAGTCCTTTTCATTATATCCTCTTTATGGACATTCTCCAGCAACATTTGAAGAGCTCCTTTATTGCTGTTCTCTGACTGTTTAGGCTTCCAGACATTAGCAGGCCGCTTAATGCTAATGCTCTCCTGCGCTCTCTGTCTTCGCTGGTGGGCTGGGAGGGCGCATCACATCCATGCCTCTCCTTTTTTGCTCGGAGAGTGAGCTGACAGAGAACTTGGGATGACAGATTTCATTTTTGGACTCTCAGCCTCTGAAAGAGATTGGTTTGCTAATTAAGAGAAATGATGCAATTGGCCTCCATCTCTAATTTGCTTAAAGAACAATTTGGTCCAGAAGCTAAGTGTCCCCGTGGAGACATAATTTCCAGGTCACAGTCCGTGGTGGGCATGACTGAGATCTTTCATGCCCTGAACAGAGGACATGTGGCCAACTCTACATGCTGTGTGCGCGCGCCTCTACCCAGCTGACTTTCTGCCTTCCAGACTCTTTAACACCAGTCCAACACCCCCACTTAAAGCCTGGGTCTTTACTCACAAAAAGAACTCTGAGGGGCTTCCCTGGTGGTCCAGCGGTGAAAAATCCACCTTCCAAACAATGCAAGGGACACAGGTTCAACCCCTGGTCGGGGAACTGAGATCCCATATGTCTCAAGACAACTGAGTCCACGCCACAACTAGAGATAGGCCTTAGCTATAGAGATAGAATACCATACCTAAGACCTGATGCAGCTTAATTAATGAATTAATTTTTTAAAAAGGAACTCTGAATTTGGAGGAGGGGAAATGTGTCCAACAAAAACACCAGTGCTCCAAAATCTCTCTTGAAACCGGTGCCCACGTGACACAGTTCTGACCGATGGGGTGTGAGTAGATGCCGGGGTCCAGCCCCGGCTGATCCAGGCTATTCGAAGCGGGGACGGCGTCGGCGAGGG
>NW_011495061.1:1741782-1742076 GCF_000754665.1 Bison bison bison | reverse complement strand
AGGATAGCTCAGTAGGAAAATTCAGTGGAGAAAAGAGGCTGAGTAGCTTGGTTTACGCGGGAGACCAATAAAACTTCAAGACAAGAAGCTTGCACCGCTTACGTAGGCCGCAGGCGTCCTTCCATTCTCCCAAAGGAGAGGAGACACTGAGGCCTCCCCGGTCGGATCTTAGAAGCCCAGGCAAAATTAGTAAGCTTGGTGGGTTCCGCGCTCCAGATGGAGACTCAGCCAGAGTGAGAGAGAGACATGGGGAGACCAGTATTTCGAGAAACTGATCCCAATTCTTTATTTTCC
>NW_011495061.1:1732839-1741600 GCF_000754665.1 Bison bison bison | reverse complement strand
AGGTTACATTCCTATAGGGTGAGGGTGTAGTGGGTTTTAGTTAAGGAAAGAATTTACTTAGCCTAAGGTCTAACGTGATTAATATCAAAGGTTAATACTTATTTCTTCTATATATTCATTAATGTGTGTAAGGGCAGGGGATATGGAGACTTAGCAACAAACGTTGGCTCAACAAATGAAAAACCCTTCACCAACACAATTTCTAATCAGCCCACTATACTAATAGTTTTCTAACTTCTCTAAAGAACCTGTTTTTAGAGGGTTTAAAGCATCTCATGCCTCTCACGGTTGGGAGGCTGTGAGCAATCACATGTGGCCGGACGAGCCTGTCAGGCAGGCCAGAGAACCTTCAGAGGAGTTTGTAGGTTAAAACACTCTTGTCACGCCCAAGAGTTTTTATTGACTGGAGCTCTAGGTTAACTCCTTCTCCGAAAGAGGTGGTGGGGGACAGCCCCCCGTAAAGTCAGAGGTGTAGGTGAGAGCACAAAGTAGTAAAGTAGGCAGGTTCTGGTAATGGGGGTAGACGCTCGAGGATTTCCAGGGGGACTCCTGAGGCTCGATCCCGCCTTTGCGTATGTCGAGCCTCCTTCCTCATGACCTTTGCCATGGGCGGAGTACCTCACTCTGGCCCCCAACAAGTAGAGGTAAGGGGGAGGCTGCTGGGAAAGTTTGTGTGGCAACGTGACATAGCTCTAACCAATGAGATGTAAGGAGATGTGTGAGTGTGACTTCTGGGTAAGTAGAGGTGACCATGTGACACAGTTCTGACCAATGAGATGTATGAGCATGATTTCTGGGAAAGCTCAGCTAACCAGACACAGGAAGCACTCCTTCCTTCCGTCTCTTTCTTTCCCTTTTCTTCTCTTCCCGTCCCTTTTTCCTGCCTGGCAGGAGGGCAGATGCATTCTGGATAGGCAGCCTGCATCTTGGAACCACTGGGTGATAAGTCTGAGTCTGGAAGCTCGCATAACTAGGCAGGATGGAGCAGAGAGAGATGAGTCTCTGGCAGCATTTTGAGCGCTGCACCTGCATGGGTCGCCCACCTCGGGCTTCTTACAACGTGAGGCCAAGTCCTGAGGCATGGGGGCGGCTGTTGGATTGGTTTCTTACTTGCAGCTGGTTGATACATCCTGGTGATACAGGATCTCATCAGGGCGACGGGCAGGATGAGCCATGGTCACCCTGTAAGCTTGGATACGGATGAGTATCCACCAGGGGCCACTCTGGCCAGTTCCAGCCTCCTCTCTGCTATAAACTTGACTCTCACAGGCTCTGGGGCTTCCCTGGTGTCTCAGACGGTAAAGTATCTGCCTGACATGAGGGACACCTGGATTTATTCCCTGGGTCAGGAAGATCTGCTGGAGACAGGAATGGCAACCCACTCCAGTACTCTTGCCTGGAGAATCCCATAGACAGAGGAGCCTGGCGGGCTACGGTCCATGGAGTCACAGAGTTAGACACGACTGAGCAACTAACACTTAACACTTTCATGGCCTCCGTCCCTCCTGTGTTGATCGCTCTTGTTCCTGAGCTTGCCTGGCAACAACTGACCTCTTGAGTCCTTGACCATGACTTCTGCTGGGGGCTTCTCTCCTTTCCCAGCATCTCTCACCCCAAACTCAGCCTCAGCTTCCAGTCCTAATCGTCTTGTTAAGGGGGTACAGGCCCTGCCCCCCAACCTCTGCCTTCACCAGCAGCTGACTGGCCTGAGGGTGGTCTATGGATCCAGCAGACAGTGAGAGAAAGAGCAAGAGACCTCAGACAACATGCAGTGGGTGCCCTTATGCCCAAGCCGTGCCTGCCTACCACGGAGCACATTCTGCCACCTCCAGGCATCATCCTTCCTTCTCTGAGCCCTCAGTCCAGGAGCCTGACTGGCTTTTATGAATCAAAGGAAAGGCGGGAGCCTTAAAAAATCAGAGTGCCCAGGGAGTGAGGGGTGGGGGTGGGGACGGCTCGTTGGACCCTGACAGCTGGGGCTGCACTTGGGGTCTCAGACAATCGCTGTGAGGATGGGAGGGTCTGTCTTAACTGAAGCACACATTGAAAAAGGTCTCTCATCACTTTATTTTCCAGCTGTTTCTATCAGGAATGTCATTGTCGCTGCAGAGGTCCCTTTACCTAATTAAGCTTCAGGTCTGGGCCGCTGCCTGTCCGACCGGCTGGCTTCCACAGTGGCAGCTGCGCTTCCCCTTCGGTTGCGGAGGACGGTGGCCCTCAGGGAGTCTTCTTCCTGCGAGAGAGTGAAGTGGGTCTGGGCTGCGCTGGGAACACAGGGCGGGGAAGCTGTGGGAGAGGCTCCGGGAAGAGGTCAAGGTCAGAGCCCAAGAGGTCAGCCAGCCCCTGCCAGGCAGGCCCCGGGAACAGGTGCAGCCAGGGGCAGGAGGGGGCCTGGGAGCCTGGAAGAGAGCAGGCTGTCCCAAGCTTCAAGCGCGTCCCTGCCCCTCCTTCCTCACCTGACCTTCTCGGACGGGCCCGCCGTGTGCTGAGCATCCCGTGTCTCTTTGCTCCTGGCCTTCAGAGCTGTCCTCCGATCTGACCCTTCGCTGTGACCGGCTGACTTCCCAGGCCAGCACAGGCCACGTTGCCCTGCGCCCCAGAGGAAGCAGTGTGGTCTTGGCTGGACAGCTGGCGTGTGGCTGTTCTGACCTTGGATCTGGCCCTGACTGTGGGGACCATGGTGAGGGCTGCTCAGAGGGGTGACCCAAAGCCGATCCAGCCAGCCCCTCACAACACCCTTTGTTTGTGAGCTGCGCTGCTGCTATGGGCTTTGAGGCCGGCAGCGCTTCAAGCTGCAGTGCTCAAGGCAACAGGAGTGTTTGCAAAAGCAGAAGGACAAAACGCCTAGGGCAAACCTTCCTGAATCAACAATAAAAGGCCCTGTTTTGCCCAAACCCGATCACTCAGTGATTTCGGTTTGCTCGCTGCTGAAACAATGGCCTATATTTCCTATATTAAAATTTTGTGGACGATTACTCTTATGTATCCTTTTTTAATTCCTTTTCATTTTGCTCTTGGAAGAAATCCTCATAACCTTTCAATTTAGCGATTTCGTATTATTCACTATGGAAATCAGAAAGCTTTGCCAGGTTGGAACTGAAATGTCAATTAATTGTCAATTCGTCACATTGAGTAATTGATTAATTGGCACAATGTTAATCTCTAAATCAGTAGTAATAAATTACTTGGTTTTTAATCTTGACCTTCAAAGTGCTAAAACTCTTCAAACTGCCACTGTTCCCGCAGGAAAATGACTGATGAAGCCACGTTCCTCCCATAATTTTTGTTGCTTCTAAAATTCCTGCCTAATTGAGACTCACAGGCGTGTCTGCAAGCCAACTTTGCCGGAGCGCGTCCAGCCGTGCCCAGACATCAGGTGGAAATGGCTGGAAACTGGGCCACCGGGGGCTGGAACAGGGAGGACACTGCAGGCGAGGGTTTTTTGCAAAGCTAATCACTTTACTATCACACGGAATTAATTTAATAGTTGCCCTATTTACCACAAAATTTATGGCTAAACCGCTGGGAAAGTTTTCTTTCTCTCTCTCTCTCTTTTTTTTCATTTATGGGGCAGAGGACAGAGTAAGTCTACTGGTTTCTGCTGGGGGCTTTTGTGTGGCTTGTTGCTTAGCTGCTTTGGCTGTGCGGGGCCTCTGCTGCCGTGCTGGCGTCTCCGGCTGTGGCGCACAGGCTTGTCACCGGGGCGGCTTCTCACTGCAGAGCACAGACTCTGGAGCACAGGCTCCGTAGCTGCGGCGCCACGGTCTTGGTGGCTCCGTGGCGTGTGAGATATTCCTGGACCAGGGATCGAACGTGTGTCTCCTGCATTGACAGGCAGATTGTTTATCACCGAGCCGCCAGGGCAGCGGCTATTTCTTTAAAAAAAAAACCTGATTTTCCTGTGTTTTAGTTTCATATTACAAATCCTACATTCTCTTTGAGCAAAGCAATATGTCTTTAAATAAATGCACTGAGCCTGACCCCACATGGCTTGTAAAGGTTAATGTTTTTGTAATCTGGAGAGCTTCGGGAAGAGTGCCTTTGAATTTTCCTTCTGAACCTAGACTTGGCTGTCTGTCCGGAATCAAGGTGAAGTTGTGGAGCAGGTGGGAGGTCACTTGCTTCTGGCTATTCCGTTCTCTTTCCAGCCCTCCCTCTGGCCTCCACTCTGGTGTGGCAGAGAAGTGTGGACCTGCCAGCTTTCAGGCTACTTGAGAATTAACCATCCTCCTGAAGCCCTCTAACGTCCTTCCCCTGGCACCCTGGCGCCCCGGTGCCCCGTGGGCAGTCCTGGCCCCTCTGAGCGCTGTCTCCTTGGGTGCTTGTTCGTGGGCTCCTCTGTGTGGCCCGGGCCCAGCAGGTTGAGGTCCCATCTGGAAAGCTCTTTCTCTAGCCTGTTGGTGGTCATGGGACTCCGTTGCATGAACGCTGCCCGATGCCCACACCTGCCTGTGCTGGCCGCTGTCTGTCTCTGGGAAGCCACTTGCATCAGTAAAACGAGATGAATGTTGCTGACCTCACTAGATAGCTGTGAAAATTACTACATGAAAAAATGTTCAGGAAATGTAGTGTTGTATATATAAATTAGGCAGTGTTGTTACTTTTTATTTTTTGACAGAATTCATGGCTTTTCTGAGAACCCCAAACCACAAGTCCATCAGGCCTGGGGGTATCCTGGGGCTAGCACTGCAAGTCCCTCATGGTCAGTGGAACGGTCTGGACGTGGCCGGACCCCACACACAAACCATCAGGCTGCTTATGGATCCCTTCCCAAGCTGTGTGTGAAACTTGCGTGGATCTGAACTTCCACAATTCAGCTTTAAACCAGTCAATATAAGGGACATCAATCCTGAATATTCATTGGAAGGACTGATGTGAAAACTGAAGCTCCAATACTTTGGCCACCTGATGTGAAGAGCTGACTCACTGGAAAGAGACCCTGATGCTGGGAAAGATTAAGGGCAGGAGGAGAAGGGGACGGCAGAAGATGAGATGGTTGGATGGCATCCCGACTCAATGGACATGAATCTGAGCAAACACCAGGAAAGGTTGAGGGACAGAGGAGCCCGGAGTGCTGCAGTCCACGGGGTTGCAAAGTGTCGGACACGACCGAGCGGCGGAGTAACAGCAACAGGGGCCGCTGGGGCAACGCGAGCATCACACGATGTGACCGAGTCGTCTGCTCTGTGGCGCGATGATGACGGTGTGGCTACATAAGTGACTTTAGGAGATGGAGTATTTAGGAGTGAAAGCCATGCTTGCTCATTTCAGTTCCATCGCTCAGTCGTGTCCGACTCTTTGCAACCCCGTGGACAGCAGCACGCCAGGCCTCTCTGTCCATCACCAACTCCTGGAGCTTACTCACACTCACGTACATTGAGTCAGTGATGCCATCCAACCATCTCATCCTCTGTCGTCCCCTTCTCCTCCTGCCTTCAATCTTTCCCACCATCAGGGTCTTTTCCAGTGAGTCAGTTCTTCGCATCAGGTGGCCAAAGTATTGGAGTTTCAGCTTCAGCATCAGTCCTTCCAATGAATATTCAGGACTGATTTCCTTTAGGATTGACTGTTGGATCTCCTTGCCGTCCAAGGGACTCTTAAGAGTCTTCTTCAGCACCACAATTCAAAAGCATCAATCCTTCAGTGCTCAGCTTTCTTCACAGTCCAACTCTCACATCCATACATGACGACTGGAAAAACCATAGCCTCTACTAGACGGACCTTTGCTGCAAAGTAATGTCTCTGCTTGTTAATACGCTGTCTAGGTTGGTCATAACTCTCCTGCCAAGGAGTAAGCGTCTTTTAATGCTCAGGAGCCTGGTCTTTAATTGGCTGCGGCATCCACGCTCTCCTTGCTGAGGTAGTAATGGATGCAGCTGTGTGTTCATCTCACTGGTGAGAGGGTGGAGGTGGGGCCTGGCGGGAACAGACCCCGCACACTTCAGAACACAGGTGTCTGTGGCCGGAGGCCAGCTCCTCTGTCTGGATCCCCTGCGTTGTTTCTCTTCGGGCCCCTGGTTTGGTAGCTGGCACCGCGCGGGCCTTTGGGGGAGCTTACTGTTGCTTCTCCACCTTCAGACCCTATAAATGGCGGGTCGAGGGGACCCAGGGTCCGGGCTGTGAGTCAGCCTGCTGGGGGGAAGCAGAGCTCAGGGCTCGGTGCCCACCTGCCCGTTACAGCTGGGAAAGGCCAGATCGGGGTCTCTCTGCTCTCCAGTCCTCTCTTGGACAGAGCCTGTGAGACCAGCCTCACTGCCTCCCCTCCAGACCCAGCCCCTGGAGGGGGTTGCCGGCAGCCAAGCACAGCTGCACTCCGTCTGCGACAACCCTGCCATTCTCGGAGTGAACATGCACGCGTGGGCTCCTGACCTGCAGTGTCCTAACCAAATGCAAAATTAAAAAACCTCAGCAAGGCTGACGGTGGAGCCTGAGTGCGGAGAAGCGTGGAGTCACAGAAGCAGCCCCGGGAAGGAGAGGAAGGGGACGTGTGGATGGCTGTGCCCGGCTGGGGACCCTGCTGGGGCCCGCGCTCCCCTCACCCCGCGAGTCTGGCTTCCCTGGGCTTTGTTTCCTGCCACTTATGCTCTAGAAAGCAGTGGGAAGGAGGAGAGGGGAGCGGGCCCTCTGCTCGGGGTGTTCACAGTGTCTGGTTCCCATGCAACATGCCAGCTGCCCCCCCGACCCAAGATGCTGCCCAGTGCCCAGGAGCACCGGGGTGTCCCCCGAAGGCCAGGGACCACTGCTGTAGTGCCCGGGTCGGGGGGTCTCATGTCCTGTGGGATCCAACGTGACCCCATCCATGCCTTAACTAAGACCTTGGAGAGACCACTGCCTGGATTCCAGGCCTGTCCCTCTAACCAAGGGCAGCACAGACCTCCGGGTGGCTTTGTGTTGCTGGGCACAGAGGGAGGGGAAGGAGGGGGCGGAGGGGTGGCCCCCGGTCCTGGGCTCAGCGGGCACCGCGGAGGACTGCAGGGGTCCAGGTGCACTCTCCTCCCTGAGTCATGGCATCTTCTGTCTGAAGGATGCAAATACCTCCTTCCTCCTTTTCTGTGAAGACAACCAGAGAAGCTTCATTTTCTTTGGAAGCATTCTTTCCCCCTCTCCCTCGACTCTGCCCACCTACATGCAGAGGAGATAATAAACAGTAACTGGTGGTGACTGCATCTGCCCTTCCAGCAGGTGGATTTCCAGTTCCAGAGCCAGAAGATGAACATGCGTGGATGGAACTCTGCCGAGATTTCCGTTTCCCTTGCTCGTTCCTCCCTCTGGGAACCGGCTTCTCAGAGTAGGGGCAGCTGCTCTCTGTGACACCCTGAACGGCCCCGCGGCGCCTGCCTCCAGCAGGTCACAGCCTGGACGCCGCCACCCTCCAGCGGGGCAGCCCTTGCTGGCTCTGGAGAAAAGCCAGGAGACCTTAGCTCGGAGGTGCGTCCTGCACCCTTGGGTTCCCAGCCCAAGCCACTTGTCCGGGGCACAGCGTCGCAGTCAGGAGCCCCCGGTAGCGGGGACAGATGGCTGGGCCGGCCTCCAGTGTGAGACGTGACCCCACAGATGGCTGCCTTTTCTTCCACAGACACCAGCTAAGCTGTTTCACACCCAGAACCGTTACACGAGCAGGAGAGGGAGTGTCAGACGGAGCGGCGAGGCTCCTTTTCAGACCAAGGCTTCCTCCCCAGGCCGTGGGCTGCTTCCCAGGCCAGGGGCTCCTCCCCAGGCCGTGGGCTGCTTCCCAGACCCAGGGACTCCTCCCCAGACCCAGGGCTCCTCCCCAGGCGGGGTGATTGGATTCATGCCCTCAGAGCCCACTTGTGGACTGAAATCATTGTCCTTGGGTTTGGGGGCAGTTTCCAAGGAAGGCCCTGTGAAAAGGAACCCAGGGGAAGACAAATGACCCATTTGTTTGAAAAGAAAAGCACTACAGATCAATACTGGGGGGCGAGGGGGAAGCGGGGAGCAGAGGTCGGGGACAAGAAGCGGGGAGAGACAGGGGAGGCTCAGCCGTCGGTACAGGACCGGAAGTGTTTAAAATGCAATCCCAGTTTTTACACCTAAAAATGTAAAGCTGTCAATTTTCATTAAGGATGAAGCAAATGAAATCTAGATGGTGCCAAATAATTAATGACTTTTAATAACCCTAATAAATTTAGGTTTCATCAAAACCGTGTTGCTGATAAGCGGCGATCCCCAGTGAGGCTGGGGGGGTGCCTTAGGGGGGCGTCACACCTGTGTGGGAACCCGGGCCGCTGACATCTTTCCCAGGTACATCAATTACAGTTAGAGAGTCATAAGAACGCCAAAACGGACTTCTTTAGCGCTTTGGTACGGAGACCCTTGCGTTTAAAATCAAAGCCATTAATTGTAACTACGGTGCCTCGTGATCCCGCAGGTAAGACACAGGCTGATTCCCTGCCTTGGCAGTCACACCCGTCCTGTTCATTAAGGATCTTGATTTATCCCACACGGGGAGAGCTGCACATGTGCCCCAAACCACACTGATAGAGGGTGGTCAGACACTGCGCTCCAGCCAGGCCAGGAAATGACCATGAATTACGTCTCCGGAACCTGGATCGGACCTGACCGGAGCCAGACGCGTGGGTGGCAGGCTCAACATGGACCAGCCGTCCGCATTTCCGTGAGGGCATAGGCTGACTTTTCCCTCGTGGCCGCACCACGAAAATTTACTCTAAAACAGAAGTCTTTATATGGTGCTTGGCAGGTTTGCTGACTGTTTCAGGTGGCAGGCTTTGCGACTCATCAG
>NW_011495061.1:1725946-1732516 GCF_000754665.1 Bison bison bison | reverse complement strand
GACATGGACCCGGGGAGGCCGCTGGGAGAGGAGGAAAGATGGGCTTCCCATGGGCCATGTGGGTCTGTCGGAGGAGGAACTCAGGGCTGGGGGACTGGCACCCCCAGGGCCCCCTTAACTGGGCAGGCAGCTCAGGGCCTGGCCCCCCAGGGCTACTACGAGCCGGGTGGGCACCTCCGGGTGCAAGTGACCCTTCCTCCTCTGGTGGGAGGAGAATTGGAGCAGCGGAGAGTGGCACCCACGGGCCCTGGCGCTGGCCCTCTCTCGGGGGAGGCCACCTGGAAGGAGGGGCTGGGTCCAGGGCTGACAAGCTCCCCCACCAAGACCAGGAGTGCAGGGCACCCCGCATAGGTGGGTGACAGGGACAGAGGGCACCCAGGTGCCCACAGGCTTTGGCCTGCAACAGAGAACACGGAGGTGCTGCCCGAGAGCTCAGTGCGCAGTGCTCTTCCACACCTGCTTAGGGAGACACGTGACGTGGGGACACTGACCACTTGCCCGGAGAGGTGAGCGCAGCCTGTGAGAGGCCGAGGGTGGCCCGTGGCCAAGGGCGGCGACCTCAATGGGACTGGCCGGTGGTGGCCAGCATGCGGACAGGAAGTGGAGGCACAAGGAGAGCGGAGTCCAGGGGCGCCAGCCCCCGGCTGAGGCCGAGAGGATGGTGTCCCGAGGGCGTCCCGTAAACAGGATCGGGGGAAGAGGGGTGCTCGGGGGGCGGGTGGGTGGGCAGCCAGGTCTGGAGCCTAGAAGCAGAGGTGGACAGATGGCAGGCGGGTGGATGGCACTCCGGGGCTGTGACGGGCAGCGTGAGTGGCGAGTGAGAGCCAGTCTCTTCCGTCCTTGCCCCCGAGGCCTCTGCTCGCTGCCCCCGGGCCCTAGTGTGGTCCTGCCCCACCTCCCCTGCCAGGCTGGCCTTTTCGGTGCTTGCGTGTCCTTGAACCAAACAGTGACATCCTCAGGACAGGCTGTCCCTCGGTCACGGCTCACAGCAGGCGCTCACAAAGCACTCTGCTCAGGGGACTCAGCTGAGTGGACTGTTCCTGGTCTTAGAGACCCTTCCGGTTCTGTGCACAAGCCCCACTGTGACCCACCCGCTGGGAGTTGTGGCTGGGGTCACTCTCTGGCCCCCTGCTAAGGCGAGAGGCTGCCCTCACCTGGCCCTAGGTGTCACGAGGCAGCTCCTCAGCTCTGGTAACACTGAAGGCTGCCTCTGGTCCTCTCAGAAAAGCTTCTCCTCCTTCACTGTGAAAGGAAAAAATTAGTAGCTGACTCATGTCCATCCCGTGGACTGTAGCCTGCAGACTCCTCTGTCCACGGAACTCTCCAGGCAAGAGTATTTTAAATAAGAAACACACTCATGGCTGGTGGGCTCAAGACCCCCGGGAGATGCCCACAGTATAATCCCCAGAGCCTCTGGGCACCTCGCCTGGCTGGGCACAGGGACCTTCTGTAGGTGTGATGGTGTAAGGATACTGACTTGGGGGATTGTCCTGGATTATCTGGGCGGGTCCCTAATAAGAGGGAGGTAGGAGGAGATGTCCTGGGCAAACAGAGGGGGAGTGAAGTGGTGGCTGGGGGGAGCCATGAGTCTGGCATGACTGTCTCCAGAAACCAGAAAGGTGAGAAGACGGACGCTCCCCTAAGTCGCAGAAGGAACCAGAACACACAGCTGTTGTAAGCATCTGAGTCTGTGGTCTTCCGTCACGGCCACCACAGAAGGAATGCAGCATGACATGGTCACCTCCTACGATGGGAAACATAAGCCTTCCTTGCTTCATAAGAGCAAAGTTTAATAGAATCAAGAAGTTCTGCCAAGGACTCCCATGGTGGTCCAGTGGTTGGGAGTCCACCTGCCAAGGCAGAGGACGTGGCTTCCATCCCTGGTCTGAGAAGATCCCATGTGGTCAGGGCAACTAAGCTCGTGTGAGACAGCCACTGAGCCCACCTGCCGAGAGCCTGTGCCCCACAAGACAAGCCACCGTGATGAGAAGCCCACACGCTGCAACTAGAGAATGCCCAGTCACCACAGTAAAGGTCCAGAACAACCAAAAATATGTAAATATGTGCGTCAGTTCAGTTCAGTCACTCAGTCGTGTCCGACTCTTTGCGAGCCCATGAATCGCAGCACGCCAGGCCTCCCTGTCCATCACCAACTCCCGGAGTTCACTCAGACTCACGTCCATTGAGTCGGTGATGCCATCCAGCCATCTCATCCTCTGTCATCCCCTTCTCCTCCTGCCCCCAGTCCCTCCCAGCATCAGAGTCTTTTCCAGTGAGTCAACTCTTCACATGAGGTGGCCAAAGTACTGGAGTTTCAGCTTCAGCATCAGTCCTTCCAATGAACACCCAGGACTGATCTCCTTTAGAATGGACTGGTTGGATCTCCTTGCAGTCCAAGGGACTCTCAAGAGTCTTCTCCAACACCACAGTTCAAAAGCATCAATTCTTCGGTGCTCAGCGTTCTTCACAGTCCAACTCTCACATCCATACACGACCACAGGAAAAACCATAGCCTTGACTAGACGAACCTTTGTTGGCAAAGTAATGTCTCTGCTTTTGAATATGCTATCTAGGTTGGTCATAACTTTCCTTCCAAGGAGTAAGCGTCTTTTAATTTCATGGCTGCAGTCACCATCTGCAGTGATTTTGGAGCCAAAAAATAAATAAATAAAGTCTGACACTGTTTCCACTGTTTCCCCATCTATTTGCCATGAGTGATGGAACCAGATGCCATGATCTTCGTTTTCTGAATGTTGAGCTTTAAGCCAACTTTTTCACTCTCCTCTTTCACTTTCATCAAGAGGCTCTATAGTCCCTCTTCACTTTCTGCCATAAGGGTGGTGTCATCTGCCTATCTGAGGTTGTTGATATTTCTCCCAGCAATCTGGATTCCAGCTTGTGCTTCTTCCAGCCCAGCGCTTCTCATGATGTACTCTGCATAGAAGTTAAATAAGCAGGGTGACAATATATAGCCTTGACATACTCCTTTTCCTATTTGGAACCAGTCTGTTGTTCCATGTCCAGTTCTAACTGTTGCTTCCTGATCTGCATATAGGTTTCTCAAGAGGCAGGTCAGGTGGTCTGGTATTCCCATCTCTTTCAGAATTTTCCACAGTTTATTGTGATCCACGCAGTCAAAGGCTTTGGCATAGTCAATAAAGCAGAAATAGATGTTTTTCTGGAACTCTCTTGCTTTTTCCATGATTCAGCAGATGTTGGAAATTTGATCTCTGGTTCCTCTGCCTTTTCTAAAACCAGGTTGAACATCTGGAAGTTCACAGTTCACGTATTGCTGAAGCCTGGCTTGGAGAATTTTGAGCATTACTTTACTAGCCTGTGAGATGAGTGCAATTGTGCAGTAGTTTGAACATTCTTTGGCATTGCCTTTCTTTGGGATTGGAATGAAAACCGACCTTTTCCAGTCCTGTGGCCACTGCTGAGTTTTCCAAATTTGCTGGCATATTGAGTGCAGCACTTTAACAGCATCATCTTTCAGGATTTGAAATAGCTCAACTGGAATTCCATCACCTCCACTAGCTTTGTTTGTAGTGATGCTTTCTAAGGCCCACTTGACTTCACATTCCAGGATGTTTGGCTCTAGGCTGGTGATCACACCACAGTGATTATCTGGGTCGTGAAGATCTTTTTTGTACAGTTCTTCTGTGTATTTTTGCCACTTCTTCTTAATATCTTCTGCTTCTGTTAGGTCCCTACCAGTTCTGTCCTTTATCGAGCTCATCTTTGCATGAAATGTTCCCTTGGTATCTCTAATTTTTTTGAAGAGATCTCTAGTCTTTCCCGTTCTGTTGTTTTCCTCTATTTCTTTGCATTGATCACTGAGGAAGGCTTTCTTATCTCTTCTTGCTATTCTTTGGAACTCTGCATTCAGATGCTTATCTCTTTCCTTTTCTCCTTTGCTTTTCACTTCTCTTCTTTTCACAGCTATTCGTAAGGCCTCCTCAGACAGCAATTTTGCTTTCTTGCATTTCTTTTTCTTGGGGATGGTGTTGATCCCTGTCTCCTGTACTATGTCACAAACTTCCATCCATAGTTCATCAGGTACTCTGTCTATCAGATCTAGGCCCTTAAATCTATTTCTCACTTCCACTGTATAATCATAAGCGATATAATTTAGGTCATACCTGAATGGTCTAGTGGTTTTCCCTACTTTCTTCAATTTAAGTCTAAATTTGCAATAAGGAGTTCATGATCCAAGCCACAGTCAGCTCCTGGTCTTGTTTTTGCTGACTATATAGAGCTTCTCCATCTTTGGCTGCGAAGAATATAATCAGTCTGATTTCGGTGTTGACCATCTGGTGATGTCCATGTGTAGAGTCTTCTCTTGTGTTGTTGGAAGAGGGTGTTTGCTATGACCAGTGCGTTCTCTTGGCAAAACCCTATTAGCCTTTGCCCTGCTTCATTCCATACTCCAAGGCCAAATTTGTCTGTTACTCCAGGTGTTTCTTGACTTCCTACTTTTGCATTCCAGTCCCCTATAATGACAAGGACATCTTTTTTGGGTGTTAGTTCTAAAAGATCTTGTAGGTCTTCATAGAATCTTCAACTTCAGCTTCTTCAGCATTACTGGTTGAGGCATGGGCTTGGATTACCGTGATATTGAATGGTTTGCCTTGGAAATGAACAGAGATCATTCTGTCATTTTTGAGATTGCATCCAAGTACTGCATTTCGGACTCTTTTGTTGACCATGATGGCTACTCTATTTCTTCTAAGGGATTCCTGCCCACACTAGTAGATATAATGGTCATCTGAGTTAAATTCACCCATCCCAGTCCATTTTAGTTTGCTGATTCCTAGAATGTCGACGTTCACTCTTGCCACCTCCTGTTTGACCACTTCCAATTTGCCTTGATTCATGGACCTGACATTCCAGGGTCCTATGCAATATTGCTCTTTACAGCATCAGACCTTGCTTCTATCACCAGTCACATCCACAGCTGGGTATTCTTTTTGCTTTGGCTCCATCCCTTCATTCTTTCTGGAGTTATTTCTCCACTGATCTCTAGTAGCATATTGGGCACCTATCGACCTGGGGAGTTCCTCTTTCAGTATCCTATCATTTTGCCTTTTCATACTGTTCCTGGGGTTCTCGAGGCAAGAATACTGAAGTGGTTTGCCATTCCCTTCTCCAGTGGACCACATTCTGTCAGACCTCTCCACCATGACCCGCCTGACCTGGGTGGCCCCACACGACATGGCTTAGTTTCATTGAGTTAGACAAGGCTGTGGTCCTAGTGTGATCAGACTGGCTAGTTTTCTGTGATTATGGTTTCAGTGTGTCTGCCCTCTGATGCCCTCTGGCCACACCTACTGTCTTACTTGTACATAAATACATAAATTTTTTAAAAAATACGCTCTGCCCAGCATCTCTGGGAAGCCACCTCGACGCTCAGGGCCAGGGCATCAGCTGGCCCTCTTGCCTGGGTTTGTTCGGGCTGTTGCCACAGCACCAAGGTCCCCAGGAGGCCCGCTGACTTGTGCAGTTTACTCAGTTGTTACCCTGAGGCTATCCGAAGCAAGGAGAAGCCAGACGGAGTTGCCCAATGGGTGAACGATCCACCATGTATTCAAAATAACAGTCATTTCGGCAGCCTTGGTGGGACAGTCTCAGCTTTTGGATTTTGAAAATCTAGACTTTTTATTTTCATTGCAAAATACCCTTCCAATGCATTTATCCTCACAGAAGACCAGGTAATCTGAAGTTCATACTTAAAGTCAGTTCAGTTCAGTTCAGTTGCTCAGTCGTGTCTGACTCTTTGCGACCCCATGAATTGCAGCACTCCAGGCCTCCCTGTCCATCACCAACTCCCGGAGTTCACTCAAACTCACGTCCACTGAGTCGGTGATGCCATCCAGCCATCTCATCCTCTGTCGTCCCCTTCTCCTCCTGCCCCCAATCCCTCCCAGCATCAGAGTCTTTTCCAATGAGTCAACTCTTCACATCAGGTGGCCAAAGTACTGGAGTTTCAGCTTCAGCACCAGTCCTTCCAATGAACACCCAGGACTGATCTCCTTTAGAATGGACTGGTTGGATCTCCTTGCAGTCCAAGGGACTCTCAAGAGTCTTCTCCAACACCACAGTTCAAAAGCATCAATTCTTCAGTGCTCAGCTTTCTTCACAGTCCAACTCTCACATCCATACATGACCACTGGGAAAACCATAGCCTTGACTAGACGGACCTTCGTTGGCAAAGTAACGTCTCTGCTTTTGAATATGCCGTCTAGGTCGGTCACAACTTTCCTTCTAAGATTAAGCATCTTTTAATTTCATGGCTGCAATCAGCATCTGCTGTGATTTGGAGCCAAAAAAAAATACAGTCTGATACTGTTTCCACTGTTTCCCCATCTATTTCCCATGAAGTGATGGGACCAGATGCCATGATTCTAGTTTTCTGAATGTTGAGCTTTAAGCCAGCTTTTTCACTCTCCTCTTTCACTTTCATCACGAGGCTCTTTAGTGCCTCTTCACTTTCTGCCATAAGGGTGGTGTCATCTGCATATCTGAGGTTACTGATATTTCTCCCGGCAATCTGGATTCCAGCTTGTGCTT
>NW_011495061.1:1718429-1725524 GCF_000754665.1 Bison bison bison | reverse complement strand
TTGAGGTGTATTTTTCCCCCCAGTTTGTGTTTTAAGGCTCTGAATTCCTGGGGAAGATTCCAGGGTTTCACAAGCTCGATCTTAGAGCCCTGTCAGCCACAACCAATGGAGAGCTATTGTACACGCCCAGCATTGCCACATGCCTGATTTATTGGCTGCAACCTGCCACTCACTGGGGACGCGAGAGCAGCGCCCACACGAGGCTGGGCTGCTCATCAAGATATTATGAAAAAAAATCTCTAAAATGTGCTGCTTCGGTGACAAAATCCTGTTCAAGTTGTTCTAGGGTAGATCTTAAAAATTCCGAGCAGCATGCAAAAAAGAAATGACTTTAAAATCGCTTTAGCAGAAGATGCATTCCATCCCAGAGAGCAGGGACTTGTGGAAATGTGTCGGGATGGCAACTTCTAGAGCGAAAAGCTCCACGTGGTTCTTGTTTGGGTTTATGGATTGCTTGTCCAGAGGCAGAGACCCCCGGCGGTGGCCTTCCGCCTGGGCCGGGCACAGACCGAGAGACTGTGAACATGAGGTCTGTCCCGGCTTCATTCCATCGCACAGGCTGAGTACATTTTATGGGTTTTCATGAAAGACATGATTTATGCTTTGAGACTCTTGGAAGAGCTTGCAGCTTTTAAAAATAATTTCTGAAAATGCATTTCTTTTTAGGGTCGGTGACTTCGGCGTGTAGCGCAGGAAGACGCAGAGCTTGCCAGCAGCAGCATTTAGACGCTTTCCTCTTCTTCAGGATGCACGTCTTCTTCTGAGATCTTCAGGGACCTATCAGCCACGGGACACACACCTCTGTGTATCACTGGCAGATTGGGTATTTGTAGTCCCTTCACCCAGCGTTTCCTTAGCAGACACTTCCTGATGTAGAATCAGCAGGTGGGGCTGAAGACCCAGCTGCAAGGCCTCATGGGCGTTGTGACATCCCTACACGTTGTGAAAAGTCGCCCATCCATCGCCTCCCATAGTCACCGAGTCGTGGGAACTGTCGTGTTGGGATCCAACAGCCTCCCTGAGAATTTCAAGTATACTTAGCACACTGGTAACGGAAGTCACGTGGCTGCGCCTTGGGTCTCCACAACCCATCCTTCTTGTGTAACTGACACTGTGAACCATCGGCAAACGCCTCTCCAAGCCCAGCCCCCAGCCCCGGGCACTCGCCATGCCACTCTCTGCTTCTCTGAGATTGACTGTTTTACTTTACTTTTTGGCCTCACCACACATATCTTAGTTCCCCGACCAGGGTTCAAACCTGTGTCCCCTGTGTTGAAAGTGTGGAGTCGTAACCACTGGATGGCTAAGGAGGCCCTCAGTTTGACTGTTTTAGATTTCACGTCTACGTAAGATCATGTAATACCTGTCCTTCTGAGACTAGATCTGGTTTTTTTTTTTTTTTAGCATAATGTCCTCCAGCTCTGTCCATGTCGTTGCAAATTTCAGGATTTCTTTCTTTTTTGAGGCTGGCTAGTGTTGTACTGTGACATTTACCGCGTCATCTTTATCCACTCACCCAGAGAAGGACATTTGGTTTGTTCCCACGTCTTGGCCATCACGGATGACACTGCAGTGAGCCTGAAGATGCAGGTGTCTCGCTGAGATTCTGATTTTAAATCCCCTGGATAAATACCCACAAGTGGGATTTGCTGAACCACAAGGCAGTTCCATTTTTAGTTCTGGGGGGAAGCTCCCTACTGTTTCCCATTACAGCTGGACCAGCTTATGTTTCAACAGTGTACAAGGGTTCCCTTTTCTTCACATCCTTGCAAACATTCACAATCTTCTGCTATTTTTAGTAACAGCCATTCTGGCAGGTGTGAGGTGACGTCTCACTGTGCTTTTGATCTGCATTTCCCTGATGTTCAGCGATGGCGAGCATCTATTTATGTATTTTTGGCCATCTCCATGCCTTCTTTAGAAAAATGTCTATTCAGTCCTGTGTCTCTGTTTCAGCCTGGTTATTTATTTGTTGTTATTAAGTTGTATGGGTTCCTTGTGGACTTTGGAGAGGCCACCTGATGGAAAGAGCTGACTCACTGGAAAAGACCCTGATGCTAGGAAAGATTGAGAGTAGGAAGAGAAGGGGGCGACAGAGGATGAGATGGTTGGGTGGCATCACTGACTCAGTGGACATGAGTTGAAGCAGGCTCCGAGAGGTGGGGAAGGACAGGGAAGGCTGGCGTGCTGCATTCCACAGGGTCTCAAAGAGTCGGACAGGACTGAGCGACTGAACAACATCAACAAGCCCTCATCAGCTATGTGGTTGGCATGTTTGACTCCCAGGCTGGAGATTGCCATTTCATTGCACTGGCGGTTTCCTTAATTCCGCACGAGACGTTCAGGCTGATGCCAGCCCACTGGCCGAGTTTGCCCACCAGCCCTCACCCCTCACCTCACACCCACTAATCAGGATTTCTGAGGCCCTCTTCAAAGCAGCTGGGCTCAGCTTTCGCTTAGCCCACTCCTTTCTTTGGAAGGACCCCTTCCTCCCTAGCAGTAGTCTAGGAAGATTTGCGGCCAATACACTCTTCAGCTCAGAACGCCGTCAACCTTGCCGTTGGCCAACCCCATTGTCGGAGGGAGGAGAGAAGGGAATACCAGGGCAGGGAGGACGGGGCGTGGCCCCGGGGACTTGGGGTCTGCACGAGGAGTACCCAGCCCCACAGTCAGGCAGCCACTCCCTGCGTCCAGGGGCTTAGAGTTGTATCATTTGGAGAAACTGGAGGCAGACTCCAGATTGGTAACCAGGCGCACGGCAGGAGGAAGGGAGATGCGGCCCCGAGGCCAGGCAGGCAGGACCAGCCCACAGGCCTCCCGCCCCCAGCTCCAGGGAGGAGTCCCGCTCTGCACCCTGGGGGCAGCCTTGGGGCGGCCCTGCCCCCTCCCCGAGCATCCTGCCCTGGAGACACTGAGCTACATGGAGCAGGATATGCAGTTGTTGACCTTCGGGGTTTCCAATCAAAGCACAGATGCCACAAATATGGAAGCGTTTTCCAAGAGACAAGCCCGCATTTGACATGCCATCTTCTCTCCACTCACACACCTTCCAAAGGTTTCTTTTTTAGTGCTGTAATCAGTTGAATGGACAACGAAGAACATTATGGGATGCTTCCAACATGACAGAAAGAGATAAAAACAAGTGAAATGATGAAAGGACCTCAGAAGAGCAGAGACCATGGAACGAGTGGAAGAAAATTACCAAATAACTGCCAAGCTCTTCAGACTAACAAGAGAAAATACTGTAGCTTTAAGGCACAGGAAAACTACAAACAAAAGTCAGAGAACAGGAAAGAGACTAGTGAACAAGCAGATAAAAGTTGAAGAAATTCACCCCAGGACTGTAGCCCCTGTCCATGGAATTTCCAGGCAAGACTACTGGAGTGGGTTGCCATTCCCTTCTCCAGGGGATCTTCCCCACCCAGGGACTGAACCTGGGTCTCCCACATCACAGGCACATTCTTTTACCATCTGAGCCACCAGGAAAGCTCCAATAAATAAAAGTCAGAGAACAGGAAAGAGAATAATGAACAAGCAGATAAAAGTTGGAAGAATTCGTCCTGAGAGTCTGCAGACAAAGGGATGCTCAGAGAGACCAGTGATACCAGAGGGACGCGTGGGAGCCCGATCTCAAACTGTGTCTGTCTCAGGAAGACAAAGTAGGGAAAAGGCACCGAGGGAATACACAAAGAAATAATGAAGGGAGTTTCCCAGAACTGAAACATACACGTTTTGAGACTGAAAGGGGCCCTTTCCATGCCCCAGAATCATGAATGTAAAGTCCCACATGGTGCGAAGTTCAAAATATGAAGGGTGAGATCCTAAACGGTTCCAGAGAGAAAAGAATCCCAAAGTTCTGTGCAAGGGATCGAGGTCGGAGCCTCCTCGCATCCTCAAAGACGCCATGGAATCCAGCGTCCTATATGCAACCAAACCGTGTGGAAAAAGAATTCACAGACATCGAGGATGTCGCAAAGTCTACTTGTCTCACGTTCTTCCTTAGCAAGCTACTGGCAGATGCGTCCCACCTAGTGACTGGTGAGCCAGGTGGAAGGGGATCGCAGCATTTCCAGACAAATGGCATGGCTGATGGGGGTGCCACACCAATGGCTCACTGGGAACAATGGGTCGCATTTTACACGGCCCTTGGAGGTGAGGACACACTGCAAAGAGAAAGCAATGTATAAAAGTGAAGGCAGTTATTAACTTAGGAAAAAAAGTTACACAAGAACGGAAATACAATCATAGTTCGGATTCAATGTGCTGCCAAAATGACAACCCTGAGACGGGAGTGGCTATTGAAATTGTAATTAATTTGAATGAAACAAAATTCAGTTCCTTAGCTGCCTTAGTCACACAGCTCATCGCTACGTGCATCTGAGGTTAGGCAGCTCAGATGTAAAACCTTTTTGTCATCTCAGGAAGTGCTGTTGGACAGAGCCTGCTAACATGGAGCTTTGGGTCAGCAGAGACAAATATTTACATTATCATAACGATGAAAACACTAAACGTCGAGGTAATATGGACCTGTGACGGATCTGTCTGGGGAAGCCGGTGGGGAGGGGTATTGCTGCTGCTGCTGCTAAGTCGCTTCAGTCGTGTCCGACTCTGTGCGACCCCATAGACGGCAGCCCACCAGGCTCCCCCGTCCCTGGGATTCTCCAGGCAAGAACACTGGAGTGGGTTGCCATTTCCTTTTCCAATGCATGAAAGTGAAAAGTGAAAGTGAAGTCGTTCAGGCGAGGGCGTCATCATGACGTCATGACGTCAGCGTGGTGAAGACCGAATCCAGAGTTTGCTGCATATGCTCCTTATACAGAAAGAACCAGAATGAAAAACTGGAACGTGGCCATCCAGGGCACTGGGGGTAGAGACCTAAATTTTTTTTTCAAGTTTAGAACTATACCAAAAACCTGTGCATATTTAATGCATAATGTCCTCCGATTTCATCTGTGATGTCACACATGACAGGAATTCCTTATTTCTTTAAAGGCTGAAAAGCATTCCGTCATATATGCGTATGTGTAAAAATACATGTACGATAAAAGTGAAAGTCACTCAGGCGAGTCCAACTCTTTGCAACCCCATGGACCATACAGTCCGTGAAATTTTCCAGGCCAGAATACTGGAATGGGTAGCCTCTCCCTTCTCCAGGGGATCTTCTCAACCCAGAGATCGAACCCAGGGCTCCCACATTGCAGGCGGATTCTTTACCAGCTGAGCCACAAGGGAAGCCCACATATATATGATATCTATAGCTAAAATTTTTAAATGTATTCACTCACTCTCTTTTCTATAATTATCCCCTGAAATCTTTACAGCTCTATTTGGGTTTTCATCATCTTTGCATGACTGGAAAAGGTCAGTTTTCATTCCAATCCCCAAAAAAGGGCAATACCAAAGAATGTTCAAACTACCACACGATTATGCTCATTTCACATGCTAGCAAATCCTTCAAGCTAGGCTTCAACTGTACTTGAGCTGAGAACTTCCGGTTGTACAAGCTGGATTTAGAAAACGCAGAGCCAGAGATCAAATTGCCAACATCTGTTGGATCATAGAAAAAGCAAAGGAGTTCCAGAAAAACGTTTATTTCTGTTTTTTTTTTTTTTTTTGACTAGGCTAAAGCCTTTGACGGGGTAGATCACAAGAAGTGCAACTGTGAGGTAGTTGGAGCATTCTTTGGCATTGCCTTTCTTTGGGATTGGAATGAAAACTGACCTTTTCCAGTCCTGTGGCCACTGCTGAGTTTTCCAAATTTGCTGGCATATTGAGTGCAGCACTTTAACAGCATCATCTTTTAGGATTTGAAATAGTCAAAGGGAATTCTATCACCTCCACTAGCTTTGTTTGTAATGATTCTTCCTAAGGCCCACTTGACTTCACATTCCAGGATGTCTGGCTCTAGGTGAGTGATCACACCATCATGGTTATCTGGGTCATGAAGATCTTTTTTGTATAGTTGTTCTGTGTATTTTTGCCACCTCTTCTTAATATCTTCTGCTTCTGTTAGGTCCCTATGATTTCCGTCCTTTATTGAGCCCATCTTTGCATGAAATGCTCCCTTGGTATCTCTAATTTTCTTGAAGAAATCTCTAGTCTTTCCCATTCTGTTGTTTTCTTCTATTTCTTTGCATTGATCGCTGAGGAAGGCTTCTTTATCTCTCCTTGCTTTTCTCGAGAAGTCTGCAAACAGTTGGGTATATCCTTCCCTTTCTCCCTTGCCTTTCACTTCTCTTCTTTTCTCAGCTGTTGGTAAGGCCTCCTCAGACAGCCACTTTGCCTTTCTGCATGCCCTTTGCTTGGGGATGGTTATGGTCACTGCCTCCTGTAGTGTTATGAACCTCCGTCCATAGTTCTTCAGCCACTCTGTCAACCAGATCTACTCCCTTGAATCTATTTCTCACTTCCACTGTATAATCATAAGGGATTTGATTTAGGTCATACCTGAATGGTCTATTGGTTTTCCCTACTTTCTTCAATTTGTCTGAATTTGGCAATAAGGAGTTCATGATCTGAGCCATAGTCAGCTCCCAGTCTTGTTTTTGCTGACTGTATAGAGCTTCTCCATCTTTGGCTGCAAAGAATATAATCAATCTGATTTTGGTGTTGACCATCTGGTGATGTCCATGTGTAGAGTCTTCTCTTGTGTTGTTGGAAGAGGGTGTTTCCTATGACCAGTGTGTTCTCTTGGCAAAACCCTATTAGCCTTTGCCCTGCTTCATTCTGTATTCCAAGGCAAAATTTGCCTGTTACTCCAGGTGTTGCTTGACTTCCTACTTTTGCATTCCAGTCCCCTATAATGAAAAGGGCATCTTTTGGGGGTGTTAGTTCTAAAAGGTCTTGTAGGTCTTCACAGAACCTTCAACTTCAGCTTCTTCAGCATTACTGGTTGGGGCATAGGCTTGGATTACCGTGATATTGAATGGTTTGCCTTGGAAACGAACAGAGATCATTCTGTCGTTTTTGAGATTGCATCCAAGTACTGCATTTCGGACTCTCTTGTTGACCATGATGGCCACTCCATTTCTTCTAAGGGATTCCTGCCCACACTAGTAGATATAATGGTCATCTGAGTTAAATTCACCCATTCCA
>NW_011495061.1:1717660-1718329 GCF_000754665.1 Bison bison bison | reverse complement strand
TTCTCGAGGCAAGAATACTGAAGTGGTTTGCCATTCCCTTCTCCAGTGGACCACATTCTGTCAGATCTCTCCACCATGACCCGCCCGTCCTGGATGGCCCCACATGGCATGGCTTAGTCTCGTTGAGTTAGACAAGGCTGTGGTCCTAGTGTGATCAGATTGGCTAGTTTTCTGTGATTATGGTCTTTTCCCCATGGAAAAGAAATGCAAAAAAGCAAAATGGCTGTCTGATGAGGCTTTACAAATAGCTGTGAAGAGAAGAGGAGTGAAAAGCAAAGGAGAAAAGGAAAGATATAAGCATCTGAATGCAGAGTTCCAAAGAATAGCAAGAAGAGATAAGAAAGCCTTCCTCAGCGATCAATGCAAAGAAATAGAGGAAAACAACAGAATGGGAAAGACTAGAGATCTCTTCAAGAAAATTAGAGACACCAAGGGAACATTTTATGCAAAGATGAGCTCGATAAAGGACAGAAATGTTATGGACCTAATAGAAGCAGATGATATTAAGAAGACGTGGCAAGAATACACAGAAGAACTGTACAAAAAAGATCTTCATGACTCAGATAATCACGATGGTGTGATCACTGACCTAGAGCCAGACATCCTGGAATGTGAAGTCAAGTGGGCCTTAGAAAGCATCACTATGAACGAAGCTAGTGGAGGTGATGG
>NW_011495061.1:1717373-1717560 GCF_000754665.1 Bison bison bison | reverse complement strand
CTAAGGGATTCCTGCCCACACTAGTAGATATAATGGTCATCTGAGTTAAATTCACCCATTCCAGTCCATCTCAGTTCGCTGATTCCTAGAATGTTGATGTACACTCTTGCCATCTCCTGTTTGACCACTTCCAATTTGCCTTGATTCATGGACCTGACATTCCAGGTTCCTATGCAATATTGCTCTT
>NW_011495061.1:1716580-1717060 GCF_000754665.1 Bison bison bison | reverse complement strand
GTAATGCTCAAAATTCTCCAAGCCAGGCTTCAGCAATACATGAACTGTGAACTTCCAGATGTTCAAGCTGGTTTTAGAAAAGGCAGAGGAACCAGAGATCAAATTTCCAACATCCGCTGGATCATGGAAAAAGCAAAAGAGTTCCAGAAAAACATCTATTTCTGCTTTATTGACTATGCCAAAGCCTTTGACTTTGTGGATCACAATAAACTGTGGAAAATTCTGAAAGAGATGGGAATACCAGACCACCTGACCTGCCTCTTGAGAAACCTATATGCAGATCAGGAAGCAACAGTTAGAACTGGACATGGAACAACAGACTGGTTCCAAATAGGAAAAGGAGTACGTCAAGGCTGTATATTGTCACCCTGCTTGTTTAACTTCCATGCAGAGTACATCATGAGAAACACTGGGCTGGAAGAAGCACAAGCTGGAATCCAGATTGCCGGGAGAAATATCAATAACCTCAGATATGCAGAT
>NW_011495061.1:1702902-1716480 GCF_000754665.1 Bison bison bison | reverse complement strand
AACAGTGGAAACAGTGTCAGACTTTATTTTTGGGGGCTCCAAAATCACTGCAGATGGTGATTGCAGCCATGAAATTAAAAGACGCTTGCTCCTTGGAAGGAAAGTTATGACCAACCTAGATAGCATATTCAAAAGCAGAGACATTACTTTGCCAACAAAGGTCCGTCTAGTCAAGGCTATGGTTTTTCCAGTGGTCATGTATGGATGTGAGAATTGGACTGTGAAGAAAGCTGAGCGCCGAAGAATTGATGCTTTTGAACTGTGGTGCTGGAGAAGACTCTTGAGAGTCCCTTGAACTGCAAGGAGATCCAACCAGTCCATCCTAAAGGAGATCAGTCCTAGGTGTTCATTGGAAGGAATGATGTTGAAGCTGAAACGCCAATACTTTGGCCACCTCATGTGAAGAGTTGACTCATTGGAAAAGACCCTGATGCTGGGAGGGATTGGGGGCAGGAGGAGAAGGGGCCGACAAAGGATGAGATGGCTGGATGGCATCACCGACTCAATGGACATGATGAGTTTGAGTGAATTCCAGGAGTTGGTGATGGACAGGGAGGCCTGGCGTGCTGCGATTCATGGGGTCGCAAAGAGTTGGACAACACTGAGCGACTGAACTGAACTGAACTGAATGGACTAGCGGTTTTCCCTACTTTCTTCAATTTGAGCCTGAATTGTGCAATAAGGAGCTGATGATCTGAGCCACAGTCAGCTCCACGTCGTATTTTTGGGGACTGTATAGAGCTTTTCCATCTTTGGCTCTAAAGAATTTAGTCAGTCTGATTTGGTACTGACCATGTTCATGAACAGTATGAAAAAGCTGTTCACTTACTTCCTAGAAAAAGTCGTAGCTCTCTGTAGCATCATGAAATTTTGTTGCAGGAAATGGGACCCCTTCCAGGGCCCAAGAGCAGGCTCTCGTCTAACACTCAGAAATGAATTGTCCGAGGAGACACACACATGCTGACAAAGTCAGAGATTTTACTGGGAAGGGGCCCCCCGGGCAGAGAGCAGGAGAATAAGGGAACCCAGGAGAACTGCTCTGCCGCGTGGCTCGAAGTCTTGGGTTTTACCTTGATGGGAGCAGTTTCCGGATTGTCTTTGGCCCATCATTCTGACTCAGAGTGCTTCCTGGTGGTGGGCGCCTTGTTCAGCCAAGATGGATGCCAGAGAGAAGGATTCTGGGAAGCGGTCAGACACGTGGCATCTCCTTTTGACCTTTCCCGAACTCTTCCTGTTGGTGGTGGGTTCTTCGTTCCGTGTTCCTTACCAGGACCTCCTGTCATAAAACAAGTCATGGAAATGGTTACCATGGTACCTGTCCAGGGCGGGTGGTTTCAGTCAGTGTGTTTCTCCAAACAGTTTGAGTGGAACCAAATCTCTGCCATTGAAAACTGGCCTTTATATTGAACTATACATTGAGAAATCAACCAGAATAAGTGTTCACTTAAAAAAAAAAAGGAATGTGAATAATGCCTCAATGAACTTGGGAGTGCAGACAGCTCCTGGAGGTCCTCATTTCATGACCTTTGGATGACTGTTAATATGCAGATGTAGACTTGCTGAACCATCTGGTAGTTCTATTTGTAATTTTCTGAGGAACCTCCTTACTGCTTTCCATAGAGGCTGCACCGATTTACATTCCTACCGACAGTGCACAAGGGCTCCCTTTTCTCTACATCCTTACCCACACTTGTCATCTTTTTTTCGGTGTTTGTTTTGGTAATAGTGGGTTTAACAGGTATGAGATTAGATCTCATTGTGGTTTTGATTTGCATTTCCCTGGTGATGAAGTGACATTGAGTACCTTTCCATGCATCTGTAGGCCATTTATACGTCTTTGGAGAAATGACTATTCAGTTCCTTTGCCTATTTTTCAATTGAATTATTTGCTTGTTTGTTATTGAGTTGTTATTAGAGAGACCTACTTTTGTTTAGAGCCATGTAGTACTGCTTGATTTTGAAAACGATGTCTGTGTGTTACTTTGATAAAGATTAAATCTAAGAACACTGCAAGCCGGACTCGTGTGGACGCACAGGACAGGTGGTGGAGCGGAATGACGTGGCTGGGGGATGCACAGCTTCCTGAGCAAAGCACCTCGGGGTAGGGGGCGGGCAGGGTACCTGGGAGGCAACCTGAGGGCTCCAACAATTGCTGACATTCTGTTTCTTTAAGGAAAAACAATGTGTGGCTCCCCTAGCCACGTGGAGGTTAAGACCCTGTACTCCCACTGCAGGGGCTGCGGGTCAGTCCCCAGTCGGGGAAGTGCCATGTGGTACATGGTGCAGCAAGCCTCCCACCCCCGCCAGAAAAGGAAAAAGGTGTGAAGCAAAAGTGGGCAATAATTCCTAATCTAGGTGACGAGGACAGAGGGCATATTCGCTATACCCTTTGTACTTGTGTTTGAAACATTTCGTGAGAAAGATGAGTGAGAACTCCCCCATGACAATGGCTTGTCTACACACCGCATTGTCATCTGCTGTGTTTCTGCCAGAAAGCATCACGATGGCTTCCACCAAAAATGGAACCAGAATCGTGTACGTGGAGCCTGGTATATCTCGTCATCCCACATTAAGAAAGCTATAAAAGATGGCAGGAGTCCTGCCCGACGGGCCAGGGAGCTGAGTCTACCAGTCTCCCCCAGCCAAAGATGGGGTGATAAAAGCCCAGTAAGAATACTAATTACAGTGGGCGAAGACATACAATCTATGGGGTTTTTTCTTATTCTTAAAGAAATTTCCTGGTGGTCCAGTGGCCACGACCGTGAGCTTCCAGTGCAGTGGGCCCGAGTTCAATCCATGTTCAGGGAACTGGATCCTGAGTGCTGCACCTAAGACCCAGAGTAACCTAATAAATAAATAAGTAAAAATGTATTTAAAAAAAAAAAAAACACCTCTGCAAGCACTGATGATTCCAGTTTCATTGTAACAGAGGATACAGATCAGAATCAGCCGCAGGGAGAGGCAGAGGGTAGGGACGGGCGTGTCCGGGTCTTCAGGGCCACGTGACCTCCCAGCACCCACGTGTGACAGAGCTCCCAGAGGACTCCTCCTGGATCCCCAGCCCTCTGCTCACTGATCCTCACCCCTTGAGGATGTTTGGGCCTTTCCTGGGGCCCGGCCCCTCATTAGCATAAGCAGGCGGGGTGGTCTGGGTACTTAATGAGTACCCTCCATCACTCAGGAGGGCCTAGAGTCCTCCAAGGGACTGGAAAGACCAGCCAAGCTCCTACTGCCACAGCTGGCAAACATGGAGAGTACTCAGGAACCAGTGTGAAATCTTCAGAGCTGGTGGAGAAAGGGAAAAACCAATCGAGCATTTGCCCTCCTTTCCCATCTTCACTGCATTGGGTCACAGAGGAGCCTGGCGTGCTGCAGTCCATGGGGTCGCAAAGAGTTGGAGACAACTGAGCAACTCAACAACAACATCACTGCCACCTCTTTACAGGTCAGTAGCTGAGACTCGGGATCTAGGAAATCAGGATACAGGACAGATACCCTTGATCAAGAGGACTTACCCTTAGTGTCTGCAGAGAAGCAGATCCCTGGCCAGGGCGATGCAGTCTGGGGCCCTGGCCAGGCAGCCTGCTCAGCTAGTCCTCAGTGAGCTTTGCTAAACATCCTCTCAGTCCTGAAATGGAAGGAAAAAGGCTCGCTTTGAAACATGGTGGAGATAATTTTAGAATAATAAGCAAAGACATCGTGATATTAATATAAAGAATGGGAGTTGGAATTTGCATCCATTTGGGTAATTTTCTTGATTTCTCAGAGTTCAAATTTTCTAATCTGTAAAATGAGGGGGTTGGACAAGATCCATGACTATCAATCTCTGTTCTATTTAATATTGATCTATTTAATATCTGTATGTCAGTCTTTGCACCTCAAAAAAACATAAACTATTTTAAAGTAATCACATTTCCCCAGGAAAAATACAATCATAAACCTACTTACCAAATTTAATTTGAAAGACGAGCAACAGGCTCTTGCTTGCTTTCTAGTGCGATATTTATGGCTCTGCGTTCTTTATTAGTATAGTCTGTATTTTGTGTAGAAGTGACTGTAAAACCCAGATACCAGAATATGACTAACTTGTTGTCACAAATTTTTAATTTCAAATCTCTATTTCACATCAATTCTATGTATATTTCTTTTTACAAAGTCTCAGGACTTAGGCTCTTCAATAGACTGAATCAGTCACATTTTCAGTCTCAAGAGGAAAACCTCTGTGCCTCTGAGGCCTGGCATCGTGCTTCTCCACTGAATCACAGCCTTGCAGCTGCTCTCAGAGAAACTGTCTTGGGTGGAAAAGCATCTGAGTCATGCTTTGCTTTCTCATGCCCGCGTGTGCTAAGTGACTTCAGGCATGTCAGACTCTGTGCAATCCTATGGATTGTAGCCTGCGCAGCTCCTCTGCTCATGGGATTCTCCAGGCAAGAATCCTGGAGTGGGCTGCCGTTCCCTCCTCCAGGGGATCTTCCCAACCCAGGGACTGAACCCACACCTCCTGCATTGGCAAGCGGTTTCTTTACCATTAGCGCCACCTAGGAAGCCCCTTTCTCATGCATACCAGATTTCATGTTTTCTTTTTGCTGCTCTGATTTTTCCATAAGGGAGAAGTTTGCCTTCACATTTCAGGATTTTTCAGCACCTAGCTGTGTCAGTTCAGTTCAGTTCAGCTCAGTCGCTCAGTCGAGCCTGACTCTTTGCGACCCCATGGACTGCAGCACGCCAGGCCTCCTTGTCCATCTCCAACTCCCAGAGCTTACTCAAACTCATGTCCACTGAGTCGGTGATGCCATCCAACCATCTTATCCTCTGTCGTCCCCGTCTTCTCCGGCCTTCAATCTTTCCCAGCATCAAGATCTTTTCCAATGAGTCAGTTCTTCACATCAGGTGACCAAAGTATTGGAGTTTCAGCTTCAGCATCAGTCCTTCCAATGAATATTCAGGACTGATTTCCTTTAGGATGGACTGGTTGGATTTCCTTGCAGTCCAAAGGACTCTCAAGTCTTCTCCAACACCATAGTTCAAAAGCATCAATTCTTCGGCACGCAGCTTTATTTATAGTCCAACTCTCACATCCATACACGACTACTGGAAAAACAATAGCTTTGACTAGGTGGACCTTTGTCAGTAAAGTAATGTCTCTGTTTTTAATATGCTGTCAAAGTTTGTCATAACTTTTCTTCCAAGGAGCAAGCATCTTTTAATTTCATGGCTGCAGTCACCATCTTCAGTGATTTTGGAGCCCAAGAATATAAAGTCTGTCACTGTTTCCACTGTTTCCCCATCTATTTGCCATGAAGAGATGGGACTGGATGCCATGGTCTTTGTTTTTTGAATGTTGAGTTTTAAGTCAACTTTTCACTCTCCTCTTTCATTTTCATCAAGAGGCTCTTTAGTTCTTCTTCACTTTCTGCCATAAGGGTGGTGTCATCTGCATATCTGAGGTTATAATATTTCTCCCAGCAATCTTGATTCCAACGTGTGCTTCATCCAGTTTGGCATTTCGCAGGATGTACTCTGCATATAAGTTCAGTAAGTATAAATAAATGACTCCTTGACCAATTTGGAATCTAGCTGTGTGCCCACAGGAATTGAAAATAGGGACTCAAGCATGCTTGTACACCAGCGATCAGAGCATTATTCACAGTATCCGGAACATGGAACCAACCCAAGTGTCCACCAACAGATGAGTGAACAAACACAGTGAAGTCCATCCATACAGAAGAACATCAGCCTTAAAAAGGAAAGAAACCCTGACCCCTGCTACCACATGGATGAACCTTGGGGACATTATGCTCAGTGAAATGAGTCAGACACTAAAGGACAAATATACTCTTGGGAGATCGGACTCAAGATGGGGTTGGGGGAGGGAAGGACTGGGCATGTTAGTTTAGGAGATACACGGGATGGATAGACCACAAGGCCCCACTCTACGGCACAGTGAACTGTACTCGATATCCTGTGATAAACCATCAACAGGAAAGAATGCGGGGACGTCCCTGGTGGTCCAGTGGTTAAGACTGCGCCTTCCAGCGCAGGGATGTGGGTTCAATCCTGGTCAGGAAACTAAGATCCCACATGCTGCAGAGCAACCAAGCCTCAGGCCATAGCTGCTGAGCCTGCGTGCTCCAGGACCCAAGGGCCACGACGAGAGAGAAGCCCGTGTGCCGTGATGAGAGAGCCCAGCTGCTGCTACCAAGACCGAGGCAGCCCAAGAAGTGTAAAGAGTATGTGTGTGTGCGTGTGACTGAATCACCTCGCTGTGCAGCAGCAATGAACACAGCATTGTAAATCAGGCCTACTTCAGTTAGAGAATATAGTTGTGGGGAGTGAAAAGGTGAGGCAGCCTCATCCAAGACTCCGCCTTCAAGACGGCGCCCGGCCTGCTTATCCGCGGGAGGCGTCGGTCCTCTGTAACCTGCTGCTCAGCCATGGGGGCCTTGACGACCCTGGAGGAACTGCCTGCCCCAGGGTCAGCCAGTTCCTGGAGAACGTAGCCACGTGGCCACCGGTGAGTGTGCTTCACGAAAGCAAACCAGCTGATGGTGCCTGCACCCCGTCACCACCCTCTCCATCAGGCTCTCCCAGGCTGGGCCTCCGTCCTTCGGGGCCAGACCCAACAACGAGGAGCCACCCCTCTGCCCCAGACTCACCTGAACTATCCATACCAGCCAGTCCGGTGTCTGCGGCCCCACCCGTCTCTTCCTGCAGAAACCACAGTAAATGCTCTAGCCCATGGGTCTCCGACCTCTGGGATCTAATGCCCAATGATCTGATGTGGAGCTGATGGAAAAATAATAGAAATAAAGTGCACGGGAAATGTACTGCTCTTGAATCATTCCGGAACCAGGCCCACCCTCGCCCCGGTCAACCGTGCCTGGTGCCGAAAAGGCTGGGGCTGCTGCTCTGGCCGTGCACGCCTCCCCTCCTGACTCGCACTGCGCCCCCGGCGCTGTGGCTCGTCCCCCTCCCAGGATCTGTGAGTAGCAGCTGGGCTCTCTGCATCCCTCGAAGACCCCGACCCAGTGCCTTTGCAGACCTGGGCGAAGGTGTCGTGGGAGGCCGCCCCTCTGGGACCTTGTGGGGGACAGTGGAGCGTGCGGCCGGGCGCCACGGGGAGAGCTCTGAACAAGGTGTTGTCGTCTCCGGGTTCCTTCCAGGCTCATCGCTGCCCAGAAGCTTGGCTCTCAAATAAGCTCTTTGTATCACAAGAGATTTACTACCCTAAGTATATCTGTATCTCAATTTAATGAAAATGTTAAGGATACTTTGATGGTCTTGCGCCAGTGTAATTTTAAATAAAATGTCTTCATTCTTTGGCAGCACACACGGCCCTGATGTTTAACTGTCGGAGGTACTTAAGTGGAGTGCTCTCTACAATATTGTCTTTACAACACTGGCTTGTTTCACAGCACTTTTTTTCCCGCTCAGAGTAAACAAAAAAAGTTCTATGGAAATCTTTGAGGCAAAGCCTCAATTATGTTGCTAGATATTGAACCCAGGCTGACTGTAGATTATAAGGTGATATGTTTGAAGGGAAACACCAGATTTTGGAGCATCAGCTGTGCAGTGACTGACTGTCAAATTACTCAACCCTGAATATTCACTGGGAGGACTGATGCTGAAGCTGAAGCTCCAATACGTTGGCCACCTGATGCGAAGAGCTGACTCATTGGAAAAGACCCTGATGCTGGAAAAGATTGAAGGCAGGAGGAGAAGGGGACGACAGAGGATGAGATGTTTGGATGGCATCACTGACTCGATGGACATGAGTTTGAGCAAACTCTGGGAGACGGTGAAGGACAGGGAGGCCTGGTGTGCTGCAGTCTGTGGGGTTGCAAAGAGTTGGACACGACTGAGCGACTGAACAGCAACAAAGGCTTTGGAACATCAGCTGTGCGCGGACCGGCTAACCCCCTCCCGTGTCCAGTCTCTGCACTGGTCAAATGTGGAGAATGACATTTAGGTCACAGGGCTGCTGTGAGAAGCAACTGAGTAAGAGTCTATGTAGCATGGAGTGTAACGTCTGATAGAGAGTGAATGCCCAATAAATAGCAGCTTTATTTTCCACTGCCGTGTTGATATATTCCTGCACTCGATTATTTTAGGTGACTTTGAACAGAAGTGTAAATCTAGCTAGCTTTCCAAACCCCGGTTCACTTGGAGATTTAATACTTGAGCTGAGCTTCGGGAAGAGGCCCTCTCCTTGGTGACGCTGGCAGCTCGTGTCTGTGTAAGGCCGTCTGGAGCTTTTGCAATTTGGCTTCCCGCTTTCCGCATGCGGACTGACTGCCAAGCACACTCTTAATTGTCTAACCTTTTTAAATGATTAAAATGATGATGATGATAATGCATAAAAATAGTATCAGTAGAATGTTAACAGCATATTAATACTTGCTCTTTCAATGTTGTTTGTTGTTAAAAAAATTTTTTTTTGGCCTATGAACTTAGCGAAGTGCTACTGATGCTTCAGGCTAATGACAATAGTTGGAAATAACTTGGCTTTATCCAGTTGTCACCGAGTACAGGCCTGGAGCCACGGGGACCATGCCTTGCCGTCAACCCAGGGGGCATTTGGTCCCTGTGGCCAATGGGGGTCACTGGCTGACCCAAAGTCATGCAGCTGGAGAGGGCAGGGCTCAGACCTGTGCCTCAGCCCTGCTTGACCACGAAAAAAAACACCTTAAAAAAATTTTTTTTTATTGAAGTATGGGCGATTTACAAGGTTGTGTTAATTTCTGCTGTATGGCAAACGTTCAGCGATGCATGTACACACACGCGCTATCTTTTTCGTATTCTTTTCCACGACGGTTTATCACAGGATATCGAACGTGGTTCCCTGTGCTGTACCCTGGGCCCCTGTTGCTTACCTACCCGCTATGAGTTAGTCTGCATCTGCTAATCCCAGCCTCCCAGTCTTCCCTCCCCTCCCCCGGCAGCCGCGAGTCTGTTCTCTGCGTCTGCGAATCTATTCACTTGTGTCGCATTTTAGACTCCACCCGTTAGTGACTTCATGTGGTATTTGTCTTCCACGGGCACATATCTTAAACTTCCTTTGTGTGTTGACAGCAAGCATGGATAGTCATGAACACTGCGTAACCTGTCGTGGACAGTGTGAACACGGTTTCGCTCCAGAATAACATAGCACCTCTGCAGTGAACCTGGAAATGATGAGGGCACGGGCCATTTTGTTTTGGACACCGTCTAGTTTTTGGTAAAGAAAAAAATCAGAATTATTCAGCTTGTCTGGGAAGATTCCCCATGCCTTGGGGCAACGAAACCTCTGTGCCACATCTAACTACCAGGCCCACGGGCTGCAACTACCAAGCCCGAGCGCCACAGCTGCTGACGTCCGTGTGCCTAGAGCCTGTGCTCCACGAGGGGAGGAGCCACTGCAGTGAGACGCATGTGCGCCACAAGGAAGAGCGGCCCCCGCTCGCCACAACTGGAGAAAGCGCTTGCGCAGCAACGAAGACCCAGCACAGCGAAATAAATAAGTATCAGTTCAGTTCAGTCGCTCGGTCGGGTCCGACTCTTTGCGACCCCATGAATCGCAGCACGCCAGGCCTCCCTGTCCATCACCAGCTCCTGGAGTTTACTCCAACTCATGTCCATTGAGTCGGTGATGCCATCTAGCCATCTCATCCTCTGTCGTCCCCTTCTCCTCCTGCCTTCAATCTTTCCCAGCATCAGGGTCTTTTTTAATGAGTCAATTCTTCCCATCAGGTGGCCAAAGTATTGGCATTTCAGCTTCAGCATTAGTCCTTCCAATGAACATTCAGGACTGATTTCCTTTAGGATGGACTGGTTGGATCTCCTTGCAGGCCAAGGGACTCTCAAGAGTCTTCTCCAACACCACAATTCAAAAGCATCAGTTCTCCAGCGCTCAACTTTCTTTATAGTCCAACTCTCATATCCATACAGGACTACTGGAAAAACCAGAGGTTGGACTAGATGGACCTTTGTTGGCAAAGTAATGTCTTTGCTTTTGAATATGCTATCTAGGTTGGTCATAACTTTTCTTCCAAGGAGCAAGCGTCTTTTAATTTCATGGCTGCAGTCACCATCTGCAGTGATTTTGCAGCCCCCAAAAATAAAGTCTGTCACTGTTTCCTCATCTATTTCCCATGAAGTGATGGGACTGGATGCCATGATCTTAGTTTTCTGAATGTTGAGCTTTAAGCCAACTTTTTTACTCTCCCCTTTCACTTTCATCAAGAAGCTCTTTAGTTCTTCATTTTCTGCCATAAGGGTTGTGTCATCTGCATATCTGAGGTTGTTGATATTTCTCCCTGCATCTTGATTCCAGCTTGTGCTTCATCCAGCCTAGCATTTCTCATGATGTACTCCGCATATAAGTTAAATAAGCAGGGTGACAATATACAGCCTTGATGTACTCCTTTTCCTATTTGGAACCAGTCTGTTGTTTCAAGTCCAGTTCTAACTGTTGCTTCCTGACCTGCATACAGACTTCTCAAGAGGCAAGTCAGGTGGTCTGGTATTCCCATCTGTTTCAGAATTTTCCACAGTTTATTGTGATCCACACAGTCAAAGGCTTTGGCATAGTCAATAAGCCAGAAGTAGATGCTTTTCTGAAACTCTCTTGCTTTTTCGATGATCTAATGGATATTGGCAATTTGATCTCTGGTTCCTCTGCCTTTTCTAAATCCAGCTTGAACATCTGGAAGTTCATGTTTCTTGTACTGTTGAAGGCTGGCTTGGAGAATTTTGAGCATTACTTTACTAGCGTGTGAGTGAGTGAGTGAGTGAGTAAAGTCGCTCAGTCGTGTCCGACTCTTTGCGACCCCGTGGACTGTAGCCCACCAGGCTCCTCCGTCCATGGGATTCTCCAGGCAAGAATACTGGAGCGGGTTGCCATTTCCTTCTCCAGGGGATCTTCCCGACCCAGGGATTGAACCCAGGTCTCCCGCATTGCAGGTAGACGCTTTAACCTCGTGTGAGATGAATGCAATTGTGTGGTAGTTTGAGCATTCTTTGGCATTGTCTTTCTTTGGGATTGGAATGAAAACTGACCTTTTCCAGTCCTGTGGCTGGAAATACATAAAGAAATATATGTGTTTTTAAAAGGAGCTTCATGATAAAAAGAAAAAGGGTCACTGCTGACGATGCCAGTCTGAGAGTGTGGAATCAGCCTTCCTGAGCTCTCTCTACCCAACTCTTGCCTCCAACACCATGACCCCTGCCGGCCTTGGCTTGACCCACACCCTGTCCCTCCACGTCCACCACTGGCCTAGACTCCTATCTCCAGGAGCCCCTGGTCTCTACATCAGGCTGTAATGCACCTCTGAGGCCTGGGAGCATGACTTAGGCCTTGACTACAGGGCCCTGCCTGTGTGGGGCCCTGGCAGGGCATGGGCCCCCCGGGGTTTGGGGCACCACGCTGAGCCAGGCCCACCAGGATGGCATTGCTCACACTGCACATCAGCTGGCTCTTCACTGCCTGGGGGGAGAGAGTGCTCACTGGGGGCCACACAAAGTGTTGGCCCATGTGGGTGGCTGCCGATGATGGTGGGTTTGCCCACAGGTGAATGCCTTGTGTCTGGGCCTTTAATACGTGAGACTCTTCACTCTGGCCCGGCTGGAAGGGCATCTTAGCCACCCCACCAGGGCTCTTGGTAGAGGGCCAGCCGGCAGCTGGCCTGGCTTCAACTCACTGTGTGGACTGTGTTGGGTGGAGGACAGACAGAGGGAAGAGTTCCTGGGTACCCCACGGCAACTCCCATAGAGGCTTTAGCTCGGGACTCTCAGCTGGATCCATAGTGGGGGAGCAGGAATCCTCTGCAGTGGGGGGCCACAGGCGGAGGGCCACCACGTCTTGGAATAGCTTCGGAACCCCCATCAGCCAATGTCACAGGCAGAGCTGGGCATCCAGCACCAGGGATACGGGGCTTGGGGAAGCATGGAGAGATTTGGGGTCTTGCATCCATGGACTGGGAGAGAAAGGCCCTCCAGCCAGCCTGGTCATGGCAAAGTGTGACAGGCAGAATGCAGCGATGTGTGGGTACCACTTTGTGAAAAGCAGCGTTTGCCCAGGTGTTTGAGCAAGCGACCCATTGCTCCGGATGGTACAATGATTACACGCCTCAGGATCTGAGAGCTCGCTGCGTCGACTCTGGACGCGGCAGATCTGTGAACTTCAAGAATTTTCCACCCACCTCTTAAATGCCCTTGAGCCCCTGCTCTGGGCCATGTCTCTCATGACAATTTGCACTCGCTTCTGGTTTCCCTTCTGATTTCTTCTTTGATGCTGGGGCTACTAAGAAGCTAATTTCCACATTGGTGAGAGTCCTGGTTTTTTCCTGTCTGGAATCTCTGATTTCATCCCACTCTGGTCGGAGGACACTGTTTGTAGTTCTGACTTTTTGCCGAAGGGCCCAGCGTATGCTCCGGGTACCCCTGGGCGGAGCAGGTGCTCTGCTGCGGGAAGCGGGCGTGCCCCACAGTCTGGGGGTCAAGTTGCTAAGAGTGGCTTTAGAATCTTCATTCCTTGTTGATCTTTTGTCTAGATGTTCTGGCCAGCATTCAAAGTGGGTGTCTGAAGCCTACAACTGATATTCTCAAATCGTCAATTTCTCCCTTCATTTCTGTCCGTTTTTTCACACTTTGATTCTTTTGGACCTTTTCACCTCTGGATTTAATCTTGCAGAGAGATTTAATTTTTGTCCTCTAATGTTGCCTGAAATATGATAATGGAAGAGGAGTATGTGTTTAAATTTAGGGTATTTTACTGTTGCCGCTGTGTTAATGAATGTTACGGACTGCGTCCCTCTCACCCTAAATTCACGTGTTGAATCGTAACCTCCAGTGTGATGGTGTCGAGCGGTGATGAGGTCACAAAGGTAGAGCCCTCCTGAATGGGGATGAGAGTCCTTGTAAAAGCAACGTCCCCACCCCAGAACTCCCTGTCCCCTCCCCGACATGAAGACACAGAGGGAAGGCACTAGTGATCAGCCAGGAAGTGAGTCCTCCCGTGACACCGAATCTGCCAGGCCTGATTGGGGACTTCCAGCCTCCAGACTGTGGGAGATAAATTTCCATTTTTTATAAGCCACCCAGTCTGTGGTATTCTATCAAAGCAGCCTGAACAAAGATAATGAAACTTCTTTTTCTGAAAGAAATTCATCATTAAAATTATTATACACATAGAAAGCATATTAAACATCTATCAACACTTTAAAGACAAGCCTGGAAAGACTATGCAGATTGCGAAACAACGTTGCCAGTCACCTCCTTCCACGTCAGGTCTCCTCCCATCGGTAACTACCATCTCCACTTTGGGACAAAATTTTCTTCGTATTTCTTCGTTGCTGTATTCATTGGAATTACCTTGGTATTTTATCATCAGAAACTCTGATTGTGATCACTTGGCCTCATTGCACGAGATCTGAGGAGCTGCACTGGACAGCGTGGGATGGTAAAAGGGGGGAATCTCCAGCCTCGGGCCTACAGCGGCCTTGGTGTTAATTTAACACATGTTCTCTTGGACCCGCCCCAGGGTCTCTGGAGCCAGCACCTACCTAGCTGCAGGAGAGGCTGTGTGTCCTCTGGGGACAG
>NW_011495061.1:1701320-1702802 GCF_000754665.1 Bison bison bison | reverse complement strand
AGAGGTAGGCCTGCGGCCCTACAACCCAGCCGCAACGCTTTAGGGTGTCTTTCCCGAAGAAAGAACTCATTCCTGTATGCAAGCATGTTCCTGAAGTATAATTTTAACAACAACAAAATGGAGTTAGCCTAAGTGCCGAACTACAGGGAAATGGTGAGATAATAAATTATAGCCTGTCCCATCCCCAGGAGGGGCGCAACCCTGTAGACCCCTTGATTTTAGCCCAGAGAGACTTCGGACCTCCAGAACCATAAGACAATATGTTCAGGCTGTTTAGGCCACTACGTTTATGGTAATTTGTTACAACAATGACAGGAAGCTAAGATAGACAATTCAGAAAATTTGAAAAATACCCTTAATTATCAACAAAGCTGAAGTGGAGAACTAAGTTTGGTGTGCTGGTGAAATGGTCCCCTGCTCCTTGTGTGGCCTGGACCTTGGAAGAGTTCATTTGGGGCAGAACCTGAGACCTCAGAGCAGACTCACTGAGGACACAGAATGGATATTATCAATATTTTAAATCTTTGTCCTCTGACAGGTTCAAAAAAAGTGACAGTTTACTTATAAAATCTGTACAATTTAAAAATTGATACAATTTGGACATATTTGATGAGTCAAGGATTTCTTGACATATCAGAGTAGTTTATACGTTAACTGAGAAGCCACGCTATCATTGACTTTCAAAGTTTTTTGATCCTATTGTGACCTAATTCTCATTATATATATATATGTTTGTGTGTCTGTCTGTCTGTGTACATAGCAGAATTTTTCAAACTAAGATTGAAACCCATTAGAGGGTTGTGAAATGTACTTAGTGGTTTGCAGCTAGTATTAAAAAAAGAGAACAGAATAAAAGAAAACAAGGCATCTCGCATAGAAATGGAAGTATTAGATTTTACGATTTTGATTTTACTCGCGTGTATATGAAATGTATATATGTATCTGGTATATATGTGTGTATGCGATATCTATTTCTCTGAATATATTATACGTGTGTATGTATATGTTTATATATGTACATATGTACTTGTGTATATATTGACGTGCTTTTGACATTTATGTAAGAGTATGTATGTGTACATGATATACTTTTATGCTGTGTATGTGCTACATGCTTCTATCTGTGTGTGTATGATATATACGTGTATATGTGTGTACTAAGTTCGCGCATAACTAGGTCACAACGTTTAGTGATGCGCTCTCTAAGGGCGTTAAGTAATAAAGCTGATCTTTCCCTCTCGCATCAGTCAAGTCTGGTATCTTACAGAAAGCCTGGAGCCGGCTTCCCAGAAAAGTGCACACACGGAATCCGAGTCCAGCTTCGGGACGCAGGCGCCCACGAAGCCGGCCCCGGAGCACTGTGCACGCGGGACGCTTCAGCACCCCTCGGACAGCGCCCTCTGCCTCGCAGCACCTGCTGGGGGCGCTCCCTGCCCCCGCACCTGCGCGGCAGCGACGCGCTCCGGCCCCGCCCCCGGCCCG
>NW_011495061.1:1696802-1700498 GCF_000754665.1 Bison bison bison | reverse complement strand
GACCAGGGACACAGTGTTTCTTTCCGAAATGAGCTTTGGATACTTTGTCAGCCTTGACGTCTGGTGGTGACTGCTTTTATGGAGTTCTCCTCTGTTGTAGGAGGTGAGCAGGATGTATTCGTTCTTGACGACAATCTCTGAAATTGAGGCGTACTCCTCGTCTTTGGCCGTGTGTTTGAATCCAAGAGCATGAAAATTATTCTTCAGCAACCCTTTGGAAACATTTCTGGAGAGACTCTGGAACTTTTTTTCTGTTATGATAGTTGTTTTTGTTGTTCGTCTTGTCCAGCCCTTTGTGACCCGATGGACTGCCACACGCCAGGCTTCCCTGTCCTTCACTGTCTCCCCGAGTTTGCTCAGATTTGTGTCCATTTGAGTCGGTGATGCCATCCAACCATCACATCCTCTGTCGTCCCTTTCTCCCGCCTTCAGTCTTTCCCAGCATCAGGGTCTTTTCTAGTGAGTCAGCTCTTCCCATCAGGTGGCCAAAGTATTGAGGTTCAGCTTCAGCATCAATCCTTCCAGTGAGCATCCAGGGTTGATTTCTTTTAGGATTGACAGTTATTCTTGGGATAACAGTTGAGAGTAAGAGTGGACAGACTACTCTGCTGTCTTCTCTGATGACTGGCATCTGCTGATTGGCTGGAATTGCTGGTAAGCAGCTCAGCGTCAGCGTTGTTTCATTTGCTTGCTTTCCACTACTTCACTGAATCCCTTTTCTGCCTGTTTTAGTTTTATCAGGCTGAAAATAAAGTGTGGTCCTCCCTACTTAAAGTGTTTGGGAAGTTCACGTGAGTATAATTAGCTGTTTACTAAATAGTTTTCTAAAATGGTCTTTAAATGCTTCGTGTATTTTGTCTTCTATACTAACGTATTGTTTGTTACCTTTGCGACTGGGCTGACTTGGGACTCTAACGTGATTGCCCGGTGTAGAGATACCTGTTTAAATGGTACTGCGAGTGTATGTGGGTTTCCCAGGTGGCATAGTGGTAAAGAATCTGCCTGCTAATGCAGAAGATACAAGAGACTTGGATTCAGTCTCTGGGTCAAGAAGATCCCCTGGAAAAGGGAATGGCTACACACTCCGGTATTCTTGCCTAGAAAATTCCACAGAGGAAGCCTGGTGGGCTTCAACCCATGGAGTCACAAAAGAGTCAGACAAGACTGAGCACACATTGGGGTATGTATGTGCTCGTTTCTGAGGGTGGAGGATGGGATCCCAGCAGCGAGTTGGGAGAGAAGCGTGTTGATAGTTTTCAGGCTTTGGGTTTTGCAAGATGGTGATTGGTTGAATGTAGCTGGCTGCAGAACAGGGTACGTGTTGAAGTGTGGCAGGGCTGGCATGGGCCATATTCGGGCTTGGCTATTCATGAAAATTCCAGGTGAGACCAAAGGATTTCTGCCCTTCGAAGGGGCCTTGAAGACCCTGTGGGCCAGAGTTAGTGTTCAGATGGGATAAAGAGCCACTGGGTGACTGCACGGCCATGTGGCCTGGCTGTAGGTCACCGCCTGAGAATCCATGTCCCTTCAGTTCTGTATGACCTTGTGACTTCAGTACCGACGAGTACCCCGCAGGTCCTGTTGGGTGCTGATCCTGTTCTCTCACCAGGTAACACATTTTGTCTCTGAGGAAAATCAGAATCTCAAGAGGAGATTGTGTATATGGCGTTTCAAATGTGTGAAACAGTTTTTTTTTTTTTTTCCTTTCCCCTTTTATCTCCCTTTTCATTGAGGTTTAGACTTAACATACAGTCAAGGCACAAACATTAAGTGTCTGTATCTTAGGCCCCATCCACTAGAAGCCTGAGGAGGAAATCCTTGTACGAGTGGAGTTGAAGGAAGAGGAGAGGTCAGGGGACCAGGGTTGCAGTCCAGCTTTAGCCAATCCCGCCGGTAGCTTTGGAGTGCGGCTGGCATCACAGACTTGCCCCTTCTTGTATCACTTATGCATTGTCTGCAGGCCGCCCCTGGCGTGGGTGAGAGTGCAGTTCTTCTGAGAGGTATCAGTTACTCTCAAGTGGTTGGGTGATGGAATCTGGGTGGGGAATTAACTGTACGTTCTGCTTGAAGGATTTTTACACGTGAACACACCTTGGGGCCCACCATTCCCATCAGATCACGTGCCCAGCATTCAAGAGGCTGCCTTCTGCACCCTTCCATTCTGAGCCCTCCTGTCCAGAGATAGGGAACGTTTCATTCAAGGATGGGCACAACAATATGTGAACCAAGAAACTCCAGATGTACAAGTTAGATTTAGAAAAGGCAGAGGAACCAGAGATCAAACTGCCAACATCCGTTGCATCATATAAAAAGCAAGCAAGTTCCAGAAAAACATCTACTCCTTCACTGACTAAGCTAAAGCCTTTGACTGTGTGAATCACAACAAACTGGAAAATTCTTAAAGAGATGGGAATACCAGACGTTCTTACCTGCTTCCTGAGAAACCAGTGTGCAGGTCAGGAAGCAACAGTGAGAACCAGACATGGAACAATGGACTGCTTCAAAAATTGAGAAAGGCGTTCCTCAAGGCTGTATATTGTCACCCTCCTTATTTAGCTTGTATGCAGAGTACATTATGTGAAATGTAGGACTAAATGAGCTACAAGTTGGAATCAAGATTAGCAGAAGAAACATCAACAGCCTCAGATATGCAAATGATACCACTGTAATGGCAGAAAGTGAAGAGGAACTAAAGAGCCTCTGTTATCAAGAGGGTAAAAGAGGAGAATGAAAAAGCTGGCTTGAAACTCAGCATTCAAAAAACTAAGATCATGGCATCTGGTCCCGTCATTTCATGGCAAATACAAGGGGAAAAAGTAGAAACAGTGACAGATTTTATTTTCTAGGCTCCAGAATCACTGTGGATGGTCAGTACAGCCATGAAATTAAAAGATGCTTGCTCCTTAGAGGAAAAGCTATGACAAACCTAGACAGCATGTTAAAAAGCAGAAACTTCACTTTGCTGATAAATGTTCATCTAGCCAAAGCTATGGTTTTTCCAGTAGTCATCTACAGATGTGAGAATTGGACTGTAAAGAAGGCTGAGCGCCAAAGAATTGATGCTTTTGAACTGTGGTGTTGGAGAAGACTCTTGAGAGTCCCTTGGACATCAAGGAGGTCAAACCAGTCAACCCTAAAGGAAATCAACCCTGAACATTCACTGGGAGGACTGATGCTGAAGCTGAAACTCCAGTACTTTGGCCACCTGATGCCAAGAGCCAACTCACTGGAAAAGACCCTGATGCTGGGAAAGATTGAAGACAGGAGGAGAAGGGGACGACAGAGGATGAGATGGTTGGATGGCATCGCTGACTCAATGGACATGAGTTTGACCAAACTCTGGAAGATAGTAAAAAACAGGAAAGCCTGGCGTGCTGCAGTCCATGGGGTTGAAAAGAGTTGAAATGACTTAGTGACTGAACAACAACCCAGAGATATCTCCTGTTTTCACCTTATAACCACAGAGTAATTCTGCCTGTTGAGCTTCCTGTGCTTGGAATCCCCTCTTTTTGGAGCTGGCTTCTTGTGGCTCAGTGCTCTGAGAGGTGGAGCCCATTGTCTTATTTTGATGCATTGTCTGAACGTAGCACAGTTGGCCCACGTTTGCTGTGTGAGTCTCTGGGTGGACACCTGCTCTCACATGCTGGCCACACATTGCTCATGGGTTTAGCTCTAGTGCGCTCTGCCCCGTCCCCT
>NW_011495061.1:1680330-1696702 GCF_000754665.1 Bison bison bison | reverse complement strand
CCCGTCCCCTCGAAGGCAGACCTGCAGCGTCTGAGGGTTTCAGGGGCTCCACTTCTTGCCAGCACTTAGTATTGTCAGTCCTTTTAATAAGAAAATTCTTCTGTTGTTCTGGTGGGTATGTAGTTTCATTGTTTTGATTTTGTTTCCTAACAGCTAAATGATATTTGAGCACCCAAATTTGCTTATTTTCTTTAATTCTCTTTCTCTGCAACTTAAGTCCTTTCTCTTCTTTCTTAAGCTTAGTGGAAACTGAATGGTTGCCACTTTTTGAGTGAATATAAATTTTTCCTTCAAATTAAATGAATATTTAATATATTTATTTGTGAAGGTTCTTTGAAGGATCTGAAACATTGTAAGGAAAAGTTCATGCCCTCCTTGTAATCTTGTTGGGGAGATAAGACTTATGTAGTTAAACCTTAAATAACCATAGAGAGAGTAAGTACCACATTCTAGATTTCCCTTGGAGCTGACTCAGGAAAGGACAGAGTTGGTGGGCTTGGTCTTGAAGGGTCGAACGAGGGTGGGTGGGAAGCAAGTATTCCAGGTGGGTGGGAGGATTTGCGTGTGTCAGTGTATACTGGATTCCTCTGGTGCTAAGTCACTACAGTTTCCACTTAGTATTTCTGAAGTCAGAGTACATCTTGATAACATGACACAGTTATTGGCAGTATTTTTTTCTTTTCTCAGTAGTGCATAGAAGAATATCTTAGAGGTCATTTGATTATAGGTTTAGAAATCTGCTGTTATTAGCATCTTGCCTTGTTATTCAGTCGCTCAGTCATGTCCAACTCTTAGCCACCCCATGGACTGTAGCATACCAGGCTTCCCTGTCCTTCATCATCTCCCAGAGTTTGCTCAAACTCATGTCTATTGAGTCTGTGATGCCATCTAACCATCTCATCCTCTGTCTTCCCCTTCTCCTCCTGCCGTCAAGTCTTTCCCAGCATCAGGGTCTTTTCCAGTGAGTTGGGTCTTGCCATCAGATGGCCAGAGTATTGGAGCTTCAGCATCAGTCCTCCCAGTGAATATTCAGGGTTGATCTCCTTTAGGATGGACTGGTTGGATCTTGCAGTCCAAGGGACTCTCAAATCTTCTCCAACACCACAGTTCAAAAGCATCAGTTCTTTGGCGCTCAGCCTTTATGGTCCAATTCTCACATCTGTACATGACTAATGGAAGAACCATGGCTTTGGCTAGATAGACCTTTGTCAGCAAAGTGATGTCCCTGCTTTTTAACATACTGTCTAGGTTGGTCATAGCTCTTCCTCCAAGGAGCAAGTGTCTTTACTTTCATGGCTGCACTGACTGCCTGTAGTGATTTTGGAGCCCAGAAAATAAAATCTGTCACTGTTTCCACTTTTCCCCCTTTTATTTGCCATGAAGTGGTGGGACCAGATGCCATTATCTTAGTTTTTTGAATGTTGAGTTTCAGGCCAGGTTTTTCACACTCCTCTTTTACCTTCTTGATAAAAGAGGCTCTTTAGTTCCTCTTCACTTTCTGCAGATATCATCTGCATATCTGAGGTTGTTGATGTTTCTCCTCGTAATCTCAGTTCCTGCTTGTGATTCATTCAGCCCAGGGTTTCACATGATGTAGTCTGCATAGAAGTTAAATAAGCAGGGTGACAATACTGCAGCCTTGACAAAAACTCCTTTCTCAATTTTGGACCAGTCTGTTCTGTTTCTGGTTCTCACTGTTGCTTCTTGACCTGCGTACAGATTTCTCAGGAGGCAGGTCAGGTGGTCTGGTATTCCCATCTCTTTAACAATTTTCCACAGTTTGTGGTGATCCACACAGTCAAAGGCCTTAGTTCAGCCAATGAAGCAGACGTAGATGTTGTTCTGGAATGCCCTAGCCTTCTATATGATCCAATGGATGTTGGCAACTTGATATCTGGTTCCTTTACCTTTTCTAAATCCGCCTTGTACATCTGAAAGTTCACTACATCTTGCCCTAGTGCAGTTCATTTGTTGCATTGATAAAGCAATATCAGTACATTAAAGTTCATTCTTTGTGTTGCATTGAGCGGGTTCTGACGTGTGCAATGACTTGCATCCTCCAGTGCAGTGTCGTAGAGCATAGTGTGTGGCCCTGTGCTTCCCCTGCTCATCCCCCTTACCCTGCGCCTCCCCCGCCGCCCCTCCCCCCGCCCCAGCCCATCTCTGGCCTCCAGCAGCCTTGTCCCTGCCTGTAGGTTCGGTTGCGCTTCCAGGATGTCGTGTCGTCGGAATCACACAGTGTAGTCTTTTCAGCTGGCTTCTCTCACTTAGCAGCGTGCTTAAATGCATGCAGGGGTCTTCCTTGCCTTTTTGTAAGCTTTGATAGCTTGATTTTTTTTAAACCTTATTTTCTATTAGCAAACTATTTTATTAGAGCAGTTGTACGCTTGCAGAAAAAACTGCTGGGAAGCACACTCCCTCTCTGCAGCGCCTTTGTTTCCTGTCTCATCTCCTCCATCTTGCTGTTATGTGGTACATTTGCTACAATTGATGGATTGATGCTGATACATTATTGTTAAGTCAGCTTATATCAGAGCTCACTGCAGGTGTTGTACATTCTGTGGGTTTTGATCTTTTGAAACTGGTTCCTTGAATTTAGGAATTTTCTTCTAAGATTGTTTCATGTCTTTTGTGGTCTAATTTTTTTTTCTGGATGCACCCCACATCATGTGGGACCTTAGTCCCCCAACCAGGGATCAAACCCTTGCACCTGCATTGGAAGGCAGAGGCTTAACCACTGGGCCACTAGGGAATCCCTTTTGTGGCCTCATAGCTTCTCCCCGCCTCCAGTTGCTGAATATACTCCGTTGTCTGGATGGACCACAGTTCGTTCGTCCCTTCACCTTCGGAAGCACATCTTGGTTGCTTCCAAGTTTTAGCATCAGTTGTGAATAAAGCCGCCGTCGACATCCACGTGCAGGCCCTGCGTGGATATGGTGTTCCGCTCCTTTGGGTGGATATCAAGGAGTGGGATTGCTGGATTGTCTGATAAGACTATGTTCAGTTTTGTAGTTGACTGAAAAACTGTCTTCCAAAGTGGCTGTGCGTTCGTGCCAAGTCACTTCAGGCATGTCCGACTCTTTGCAAAACCATGGACTTCAGCCCACCGGGCTCCTCTGTCCATGGATTCTCCAGGCAGGAATACTGGAGTGGTTGCCATCTTCTTCAGAGTGGCCGTCCCGTTTTGCGTTTGCACCAGCAGTGGGGGCTTCTGTTACTCCACGTCCTTGTCGGCGTTTGGTGTTGGAGGTTCACATGTGGCCTTTCTGGTGGGTGTGTGGTGGGCCTCGCCGCTTTAGTTCCCATTTCCCTGATGACATGTGACGCGGAGCATCTTTTCATAGGTGCTTACTTAGATCTAGCTGCTTTGTTGAGGTGTCTGTTCAGGTCTTTATTCTATATTTTAATCAGGTTGTTTTCTTACTGTTAAGTTTCAACAGTTCCTTACATACATTTTTAATGTACTTTTATATATTTTGTATATGTGAACTCCTTTTTCAGATATGTTTTTTGCATATATCTTGCCTCAGTTTATAACTTCTCATTTTCTTAATACTGTCTTTTGCAGAGCAGAAGTTCTTAATTGTAGTGAAGTCCAGTTTTATCAGTTTTTTTCTTGCATGAATTGTCTTGTGTTGCATCTAAAAAGTCATGCCAGGGCTTCCCTGGTGGCTCAGAGGTAAAGAACCTGCCTGCTGATGGAGGAGACATGAGTTCGATCCCTGGTCTGGGAGGATCCCACATGCCTTGGCGCGACTAAGCCCATGACCTACGAGTGCTGAGCCTGTGCTCTGTGGCCCGGGAACCACAACTGCTGCGCCTTCACGCTGCAGCTGCTGAAGCCTGAACACCCTAGAGCCCGTGCTCCACGACAGGAGAAGCCGCTGCAGAGAGCGGCCCACGCAGGGCGACTAGAGAGTAGCCCCCACTTGCCGAAACTAGAGAAAAGCTTGTGAAGCAGCACAGAGCCAGCATAGCCAAAAAATAAATCAAATTCTTTTTTAAAAAAAGTCATGCCAAACAGGATGTCACCTGGCTTTTCTCCTGTGTTAACTTCTAGTAGTTTTATAATTCTGTATTTTACCTTTTCGTCTATGGTCTATTTTGGGGTAATTTTTGTGAACTGTGTTAAGGTCTGTGTCTGCTGCTGCTGCTGCTAAGTCGCTTCAGATGTGTCTGACTCTGTGCGACCCCAGAGACGGCAGTCCACCAGGCTCCCCCGTCCATGGGATTCTCCAGGCAAGAACACTGGAGTGGGTTGCCATTTCCTTCTCCAGTGCATGAAACTGAAGTCGCTCAGTCGTGTCCGACCCTCAGCGACCCCATGGACTGCAGCCTACCGGGCTCCTCCGTCCATGGGATTCTCCAGGCAGGAGTACTGGAGTGGGGTGCCATTTTTTCTGTTTTGGCACGTGAGTGTCCAGTCTCAGCACGTTTGTTGAAAAGCTGTCCTTTCTCCATTGGATTGTCTTTGCTCTCGTCAAAGGTCAGTCGGCTCAGTCGTGTGTCTGTTTCTGGGCTTGGTATCCTGGTTCATGGATCTCTCTGTCTGGGGTTTTTGGTTTGTTTGGCGCTGTTTTTGCCAGTGCCACATTGTATTCATTTCTGGAGCTTTAGAGTAAGTCTCAGAGTTGGGTAGTGTCAGTCCTCTGACTTTGTTCATATTTTTCTTCAGCATCGTGTTGGCTTTTTTGAGTCTTTTGCCCTTTCATAGCAACCTTAGAGTCACTTTGTTGATAATCACAAAGTAACGTACTGTGCTTTTCCTTTCTTTAAAAAAAACCATTGTGTTTTAAGTGTATTTGTTACATCAGGTTTTTTTAAGTATAGTTAAATGAACAATATTACATAAATTGCAGATGTATAGTAATTCACAGTTATTAAAGGTTATGCTCCATTTATGGTTGTTATTGGAGAAGGAAATGGCAGCCCACTCCAGTATTCTTGCCTGGAGAATCCCATGGACAGAGGAGCTTGGCGGGCTGTAGTCCATGGGGTCTCGAGAGTCAGATACGACTTAGCAACTAACACCGCTACCATGGTTACCTGCAGTATTGGCTGTGTTCTCTTGTGTTGTATGGATTTACTGGTTTTGACTGGGATTGTGTTGAATGTGTAAATCAAAAGAGCAGCCCCTGGAGGGGTTGCTTCCCACAAGATGCTAGTGGGAAAGAATCTGCCTGTCAGTGCAGGAGACAGAAGACGTGGGTTCAACCCCTGCATCAGGGAGGCCCCTGAAGTAGGAGACGGCAGCCCGCCCCAGTGTCTTGCTTAGGGAATACCACGGACAGAGGCCTGGCGGGCTACCGCCCGTGGGGTCGCAGAGTTGGGTGTGACTGAGGAGCTGAGCACTGGTGTGATTATATGCTTTTTCTTTAGTCTGTTGTTATAATGGATTATACCAAGTGTTTTATTAGGTTGGTGCAAAAGTAATTGCAGTTTTGCATTGTTGAACTTTGCCATTTGGTATTGGAATGCATTCTTAAATGTGTCTGTGTTATGCATCATTTAAGTCTTATGTTTTTTTCACTAACAACTCATTACTTGCAGGTTTATATTTATTTTAGACTAGGGAAATGATGTTAGACAAAAAGCAAATTTGAGTGAATTTCTTTTAATTAGAGTTCAAAATGCTTCATAAAGCTGCAGAGACAACTCACAACATCAACAATGCATTTGGCCGAGGAACTGCTAACAAATGTACAGTGCTTTCTGCAAAAGAACCAGAAGCTGCCCAGAGCCTTGTAGACGAGGAGCGCGGTGGCCGCTCATCAGAAGTTGACAGTGACTGGTTGAGAGGATCCTTGAAGTTGAAAAAGCTCGATAAGTGAGCGCCTCACACGCTGTATGTGTGCTTAGTCGTTCAGTCGTGTCTGACTTTTTTCGACCCCATGGACTGCAGTCCCTCCAGGCTCCTCTGTCCGCGGGATTCTCCAGGCAAGAATACTGGAGTGGGTTGTCATGCCCTCCTCCAGGGGATCTTTCCAACCCAGGGATTGAACCCAGGTCTCCTGCATTGCAGGCGGATTCTTTACTGTCTGAGCCACCAGGGAAGCCCCTCATGAGCCGACTGCAAATCAAAAAAATTGTTGTTTTGAAATGTCATCTTCTCTTATTCTGTGCAACAAGTAACCATTTCTTGATTGGATTTTGGCTTGCCATGAAAAGTGGATTTTATACAACTAACTAGCGATGACCAGCTCAGTATTTGGACCAAGAAGAAGCTCCAAAACACTTCCCAAAGCCAAACTTGCACCAAAAAAAAGGTCATGGTCACTGTTTGGTGGTCTGCTGCCTGTCTGATTGACTGCACCTGTAATGGATTTGCTGGAATCCGAATCCTGGCGAAACCATCACATCTGAGAAGTACGCTCAGCAGGTGGATGAGGTGCACTGAACACCGCAGCCGGCAATGGTCAACAGAAAGGGCCCGCCTCTTCTCCCCAGCAGTGCCCGGCCGCCCATCGCACAAGCAACACATCAGACGTTGACCAAATTGAGCTGCAAAGTTTTGCCTCGTCCTCCACATTCGCCCAACCTCTCGCTCACCTGCTACCGCTTCTTCAAACGTCTCAACACCTGTTGGCAGCGAAAATGCTTCCACAACCAGCAGGATGCAGAAAACGCCTTCCAAGAGTTCGTCGAATCCCCAAGCGTGGATTTTTTTGCCATGGAAAACAGAGTTATTTATTTTTGGCAAAAATGTGTTATTGTAATGGTTCCTGTTTTGATTAATAAAGATGTGTTTGAGCCTAGTTGTAACAATTTAAAATGTATAGCCCGAAACAGCAGTTACTTTTCACCAACCTGATAAATGCTGAACCCACCCTGCATACCCAGCATAAGTCCCACTTGGTTGTGATATATAATTCTTTTTATACATTGTTGCATTCAGTTTATAGTGTTTTATTTGGGGGTTCTTGGCCTGTGTTCAGGGGAGAATTGTCTGTAGGTTTCACCTCCTGTGATACCTTTTTCTGGTTTGGGTGTTAGGGTGCCACTGGTTCACAGAGCAGGTTTTACTGTAGAGCTTCCCGAAGCCCACTGCTGGAATTTTAATTTTGCCTTTGCCTAAGTCTGCTGCTGCTGCTGCTAAGTCGCTTCAGTCGTCTCCGACTCCGTGCGACCCCATAGACGGCAGCCCACCAGGCTCCCCCGTCCCTGGGATTCTCCAGGCAAGAACACTGGAGTGGGTTGCCATTTCCTTCTCCAGTGATTGAAAGTGGAAAGTGAAAGTGAAGTTGCTCAGTCGTGTCTGACTCTTAGCGACCCCATGGACTGCAGCCTGCCAGGCTCCTCCATCCTTGGGATTTTCCAGGCAGGAGTACTGGAGTGGGGTGCCATTGCCTTCTCTGTGCCTAAATCTAGACTGCTCTTAAGACTGCAAGCCCTCTGACTGGTTAGCTTTATACAGCTGCCCTCTGTTGTATAATTGAAGGTCTTACCGTAAATATTTTAACTTAAGAACATGTGCTGTTTCACTTTGAAAAGCTGACACTGTGTTGTTCTGTACTCTGTGTACATTGCATTGCAGCGTAAGCTGTCTCTTACAGGCCTGACTCAAGGGAAGCAGAATGTTTTCCAAGATCAGATGTTAAAATTTACTGTCAGGACTGATATTATTACCTTACCGTTTTTCCCACTGGCCCCAGTCTGTCCTCTTGAATGTGATTATCTGTAGCTTTCACGTATGAGACCAGAAATCTGAGTTCCCCGTCGCAGATAAAGCCAAAAGGTCTTGGTCTAGTTCTCGGGGACAGTAAGCAGAGTGGAAGGGCTGAGACTTTGGAGTTGTCCTTGGGCCTCAAAGGCTGAGGCGACCAGCAGACTTGGGGCACAGCATCAAGGAGGCGCTGACTGGGGACGCAGGCGCAGGGCTTAAGGCGGACTCCAGGGGCTGCCTGGTCCTGAGAGTGAGCGCCTCCTTCAGCGTGTCCGGCACCTGCTTCGCTTGCCTTCCCTTGTCCTGTCTGACTTTGCACACTTGTGTGCCCTGATTTTCTGGAGTTACAGAGTTAGTTGCCAACTAGGTCTCTTAACTGAGGTAATAAACTAGTCATCTCATAGGACTGTAGAAGAGCCCTCAAAAGAGATTATTGCAAAAGCAGTGAAGAGTTTTCCTCTGTGATTTTCCCTTTTTCTTATAACTTCAAAGAATGCGGGCACCTAGGAGTTTGGAAGTTAAGTGTGTTGTTCTTTGCCCACGACTTGTTCTCCGACCACGGCCTCTTCACGCGTTCCGTCTCCTCTGCCACCTGTGAGCACGAGGGCAGGAGCAGGCACTTCTGTCCAGTGTCCCAGAGTCCATCACCTTCAGTGCTGACCGAGCTAAAGATGGAAATACCTGTGGGGGTGTGGGTGGCATCATGAATTGGCACGGTCTACCTGGGGCACAGTTTAACGGCAAGTACCCAGAGTCACAAACAGGCGCGGCCCTGCTAAATCCAGCAGTTCTGTTTTTAGAGATGTATTCTAATAAACCGATGTAACAGGTGTCTGGCATAGATGCCTGGGAAAGAAGAGCAGACGGTTGTGGCATTGCTTGTGTTATTGAAAAATTTGAAACAGCCTGAATGTTTAACAGTAGAAGATCTGTTAAACAAATGGTGATGTAACAGTACAGTGGGGTACTGTACAGCTGTTTAAAGAGGTCATGATCTGTGTGTTTTCATACTCATTACTGACTGATGTCTGTTCATCATCTGTATCAGAATGTCATTTTTAATGGAAACTAGGTTGCAAAACATTACTCCATTTAAATTGTGTTCATCTGAATGGTCATGATCTCTTGCTTCACCAGTCTCTTAATTTCCAATGAATGAAGGTCTAGTTGTCTATTTCTGCATCTAGTGGCTTAAAGCAGTGCAGTTTCACTCTCTGTGGGGCCAGATACCTGAGGGCTGGTGCGGCAGTCTCTCGGAGGCCTAGGTGTTGGAAACCAGGAAACCATTGTTTGGTGCTGGGGGCTCCGTTCTGGGGCTGGCTCGTGTCTGTGCCTGGAGGTTGGAGCTGGGTCTTGGTGGGAGGTGTCCGTTCCCTGCCCCTTGGACGTCTTCAGGGCTGCTTGAGCGTGCTCCTGACACGGCAGCTGGCTTCCCCATAGCTAGTGGCACAGGAGAGCAGGGAGAACGTGCAGTGCCTGTTGAGCGTCTGAGCATCAGGCGTTGTCCCTTCTGCCCTGTTTGATGGTCCAGTCCGAGCTTTAGGTGTAGCCCACCAGTGTGGAGCTGTAAGAAGGAAAGAAACTGGTGAACTGGAAACAGCAGAGCAAACTGGCGAACTAGGGAACGGACTTAAAATTCCCTTCCGCCGGGCAAGGCTTCCTGAGTGAGCTGTTACCTTATGCTGCTTGAAAACAGGCGTACGTGCAGAGTCTGACCTGAATCGTTAGGAGTTAGCCATCTTCCTCAAAAAAGCCTTAGAAGCAGGAAGGGCTGTCATTTATTTGCAGCAGTTTGAATTCACTTAGATCATTTTACCTTTTTAATCCAGCCACCTTTGGAGCACAGCGGGGAATATACTGGGGAGTGAGTGATTTGGGAATCTTGACGGTCACAGGGCAGGCTGGGGGAGAGGGTGAAGTAGGAGAGGACAGAAAGTGTATTTCTGCCTTGGGCAGTCTGGTGCGAGGACGCAGGCGGAAGCTAGTTCTCCTCCTCCTCTAGTACCTGCCCTGCAACCTGCCCTCGAGCCCCGTGTTGGTGCCCTCGGCTCTGTGTGCTGGGCTGGGTTCTTGACAGGTTTCTGATTGAACATTGTTGCCACCAGTAAGAAGCCATGGGCAGAGTTTTCCGACCATGAGAAAGTGGCTGTCACTTACAGAGACGAGGCTGGGGGGACGGCAGTCGGGCCAGCTCACAAAGGGGGCCTGTGAGGAGCTCGTCCCTCAGGGGCGGTGCAGGGCCAGACCCCAGGTGAGAAGCTGCTGTAGTTGCGCAGAGTAGTGGGGGCCTGAGGCAGGTGGCCGGCCCCGAGGGGAGGGCTCCAGCGCTGGTGAGGAGCTAGAGTTGATGAGATCTGCGGGGACCCTCGGCAGGCACATCAGGTGTCAGTCCGGGACGACAGGAGTGGACATGATCCGAGGCGCTGAGGAGTCCCTAGGACGTGCTTTGTGAAATGCTGGGGATGTGCAGTCGGCAGGAGCAGCTTCAGGGAGAGGCTGGGAGTCCGCTCCGCTGGCCCATCAGTAGGTAGTTGAAATTGCACAACGTGCTGGCAAGTGTTCTGCTGAGAAGACGCGTGGGCTCAGGACGGAACTCCAAGGGACGCCGGCGTTCAGAGGAGCAACAGAGTGGCGTGGCCAGCCAGAATACGCGTCTGCGTGTCTTCGAGTGCAGACAGTCGTTCTGACCCAGAGGCGGTAGCAGAGCAGAGCTCCCTGGAGAACTGGGGCTTGTTGGAGGACCTCGGACCTTTGGTACTGGTTTTGTGGTTTTATTTGCTGTAGCTGAGACTCTCTCCTGTGGACTGACCACGAGGCATTCATATATACTCCCCCAAAGCCGAGGGTCCAGTTGTTCAGTCTGTTTTCTGAAATTACATGCTGCAGAGTGACTAAGCCCACGTGCCCCAGTGCCTGAGCCTCTGCCCTGGGCCTGGGAGCCGCAACTGCTGAAGCCTGCGCAGCGCAACTAGAGAAGAGCCCGTGTGGTAACGAAGGGCCCGCACAGCCAAACATGAATTAAGAGGTTTTTTTTTTTTTTTTTTTTTTAATTAAAAAACAGACTCCTATAAAAAAAAATTACCGTGCATAATTACCATAGTACCTCATCCTTCTCTGTATGAGCTGTGTATGAAGTGTTTGTGTTCATGCTTTATTTTGGGGCTTGTAGATTATTTCCGGAGAAGGCAATGGCACCCCATTCCAGTACTCTTGCCTGGAAAATCCCATGGATGGAGGAGCCTGGTAGGCTGCAGTCCATGGGGTCGCAAAGAGTCGGACACGACTGAGCGGCTTCACTCTCACTTTTCACTTTCATGCATTGGAGAAGGAAATGGCAACCCACTCCAGTGTTCTTGCCTGGAGAATCCCAGGGATGGGGGAGCCTCGTGGCCTGCCGTCTATGGGGTCGCACAGGGTCGGACATGACTGAAGCGACTTAGCAGCAGCAGCAGCAGTAGTTTATTTCTCTCCTGTTGTGAACATCTTTTTAGCCAGTGGTTTATAATTATTTTTAGGATAGATTTCAGAAAGAAGCTGGATTGCTCGGTCACCCTGTGCACGTCGACTTTGGCGTGTCCCCTGGGCTGCGCAGCCCTGCTGCCTAAGCAGCTGCGTGCGCAGGTCACAGAGGGCTGCGGCAGGCAGCCTCGGCCTCCGAGGGCGCTTTCCAGGGGTTTCTGCTTTTCTGCTTGTTCGTGGCCGTAAGCCGGGCCGTATCTCGGGGTCTGTCTGCCTGCTTGCTGTGTGCTCTTGCTTCTTCCTGACTCCCGCTCTGTGAGGCAGAGACGCTAGCAGCCTGCGGAGGTAGGAATCAGGGCTCAGAGACTCGGGTCATTTAGCGTAAAGCACGAAGCTCAAGTATGTGAGCCCTGGTCTGGATGTTGTGTAGCCCGCACGTCTTGTGTTGTTTCTAAAGCTTTGCGTAAGCTCTCATTCCACCGTTGGGCAAGGTGAGGACCCTGTCTTGCAGGCACTGGAAGGGTGGCTTTAGCAGTCCTGTGTCTTTTTGAGTTGATTTTCTTACGGCAGTTGTAAGAAATGTTCCCTTTAACTTTAGAAGGAGTGTTGGCAACCCTGGTGGGTTAGCAGGCAGCACAGCTTGTAGCCCGTCTTTACTGTGAAAGGTGGAACTGTAAAAAGTATAATGGGGACTTGACAAAATGCTCATCTCTGTAACCAGCTGTCTGCAGCATAGTCCCTCATCTTTTCTGGGCTTCTGTTTCTGAAACTTCGTAATGAGAAAGATAATTCTTGCCAATGAGGTGTTTAGATTATCACTCACCTTCCTTAAGTCTGATGATGTTTCCGTCTCTAATCTCCAGTCAGTGGCCCTGAAAAAGTTTCTTTTTTTAAATTGGAAAAAGTTTTTAAAACAGATTATTCTAATGGGCATATATAATGAAGCCTTCCTCTCACTAAGATCCCAAACTTCCCCACTGTTACCAGCTTCCTCAAGCTTTCCAAAATTATTACCAGCTTCCTCAGGGTTTCCAAAACTAGAGTAAATATAGATAAACGCGTCCCCCTGACATTTTAAACCACCAGGAAAGCTGCTCTTCTCCTCAGCACGTGTCTCAGTGGCGACTCCACGCCAGCACCTTGACGTGTGGCTTCTCTTCATGGATGCGTGATATCCCACGGCTACTTTTCTGTTGCTTAGATGGACTTGTGCAGTTTGTTTCTAGGATTTTGCTAGTGCAACTGCCGTAACTACCACACAGTTCTGGTGTAAGAACAGCAGGTCTTTTGGAATTTACTGTAATGGAATATACACTGTTACATTTTATTGTGGTACTTTAAATGAGCATAAATTTTATTTTTAAGTCAGCATAAATGCCTTTTTTCTATGTAGATTTTGAATTGGGGCGGCTCATAGTGCATTGTTTTATAAATGTGATTTTCGTAATTTGTCACTCTATTTTGTTCCAGTTTTAGGATGTGAAAGTGTTAGTTGCTCAATTGTGCCCGACTCTCTGCGACCCCATGGACTGTAGCCCGCCAGGCTCCTCTGTCCATGGAATTCTCCAGGCAAGAGTACTGGAGTGGGTTACCATTTCCTTCTCCAGGGGCTCTCCCTGACCCAGGGATCGAACCCAATCTCCTGCGTTGCAGGCAGATTCTTTACCATCTGAGCCCCCAGGGAAGCCCGCAGTTTTAAGATACGTGCTGCCAGAGTGAGCACCTACGACTGTGTTTTTTGCCCCTTTGATTGTGTTTGCCTGTGTGTGAAGCTGGTCGCCATTGTATCTTTCATAAAAGTTTTTTCTTATAGGTCTATAAAAGAAGGAAAAATCCAGAGATCATAGGTTGTACATTATTCACAAAACTTCTGTTAATTTTAATTAACTCAAAGTATTTTACTTGAATATTCTTCAAATTATGTCAAAGTATTAGTATTGTTTGTGCATAACTTGAAACAGATGTAAGACTGAGTCTGTTTATATTAGTAAGTGGGGTAAATTTCTAGTAGAAAATAGCCCATATAGATAAAACAGAAAATCTCACGTTATTTTTTAAAATAAAGGTTTTAATAAACATGCTGAAGTTCTTTTTAAGTGGTTAGCAGTCAGTTTGAGTGTTTGTCTTTATGTAAATTGTCATGTTATGTAAACTTAGTTTAATCTATAGTCAAATTTTTGACTATGCATTTTTAAAAAATTCTGATGGTTAATGAAATCTACTTTAAACTCTATATGACTTTTTTTTTAAAGTTCATTTTGTTACCACTAAATTCATTTGCATGAAGAAGGCATTTTTTTCCCCCTTGAAAAAAATCTTCATTAATGGTATTTGTGAAGTTTGGCCATATTTAATCTTCAGAGCAGATAAGATAATGTGCCTGAAGGTCAAAGGTCAAATAGAGAAGTCTGCTGAGGTTTGCTCTAGTTTACTTATCGATGCAAGGGTTAGTGTCCCCGCTGTGGAGGTGAGAGAGTGGCGCTGAGAGCAGCAGGTCTGCGTTAGGACAGGAGGGTTAGTCACTGTCTGTCTGAGTGCCTTTTGTAAATCTAGTGTGTAACTGCTGCTGGGAATCCCTGACTTGTCCAGGCCCGTAGATGCTGAAAGGGAAAAGATACTTTCCAGTGCAGTAAGTGGAAACCAGCAGCCTGTAAAAATCAAAGCCTGCCTGTGCTTTTTGGCTGGCACTTACTGCTCTCTTCCTCCCAGTCACACATGTCATGAACTTATTCTTGGCTTTGTTGAGCTGTATTTAAAAACTTATGTTGTGGAGTAGCTTCGTTAGTGTCTTAGTCTAAAAGAGTGAGAGGTTATTTGTTGTACTTGGATAATAATTCAAACAGGAGAATATAAAAATTCAAGTAAAAGCAGCGTCTGTGGCCTTTCCGCCTGCTGCTCACCGCCCGGTCTGACTCTTCTCAGTGGCCTTGCAGAGCCCTGCTCTGTGCGTGAGTCACAGAGGTGTGCCCTCTTCTTGTTTGCACGCGTTCTGGAGCGTGCTGAACCCCTGCGGCGCCCCCGCCGCGCCGAGCACTGTGTGGCGGCAGTTCAGTCAGTACAGATGGGTCTCCTGCACTTTAAAGCAGTTCTCTGTGATCCTCCCTGTGATGAGTGTCCTGAAGTTACTTCGCTGTCATGTAGTTTAATGGCCATGTAGGTTGTTTTCGACTTTTTTTGGTAATTGAAGCAGCATTGGGTGCGTATACTTACATGTGTGCCAGTAACGTTTGCAGGTTAAATTGCTAGGAGGGTTGATCAAAGTTCGTGTACACTGTGAATTTTTATAGTGATTTGCAAACCGCCCTCTGAGGAGAGCACACCAGTGCATGAAGGCAGCTGCTGCCCGTCCTCACCTCAGCCTGTTACCTGAGGGTAGATTTGCCAGTCAGGTTAAAACCTGCCATTGCTTTTGTATTGCTTTTTTTCCCTAAAAATGAGTAAAAATGAAGTTATGTTTAAAATATGTTTTTATTTCCTAATTATTCTATTTGATTGTTGATGTTTTAAAATTATTTTTGAGAGCTTTTACAAATAGCTGGTTTTGCAGTGTTACAGATATTTCCACTGTCACCTTCTTAAACCTTGGATATAATGTTTTTCTGTGTATAAAGTTTTAATTTTTATGGGATCAAACTTATAATTCTTAAATAAGTTAATGACAAACAGTACCATAGATTTAGCGTGTGGAGTGGCGTTTCTTCCTTAGAGAAGGTCTTCCTTCACATCGAGCATTTAAGAACAATGCTCGTGTCATCCTCATGTATTTTTACAGTGCTCTGTATGTGTGCAAATCTCAGGTCCATCAGGAGTCTGTCTTGATGTGAAGACGTAGGGATATAATGTCATTTACTTGGGCTTCTCAGCTGTTGCATGCTGTTCACTGACTAATGCGCTGTGCTTCCTGGAAGGCCGAATCCCCGCTGTGCTTTCTGTCCCCCTGGAGGCCCTGTCCCTGTGCCTTGCCTGCCCCTGCGGGAGCCTGTCGGGGCAGCTCAGAGTTTGCCCCGGGGTGTGGAGTGCGATGTTCCCGGTGGAACATGAGAGAATGTTTAAAAACATGATCGTGTTTATTCAGCACCCAATAGAGAAGTTGAGCTAGGCTGTCTGTTCAGGTGTGGTAGGCAGGCCCGCCCCCAGAGTGTGTGCTGGGGGTGGACTGCTGCTCCAGCTGAGGCCCAGGTCGCTGGTGTGGGTCCTGGACCCTAATTCGCCTATGCGTAGTAGCAGGCTTGCTGGTTTACTCTCTTAGCAGTGTGGTGAAATTTCACTTTCACAAGCTGATGGTTATTTACTGTTCCAGGCCACGTGCAGGAACTCAGAATTGTGAGTTAGGGTCTGGCTTGTGCCTTTATTTTTCCCTGCCTGACCACTGGGCCTGGCATACTGTGAAAGTGAAAGTCGTGTGGTCGTGTCTGACTCTTTGCGACCCCATGGACTGTACAGTCCATGGAATTCTCCAGGCCAGAATACTGGAGTGGGTAGCTGTTCCCTTCTCTAGGGGATGTTCCCAACCCAGGGATTGAACCCAGGTCTCCTGCATTGCAGGTGGATTCTTTACCAGCTGAGACAAGGGAAGCCCAAGGATACTGGAGTGGGTAGCCTTTCCCTTCTCCAGGGGATCATCCCAACCCAGGGATCGAAGCAGGGTCTCCTGCATTGCAGGCAGATTGTTTGCCAGCTGAGCCAGCAGGGAAGCCCCTTGGCGCACTGTGGCCATTCCTTGCTGCCTTCTCAAGCGATAGGACTCGTCTTGTTTTCTTACTTTCTGTGGCTCTCCTCCAGAGAGGTGGCTCCTCTCTGGAGAGGCCCACCCCCCCACCCCCCACCCCTCCGCTGGCCCTGTGTGGCTCCACCTGCTGAAGGGCGAGCATCCTCGCCATCTGGCGGCCACACCTTTGAGGGTGCTGCCCGTGTGGCCTCGGGGTCCTGACTGCAGATACAGCTGTGGTCTGCGTGCTGTCTAGCACGCCTGTGCGCTGGAGCGAGTCTGTGAGTGTTGCGTGCCCGCGGTCTCCCCGTTGATGGGCGGCAGGGCAGGGGAGGCGCTGGTCTGCCCTCCTGGGAGAGGTGGCGTTTAAGCCGAGCCTCACCTGAGGCGAGAGGGCACTTGTCACGTGTGCGCGTCGGTGTCAAGGGGGAAGGCCAGGTGGGAGGAGGGCAGGGCGATGGAGGCTTGAGGGGCTCGCTCTGCGGGAGGCGGCCCCCAGAGATGGTCGGGGGACGTGGGGGAAGAGCAGCCGCTGTTTGACC
>NW_011495061.1:1673229-1680230 GCF_000754665.1 Bison bison bison | reverse complement strand
CGCTTCTGCTGTGACACGGTCCATCTCGTTACCCTCCGGAGCACATCCTTCCAAGGCAGCTCCGGAATCCGCCTTTTCTCGTGCACAGTCTCTGAGCCGTCAGCGGCACCCACGTGTGTTGAGACCTGTGCCCCGGGGGAGCCAGCGTCTGCTGTCTTTATCGCTGTTGTCCAGAAGCAAGTCCGGCCACAGTGGGTCGCAGTGGACAGGCCACTTCTGCGTCCAGCAAACTGTGCGCTCCTGTATCACTTTAAAATAGCCACTGCCTCGCGTGACATGGGACTCGGCGAGTATCTGTTAAGTGAGCAGATTCCTCTTACGTGCCTCATTTGAATGTCTTTTGAACACGGACTGTGTCTGAGCTGGCACGAGGCAGCTCCGGTTCCCCTGCGAGCTCGGTACCCGCTGAGGTGTGCAGTCTGGCGGTGGCCTGCTTTCTGGACGTCGCCTCCCTGCTGTGTTTCGCTTCACTCTCTCTGTGAGCTGACTGCGCTCAGGGCAGCCTTCCTCCCGGCCTCCCACTGCCCGTCTCCCCTTCTCTGGACCTTTCTCGAGCCCTCCTGCCCTCCCACCCCGTCCCTTCTGAACTCAGGCCCAGTTTTGGCGACTCTAGTTTTTTTCTGTGGCCTCCTCCTCCTCTGGCTCCTTTCTGATTGATCTTCCAAATTATGTGTGTCTTACAAAGACAAAAGATTTTTAAATTTTTCTCAAAATGTAAAATAATATGATCATATTTAATGTTCTTTTTCAGAGTAAATAGTCCACAGCTGAATGGCTGAGGCTCCAGACCCTTCCTGAGTCCAGATCTTGGCTCTGCCTCTCTGAACCTCACTTTTGTCGTCCATAAACAGGGAAAATAACAGTTCTTGAAGCTCATTGGTTGTTCTGAGGGACACCTGGGCTGACCAGGTCCAGGGTGTGGAGCGCCCATGGCTCTCTTCTGCGCGTGGGGCCCGTGCGCAGGCAGAGGGCTCGGTGTTGGTGGCGGCTGGCGCATCCCATGCGGCTGGTGTGTCCTGTGGGCTTGGCAGGCCGCTCTCTCCTCTGTAAAGCATTTAGGGAGCATGAGTGCTCTTTGAAAGGCCTCACGTTTTTTAAACTACAATTTTATGGTTGAGATCACACGTCAGGGTCTGTGTATGTGTGTCTAGGACTGTGGGTTTGCTGGCTGTGCTTATTTTACAGTGTTTGAAATGAGCTGTTTTAAGTAGGAATCTTTGTAGCTCTTGGAGAAGGAAATGCCAACCCACTCCAGCATTCTTGCCTGGAGAATTCCAGGGACAGAAGCCTGGCTACCCGCAGTCCATGAGATCCCAAAGGGCCAGGCGCGCCTGTGCGAGTCTCACTTCACTCCGTAGCTCTTGAGCACGGGCGTGAGGACGTGCCCTTCCCGCCTGTACAGTGCCCTGTGTCCAGCTGTTTTTACGTGCAGGTCTTCGGAGGGAAGGACACTCGCTCTCGGCATGCCTCTGCACCCTCTCGTATCCGTGCTTCAGACCTAAGGGAATTTCTAAGAAATGCTAGTGTTCAGTCAGCACCCAGGTACGCTTTTTGATGACTGGTACCTGTTGCGACTTTGAGGATACTGCAGCCTCCGTGCAGTGCTGCAGGTGCTTAGAAGTGCTTTTCAGCTGTTAAAGGTTACTCCTCTCTTTAGACGTCTTTGCTTTACCTAAAGAAATGTTTGTTCATTCATTTTGTAGGGATTTATTAAATCCCTGCACGTGCTGGACGTTGAAGCCAGTGGAGGTGAACTGGTGGTAAGAGACAGGCCTAGCCCTCAGACCCTCACCCCCGGGGCATTTAGGTTAATGATGCTGCAGCTTACATGTGAAGTCAATTTGGTGACTGTTTTGCTGACATGTACCTTTTTTAAAAGGTAAAACATGGCTTTAAGTATATTTTCTCGTAGTTGTAACAGCATTTTAAGAAATCTTGGCTCTTTAGTTGTACCCAAGTAATGAATATACGTTAAATCTGGGCAAAGGGAGAAGAAGAGAAATTACAGGTGTATACTTACCACTCCTATTCACAAATAAAGAGAATAACTAGAAGTATGGTTGTATTTTTATCTAGACCCTTTCCATAATTCTGAGCATTGTAACTTTGTACTTTTTGCTTTAGGTTCTTTTATTCCCCCTCCTCTTTTTAGTTAATCCGTTAAAAATAAAATATTTTTCTGACCTTTGACGTGTGGTAGCTTTAAAGGTTTTTTTATTTGAATCCAAGAAATGAAATTTTCTCTAGTGGAAAATATCTGGAGGATTTCTTTCTTTGGCTGTAAATTTTGTCAGTGAGAAACTTTTGCTCTACACATTGTGTATTCCTTCACATATCAAAGTTGATTTTAATTTGGCTCATTGCTTGCTTACTGACACTATTCTGATGAGCTGTATGTGTTAACAAATTTAAGTTTATTAATTTTTCTAATGATTTGTATGTTAAGATCTTCGACCTTTAATTTTGGATTAAATTCACAGAAATCAAACGCCCTTGCAGTAAGGACGGAAACTGTTCTGGGGCGGGTTGACTGTAAGTGTTTTTCTTTGAAACATTTAACTTTCCCATTTGTTATTTCAGTTCCTTCTGCATATCAACTAATTTTGGTTAGAATGCAGTTTTACTTAACGATGAAAATAATTTTTTAAAACTCTGGTAACAATGAAAAGTTGAGTTTTTCATTGACATTTTTATTAGATAATTGTACAGTCACATGCAGAGCTGTTGGAAACACCACAGGAGGTCTTGTGTTGGCCTGGCCTTGTCTGTGGTGCTCTTGCAGAGCCGTGGTGTGAGCTCACAGGCAGGGTGCTGACAGTGCGCTGATCTTACTCAGACCTCCCCAGTTTTACTTGAACTAACGTGTGTGTGTGTGTGTGTGTGTGTGTGTGTGTGTGTGTGTGTGTAAAGAAATAAGATCCTATTCTTAGAAAACGACTAGCGTTATAACATTGACTGGGGGAGGGGCCATTTAACCCCTGTGCCTGGGATTTCTTATCCCAGACAGTTGGATTGGATGGTCTCTAGAATTCTTTTGGGTCACAGTATTCTGTAATTTTTGTATGAGAGCATTTTAGAATTTGAAATTACACCCTTTGTCTTTTCTCTCTTTGTGTTTAGGAAGAAAAGGCTTCTCTTTTACATCGTACTCAGGAAGAAAGAAGAAAGAGGGAGGTAAGCAGTGTGTGACAGTCCCTGTCGACAAGCCGTTTCCAGAGCATTTAGCTAAGCCCTGCTTTTACTGTTTGATATACATAGATAAGTGTATGTATACGTGACATAACGCGTATTTGTATGTATGTTAAACTTCTGAAACCATTCTGGGTTTGTTGATTTTATGGTGAGTCATCTAATGTAGATGGGCTAAAAGAATGTAGAAAAGATGGGCTTAAAGGAGGAGTTTCCAGAGTGGGGAGGACATAGACTTCCGGTTCATGTGGTTGCTTGTGGTGTGGCTTCCAGAAGCGGTAGAAAGTCTTGGAGTATGTTCGTGCTTTACCAAGTAGAAGAAGACTCCCTGTGAATGCAGGTTGTGTGCACTGTTTGTGTGTTTGTGAAGAAGCTGAGTACACGAAAGGGGCTAGGGACCCCTTTTGTTCCAGTCTATTTTACATTTTGTCATCGGAGACAGTTTCTTAAAGTGGCTTTGCCTTGTTGACTCATCAGCAGTGTGGTGTCTTACGGCCTGCTTTTCTGCGTAGTTTCTTGTTTTGTTTTTAATAAGTCATGCATTCCTTTAACACATACATATTGAGAGCTCGTGTCCCGGGTAGTATTCTGCCGGCTGGGTGTGTGGGTGAGATAAGACAAGACAGTGTTCCTGCTGGCATGGACCGCAGGGGTGAGGCAGGGTCCTGCAGGGCACCCGGAGGGCCTGCTGTCTGTGTCGAGGGATGGTGTCTCTGAGCTCGTCAGAGCTGAGTGAATTCCTGGAGGATGGAGCAGGAACGCTGTAGGCAGCTGGAACAACTGGGACAACTGCAGATGTCTCCAGAAATCACTGAATGCTTCCTTGGTGGTGAAATTGCCCTCCCTTGAGGGTCACTGCCCAAACAAGAAAAGTATACTGAAAAACAAGAAAATGACACCTAGTGGGTAGCCATTCCCTCCTCCCGAGAATCCCTGTGACCCAGGGTTCAAACCTGGGTCTCCTGCTCTGCAGGTGGGTTCTTTACCCACTGAGCCACCAGGGAAGCCGGTGCACTGGTTGCTGCGTCTGCTCTTCTCTGGAGCGCTCTCAGGCAGCCCTTGCTCCCTGTGGTGCTTCTGCTCCAGCTCCCCTCTCCTCCTCCTCCCCTTGGGCTCACATTACAGGTGTAATGTGACCTTCATGCTGTGTCCTCTTCTCTGTATGTTTATCCTTTGATTTGGCTAGTCTTTTCTCAACTTCTAATTTACAAATTACCTCTTTTAGTGATGTCTGATTATTAAATACATCCACTGAGTTCTGAATTCCAGTTTTTATTTCAGTTCTAGAATTGTCTTTGATTCTTTTATTTACCAGTTCTCTTGTCTTTTAATTTCTTGAACATAATTTTAGGTTTTTAAAGATAATGTTTAAACTCCAGTATTTGGAATTCCTGTGGGTTTGTTTGTGTTGTTTGTCCTCTTGATTTTAAATTCTTGTCTTTTGCCTGGTTATTTTGGTTGAATACTGGGCATCGTATGTTCTAACCAGAATGATGTGTTCAGGTTCTAGAATGTGACCTCTTCTTCTTTTCGGAGAGCGTTGCATTTGTTTCTGGCAGGCAGTAGGGAGTGGGACAGTAAACCCCCTTTAACTGAGGGGGGATAAGCTGGTTGCAGGCTGACCTTGAGGCCTTGTGAGGGCTGATCTATTTCCGGTACACCTGCCAGAGAACTAGAGTGTTACTGAGGCTTCCTCCCTAGTTAACAACTCAATGAACAAAAATGAATGTGTTGAAAATGCCTGGGATGATTTATGAGTTTATCATCAAGTACCCTTAGAATCATAGTTATGAATTGATGCCCAAACTTGGTTCAAGCTCAGGGGTTCCCTCATAACCATCTCAAGCTCAGAAAGTGCACTTTTGTGGCCTGACGGTGTGACTGTATGAGTGTGTGTGTGCTATTCACGCCTGTAGGCGCCATTCAGGGAGGCTGTGAAGTGGCGTTGCGTGCTAAGACAGAGCACCGGTTTTCCTGTCACACCTGCGTTTGCTTTCTGACGCATATCTTTCGGCATCCCTAGTCTCTATGGAGAGTTGAGTCTCTGTGTCTTTGAAACAGGAGTGGCGCTCGCTTGGCAGGTTGCTGTGTGATACCCGTGGACTGTCTCCGAGTGCGGGCACATGGGGGGCCCACGTGCAGGTTCAGGGGCTGCATATTATGGCTCCCTTGTGTGTAGCGTCCAGAGTAGAGTTCCATGGAGGTAGAAAGTTGATTAGTGGTTGCCAGGGCAGGGTGGCGGAGAAGGCAATGGCACCCCACTCCAGTACTCTTGCCTAGAAAATCCCGTGGACGGAGGAGCCTGGTAGGCTGCGGTCCATGGGGTCGCTAGAGTCGGACCCGACTGAGCGACTTCACTTTCACTTTTCACTTTCATGCACTGGAGAAGGAAATGGCAACCCACTCCAGTGTTCTTGTCTGGAGAATCCCAGGGACGAGGAATCCTGGTGGGCTGCCGTCTCTGGGGTCGCACAGAGTCGGACACGACTGAAGCGATTTAGCAGCAGCAGGGCAGGGTGGAGGGGTGGGGTGGGACAGAGTGAGGGGTGACTGACGGCCAGCGGTTCAGGGGTTTTATGGGGCCGAGTGATGAAAATGTTCTGAAAGTAGACAGTGGGCGTGACTGTACAACTTTGAATATATTAGAAATTGGTGAATGGTATGTTTCAAAGAGTGAATTTTGTGGTGTGTAGTCTTAACTAGTGTATGTCATTTGCACTGATTCTGACCAATTGTTCTTCCTCCCTATGTTATTCAGGAAGAAAGGCGAAGATTGAAAAATGCAATAATTATCCAGTCATTTATTCGAGGCTATAGAGACAGAAAACAGCAAGTAAGTTTGCTTTTAAACTGAGAAGGAATTAGGCATGAGAAAACTTATTTTGAATATAGCATTGGATTCTTAGAGGTGGAATTCATTTTATGTGCATTTTTGTGTGTACTTGTTTAATGAAAGTTAATGTGCAGAAAACAACAATTCTGTAAAGCAATTATCCTTCAATAAAAAAATTAAAAAAAAAAAAGAAAGTTAATGTGGATAATAGTATTTTCCCCAACAAGTGATTTTACTAGTTTAGGTGAGTTTTTTGGTGGTTTCAAATTATGAAATACAAGCCTAGGCCAAACCACGGCTACAGATGACAGTAGATGGCGGTGGTGGTGACCCCTGTAGAGGGTGTGGAGCAGCTGCACCCCAGGCGACCAGCTGTGACCTCCACGTGGCATAGCCCTCGCGCTCATCTGCGCTCCCAGCGACCCGAGGCCTGGAGACCTCGGGCCGCACAAGCACTGACGCCGCCCTCTGTCTCGGTCTGTCTCCAGTGTTCCATCCAGAGGAGCGCGTTCGACCGCTGTGCCAGCCTGTCCCAGTCCGGTGGCGCTTTTCCCCTTGCCAGTGGTCCCAACCTTACCCTCCTGGTGCGGCAGCTCCTGTTTTTTTACAGACAGAGTGAAGACTCGAAACGCTTGGTGAGTGTCGACTCTGCTTTCTCTAACCCTTGTGTGCGTGTTCTCCAGCTTTTGGTTCACTGGCAGACGCCCCTCCAGCATGGCTGTCCTTGTGAACCTCCACGGTCAGTGGTGATGGGTTGTCTTTGTGATCATGTGTTTTTCCTCTTAAAGTTGATACAGATTTTCTGTAGGCTTTTTCATTTTTTTTAATTACGGAATTTTAGATACAAGAAACGGGGGTGCCGTGCCGTGCATGCGCTGTGCACCATGGCCCGGAGTGCACGGTCCGCACCGGGTCCAGCGCGGAGCCCGCCGCCCAGAACGTAACCGTATAACTTAAAACATTTTACAGGTTGTGAGGC
>NW_011495061.1:1655249-1673129 GCF_000754665.1 Bison bison bison | reverse complement strand
AGGCCACCAGTGATGAGGAGTGGTGCGTATTAATGGGGGACATCCACGACTGGCTCAGTCTTTTTAAAAAGTAGAACTTGTCACTGAGTCCAGTTTCCCAGGAAGTAGTAGAGATTCCTGTGTGATCATTAGGTTAAATACATACTTATTCTTGTTTGAAGGATGAGTCTACAGTGAAAGGTCAGCCTTCCGTGGTCCAGCCGTGCGACTGGCAGCAGCCCCCTTGTGTGAAACTCAAGTATAGGAGAGGGAGGGCGCTTCACTGCCAGGGTGGGCTCTGGTTCTAACACCCACACTGCTTCCTGTTCCGAACCGGGATGGGCCATGGGAGGAACATCCTGTGGGTCTCGAGAGCGGTGAAGGTGGCTGCCTTAGACGCACCTTTTCTCGGCTCTGAGGCCAACGAGGAGAGGAATGAGAAGTGCACAGCAGCAGGGCCTCGGCGCTCTGTCGGCGCAGACTGTCCCTCCTTCCCGCGCTCGCAGACTGAAGGTCAGCTGTGGAGCACAGCCGCTGGGTCTGTGGGGCGAGACAGTCAGGAGGGTCAAGTGTCTCTCAAGCACGCCCTTGCCTTTGGAGAGCGGCCCCTGGCCACCCCGAGGTCCGGTCAGCAGTCCTGCGTGGTTTCTAGGTGTGCAGTGGCCCGGCCCCACGGCCCTACATAGAGTTAGAATTCGCCAGCCCCTCAAACCTGGTTCATAGGACAAAAACGAACCAGATGCTTTATTCAGTTTGCAAACAAAAATGCAAGAACAATAAACCAGTCACATAATACGTGGAGGGTAGGTCTCCTGCCCCATCTTCAGGTTCCCTGATTCCTATCTTAAGAGCAGGTGTGACACCGCTATTGGGAGTTTGTTTATCTAAGGTGCCGCGTACAAAACAGCATATGTGGCTCTACCTACTCCCTTGACTCATTTTTTATTATCGTGACTAAATATGCTCTCTGCTAAAACGGTGTTTTCTTTTGTGTAGCTTTCCTGAATTACTCTGGAGTTAAGTATCGTGTCACTTCTGTCTCCTCATCTTTGGTCTCTGAGGGTCGGGTCCTCCTCCAGCTTCCGCTCAGTCAGGGGGCTGGCGCTCGCCCCCCGGGCGTCCTGTGCGCCCGGGAGCCTGCTGCGCTGCGGCCGTGGTGCAGTCGCCCTGGGAACGCTCGCTTCGCTTCTCTTCAGTTTCAGAGCCTCTCTCCTGATTGCACTCCTGTTCGCCTGCTTGGTGTACTCTCTCATTTTATTGATACACACCTTCAGTTGACTTCCTGAGAAAGGATGCATAAGGAAAGTTTATATATCTGAATTTAGTAAAGAAAAAAACAACAAAAGAGTTAAGCAGAAAAAAAAAGTGAAGCAAAGCAGGTATTTAATGTCCTTAGAACTTTGCGAATGATGATGTTGGTGCATTTCTAGAGAAATTTAAAAACAATATCAAAGGCCAGTCCACTCCAGAGATACATCACACAGTGCAGGGAATAAAGCCAGTGTTTTATGATAACTAAAGTGAAGTGTAGTTTTAAACACTTGAATCATTACGTTGTGCCCGTGAAACTGAAGTAACATCGACCATCACTCCGTGTGCACGTGTGCTCAGCCATGTCTGACTCTTCAGACCCCGTGGCCGCAGCCCTCCAGGCACCTCTGCCTGTGCGATGTTCCAGGCGAGGATACTGGAGGGGGTTGCCATTTCCTCCTCCAGGAACATCAATTGTACCTTAATTAAAACAAACAAACGCAGTCCAAGAAGTGTTAAAGAAAGCACTTTGAGGGTTTCTTTATGTTGTTGAACCATAATTACTTGACTAGTGTATTTACAACCTTATTCTTACAGTTCCCACAGGTGCCCGTGAGATGGTCACAGTGTTTACTAGACCTTCTACTGTTATCTGTTAATGGGTTAAGAGATGGGAATACCAGACCACCTGACCTCAGAAACCTGTATGCAGGTCAGGAAGCAACACTTAGAACCAGACATGGAACAACAGACTGGTTCCAAATTGGGAAAGGAGTTCGTCAAGGCTGTCTATTGTCACCCTGCTTATTTAACTTATATGCAGAGTACATCATGAAAAATGCTAGGCTGGATGAAGCACAAGGTGGAATCAGGATTGCCCGGGAGAAATATCAGTAACCTCAGATATTGATACCAGATGACACCACCCTTATGACAGAAAGCAAAGAACTAAAGAGCCTCTTGATGAAAGTGAAAGAGAAGAGTGAAAAAGGTGGCTTAAAACTCAGCATTCAGAAAACTAAGATCATGGCATCTGGTCCCATCCCTTCATGGCAAACACTTTGGGGAAACAGTAGAAACAGTGAGAGACTTTATTTTTGGGGGCTCTAAAATCAAAGCTATGTTTTTTTCCTGTGGTCATGTATGGATGTGAGAGTTGGACTGAAGAAAGCTGAGCACCACCGAAGAATTGATGCTTTTGAACTTCGGTGTTGGAGAAGACTCTTGAGAGTCCCTTGGACTGCAAGCAGATCCAACAAGTCCATCCTGAAGGAGATCAGCCCTGGGATTTCTTTGGAAGGAATGATGCTAAAGTTGAAACTCCAGTACTTTGGCCATCTGATGCGAAGAACTTCATGGGGTCGCAAAGAGTCGGACACGACCGAGCAACTGAACTGAACTGAAAATCACTGCAGATGATGATTGCAGCCATAAAATTAAAAGACGCTTGTTCCTTGGGAGAAAAGCTATGACCAACCTAGACAGCATATTGAAACGCATATTGAGACTTTTCCAACAAAGGTCCGTCTAGTCAAGGCTATGGTTTTTCCAGTGGTCATGTATGGATGTAAGAGTTGGACCATAAAGAAAGCTGAGTGCATAAGAATTATGCTTTTGAACTGTGGTGTTGGAGAAGACTTGAGAGTCCCTTGGACTGCAAGAAGATCCAGCCAGTCCATCCTGAAAGAAATCAGTCCTGAATATTCATCAAAAGGACTGCTGCTGAAGCTGAAGCACCAGCCCTTTGGCACCCTGATGCGAAGAACTGACTGATTTGAAAAGACACTGATGCTGGGAAAGATTAACGGTGGGAGGAGAAGGGGGTGACAGAGGATGAGATGGTTGGATGGCATCACTGACTTGATGAACGTGAGTTTGAGCAAGCCCCAGGAGTTGGTGACGGACAGGGAAGCCTGGCGTGCTGCAGTCCATGGGGTCGCAAAGAGTTGGACATGACTGAGTGACTGAACAAACTGGACTGCATGGGTAGTATGAATTTTAGAATGCACTGCGTGTCAGATAGTGCAGGCAACACTTGTGTCACGTTGGTTCCTGAGGAAATACGGACAAGCGGCTCCAACAGCTTCTGTGTAGGCAGATGAACAATTGGGCGGGGTCTCGGAGTTCCTTCCCACCAACTTTGGACCCACTGGGGATTTACCAGGCAGAACACTTGTGCTCAGACTTTGATAACATCTCATATTAAATAAGTTTTACTATCAAAGGGGAGACTGAATGTGACAGGCACACGTGAGAGGCTCTCTTAATTGTAGCTGTTTCTGTTGATAAATGAACAGGTAGCAACCAACATATCGTGGAGAAAGCGAGTCCAGGAGGTTCCTTGTTAGGTGTGGTGTCTCAGTCACTCATGGCAGCGGCGTCCACACTAGAGAGGCTCCTGGGTGGAGCTGGATGGAAGTCTGAGTCCACGCTTGCTGAGCTTGTGCCCCCATCACTGGTCGTGTCCAGGACAGTGGGGATTCAGGCCATCCCCCCATAGCTCTGACCTTTTCTCCCCTCAAGCATACTGCAGTATAATTGACAAATAAAGCTGTAATATTTCAGTGCACACTGTAATGGTTGTGTAAACATTGTGATGGAATTCCTCCATCTAGCTGCGACGTACCTCTCACCTGACGTGTTGCACGCCTGGCCTTTTATCGGAGGTGGTGGGGCTGTAAGATCGCCTTTTCCACCAGCATTTCACGGGGTCGGGGAGGAGAGCATCCACAGAAACGGTGCTGGAAGGTAGAGAAGACGAGTGAGAGGGAACCGCTGCCCTTTGTGATTTAGGATTAAAACTGTGACTCCCAGTGTTTTTATTGTGGACTGCTAAATTTTGCAAATGAACTGTTTCTGTTTCACGTGTATGTGAGTTTTCAAGTACTGTTAGTGTTTAGTAATTTAACTTCATGCTAATGTGCTTTTGTAGGATGGAAAAGTCAGGATGTGTGTATCCTGCTCAGTAAAACCTTGACTTAGAAGATTAATTTGTTAACCACGTTTTGATTATTTTGGTTGTGTCTGCCAATTAAGGACATTTGGCATGTTACGTAGTTAGAAAACAGTTAACTTTTTACAGACTAACGAGTTGTATGTTTTGCTCTTTCAGATATGGATGTATCAGAATCTGATTAAACACAGCGCTCTGTTTGTCCAGCAGTTGGAAGGATCTGAAAGGCTCACATGCTTGTTTCAAATAAAGAGGCTGATGAGCCTCTGTTGCAGGTAAACCATGTTGCCCCAGCGTGGGTGGCGTGGTGGTCTCGTCTAGAAAAACACCGTTTGTGTTTCAGTGTCTTAGTAGATTTCCTGTTGTTGTTGGATTTTTTTTTTTTTTTTTTGAGACTGAAATGTTATGTGTATTAGTTTTTACTCCCGTGATCCTCTCTTTAGAAAGTAAAATGTAGTGAAGCATACCTTCCAGGGGATGTTTTCTTCCCGGTGTGGCCTGGAATCGCTCTGTGGGACGTCAGGCATCTGGTTGCTTGGCAAGTGGACAGGCCAGCTGAAAGGCCCGTCTCTGTGCCAATGGTCACTGATCCCAGGCCCCAGGGTCACTGCCTGCGGGTGAAGGGTCAGGCCTTTCATCAGGCTTTCCTGACCTGTGTCCTGGACTCAGTACAGAGCACATTGAGGTGATGTGAGCAGTAGCACTTGAATGAAAAAGCAAATTAACATCTTCACCATTTTTCTAAAATTTGATGATGTCTGCACCGTAGCCAACTTTCAAATGATTCTGAGCCTTTAATACACTTTCAGCTAATTTTCTGGAAGTTGCGTGTAGTCAGGTTTATTTAGGGTTCATGTCAGAATGAGGCCTGTTAGCTGACTTTTCCAGATCCTGAGCTGCACTAGAGGCAAAGTGGAAAACCCCCAAAGAGAGAATGTGGATGATCGAGAGTCCCAGGAAATCTTGTTTTTTCCCCAAACCCCTTTTATTTCTCGAAAAACGTCCTTTGAAAAACACACTGTGTGCGTTGGTTCTCTGGAGCAGGGGTCCGTGGACCTTCTCTGTAGACGCCTGCACCACACAGTGGGGCCTGGGCGCCGTGGCCTCTGTCACACACACGGCTTTTCCTCACAAGCCCTCAAGGTGTCAGGCATGCCTGCCCCCAGAGCAGCACAGTCTGGGGCTCTCTTGACCTGGGCTTATAGTTTGTGGCACTTAATGTGCTTTTGAAGGTATTCATCCAGCAAGTAATTTTAATAGATGATAGATCCAAATGCAGTTTCTGCTTGTTTTCCCCAACTTTCTGTCTTGGAAAATTTCTGACACGAGAAAAGTGGCAACACCACCGTATATCGTGCTCCTGGATTCAAGTTCCATTTGCTCATTTGCTCTCTGTCCGTCCGCACACACGCAGCGCGCTGTTTTTCTGGCGCGTGTGGAAGGGGCTGCAGACAGCATGGCGCTCACTGCTCCCCGTACTTGTCCTGGGAAGGCGCATTCTGGTGACGGCAGTGCTGTTTTCTCCTGTGAGAGAACAAATGGTAATTCTCTGCTGTCGTGATCTACTCCCTATTCACATTTCCTCAGTTATCTCAAAAGCTTTATCTTCTCTGTTTTGATGGCCGTAGCATCCCTTTGGTTCCTTCATCTCCTCTGTTTCCTTTCAACGGGGTGTCAGGTCTCCCCTTGTCCCGTTGGGGCTGATGCAGCCTCTGGTGGGCGTGGCCCCGTGTGTGGTGGGCGTGGCCCCGTGTGTGGTGGGCGTGGCCCCGTGTGGTGGGCGTGGTCCTGTGTTGTGCGCTGTTTGCCACCAGGATCCTGGCCTGCAGCCACTTGACCCTGCAGGTCTCCAGACACTGCCCAGTGGCGCCCCATGAGAGTTGCTGGCATGGGGCACACTCGATTCAGTTTAAATGTGTATAAACAGACTGCCTCAGAGCAGGGCGTGTGAGAGACCTAGCGTGTCTGTGCTCAGCGAGGCCAAGTGCGGCTGAAGACTCCTCTCCGCGTTGCCCAGGCTCTCCTCTCTTAGGGCGCCGCTTTCCACCTGGGGGTTTTCGCATTTGATGATCTGTGCTTGATGCTGTTGTTGTGTCCACCCACGGCTCATTCAGTGCTGACTTTTCTAATGGTCTTGTTTCTTCAGTGCTGGCTTGTTGGCTTGTTTGTGAAAAGGACCCTGCCTCCTTCCCTTCAGGCTCATTCCGCCTCGTGTTGGCTTTCAGCGCTTGATGGAGGGAGCTCTTCTCAGAAGCCCCCCACCCCGCCTTTCAAGCCTCCGTGTCTCCTGGGACCACGGTACTTTGGGCTCACTTAATACCTCCCCTGCAAGCCCGAGCCTGGGACTGTTTTCTCTGGGGAAGCTGGTTCTCTTAGATGAGGAATGAAATTTTAAGAAAGTAAAGTGAAAGCAGTGATCTGTTAGGGGCGTTGGTTGTTTCATGTTGCCTGCCACGTGCAGGGCGCTGAATTTTGGGAGTGCAGGCAAGTTACCAGAGAAGGGGTGTGTGCCGCCTCCTCTTTCAGTCCCCGTGGGAATTCAGGTGCATTGTCTAGAGCAGGCGAAGTGTAGACCGAGAACCAGAGGCTGGTGTCTGCTGCGAGAGAGGTGGAGCCTGGGGTGGAGCAGGAGAGTCCAGGCACAGCGTGGGGAGTGCAGTCGGAATTGATTGTTGAGTTGGTAATGCTCACTGTTAAGTAAAGCCAGGACTCGCGTGTGAGCATGTGTCAGTGACTTCACTTAACTGGTTACTCAAAGAGGGAACCAGTAAGATGTTCCAGCTGATTCAGATGAACCTGCCTCAGGGAATTTGTATTCCCTGTCTGACAGAGCCCTTTGCATTGCCAGGAATAGGAATAATTTGTGTGGCTCTGTGTGGGAAACATTTGCATTGCTGTTAGTTTTCTCCAGGCTCACGTCTGCAGAGTTGGGGGTGAGCCTGTGGAAGGCGGGGGTGGAGGGAACCCAGTGACTGAGCTGAGCCGGCCACCAGTCCCCCTCTCCTCTCCTCCCCCCTATTTCACAGTCTGGCGATTTTTCCCTGCAGTAAGCCCATGGGTCCCTGTGATGAGAGCTGTGATAGAGGATGGGCATGGGGGTCTTGCTGGCTTGGCTGTAAGAGGAATTGAGAAGGGAGAAGAGCTCTGCACAGGCAGAGACGCGGGCCCGGATGGGAGAGGTGGTGGTGTCTGGAGCGTGACATGGGGAAGCTGACACAGCCTGCTTAGTGAGGATCCTGGGGCAGGAAGACGGGCCTGGGGAGCCCGGCCTGAAATGGGCAGAGGCTGTGCAGCTGGAGGGCCTGGGGTCGGGCCTGGGTGCGCCCAGGATGGGTTATTCATTTTCTCAAGAAACAGCCCACGGCAAAGGAGACAGGTGAATGACCAATGAGCACCTGAAAAGGTGTTCACAGAAATCGCGTCTCAGACCACAGTAAAGCATGCTGGTCTGGCTGCTAGAATGGCTACACCTTCAAAGTGTCAGGACCATGTGAGGTGGGGATGAGCAGCAGGGCTCTCAGCCCCGCCTCTCACGTTGATGGTTCCTTGTGATGTCTGGCTGCCATGTGACCTGTAGTTCCTCGCCCAGGAGCTTACCCAGAAGTGAGGCAGGTCCACAAGGCTGCTTTGAATGTTCAGACAGCTTTATTTATAACAAGAAAAGACTGGAAATGCCCCAGGTCTCCGTCAGCACGTGAACAGGTGACCGGAACATGGTGTTTCCATGCTGTGGAGCAGTGCTAGCAGTAGAGGGACCACGCTGTTCGCGGGTGCCGGCTGGGTCTCGGAGAGCCGCTGAGGGAAGGCTGTAGACGTTGATGTGCACGTTCTGTGTGAGTCCCACTGCGTAAAACCGTGGAAAGTGCAGACAAGTCTAGTGACAGCACAGCTGGGGGGAGAGTGGAGGGAGAACTTACTAGAGGGCCGAGCGGCGGAGCAGAGACGTGTTCGGTGTCTGTTGGTGTGATGTCAGAACTCACAGCTGTTGTTGTTCAGTTCCTCAGTCGTGTCCCAGTCTTTGCAACCCCAAGGACTGCAGCATGCCAGGCTTCCCTGTCCTTCACTGTCTCCCAGAGCTCGCTCACACTCATGTCCATCGAGTCGGTGATGCCATCCAGCCATCTCATCCTCTCTTGTCTCCCTCTCTTCAATCTTTCCCAGCATCAGAGTCATTTCTAATGAATCAGCTCTTCCCATCAGGTGGCCAAAGTATTGGAGCTTCAGCTTTAGCATCAGTCCTTCCAAGGAATATTCAAGGTTGATTTAATTTAGGATGGACTGGTTTAATCTCCTGGCATTCCAAGGGACTCTCAGGAGTCTTCTCCAGCACCACAGTTCGAAAGCATCAATTCTTTGGTGCTCAGCCTTCTTTATGGTCTAGTTCTCACATCTGTACGTGACTACTGGAAAAACCATAGTTCTGATTCTATGGAACTTTGTCGGCAAAGTAACGTCTCTACTTTTTAATACTCTAGGTTTGTTACAACTTTCCTTCCAAGGAGCAAGTATCTTAATTTTGTGGCCATAGTCGCTATCTGCGGTGATTTTTGAGCCTAAGAAAATAAAATTTGCCTCTGTTTCCACTTTTCTCCTATTTGCCTCAAAGTGATGGGACTGGATGCCATGATCTTAGTTTTTTTTAATGAACTCTCTGTATTGCCTGCTTTAGATGAGTACAAATTGTCACACATAAATTATGTCTCCATAAAGTTGATTTTTTAAAAATGCTCTCTCTGAAAATAAAACTTAGTTTTGTAACAGCTGAGTCTTCCTTTCTGAAGCCTATAATTCTCATGGTGAGATGAGAGTCTTTACTTAAAGTGCTGGGTGACTTAGGCCCAGAAGTAGATTAAGCTGTCTTCTTGGGGGATGTTTTGGGCGTGGGGAATCTTGAAGGAGGCGTGTTTGAAGGAGCTGGTGGGCACTTTTAAGGAGCCCCCCTAGCTGAGTTGGGTTAGATGGAGCACGGGTGGGTTAGGGGCGCTCCGCAGTGAGACCCTCCCCACACTGGTTTTCCTTGCCTGCTTCTCCCTCCCTCCTTGACTGTGCATGTTCCTCTCTCAACCCGGAGCCAGCATCCTGTGTGACTCGTAATGAGGACTCAAAGTGCGAGTGACACGGTGCTTGGCTGTTTCCTGAGGCCCGTCTGTTTTCGGGGAAGTTGTAGGACTAGAGCAGAGGGGCCCAGGCACTTCCCATGCCTGAGTGAGGAGTGTGAGGACCTCTTGGTGGCACTTGCCGTCTACTGCCTCTGGGACACCTTTTCCACTTTTACAGGTTGCTGCAGAGCTGTAATGATGACAGTCTGAATGTTGCGCTTCCCATGAGGATGCTGGAGGTGTTCTCCTCTGAGGACACTTACTTGCCTGTTTTACAAGATGCTAGCTACGTGGTGTCCGTCATTGAACAAATTTTGCACTACATGATTCAGAATGGTGAGTTGGTGGTGTCAGAACTGAGGGTGGCGCTGTTGTGAGCAGTTGGCAGTGGCCAGGGCACTTTTCAGGGCAGGGACCGCGAGTCTGCGGCTGGGATGGGACCTTTGTGGGTCACAGACTCTAGCATCTCTCCTCTTCTCTACCCCCCTCAGAATTGGGAAATGCATCTAATCTCTAACCTTCCCTGTCGCTTGAAAGTGAAGGAAACTAGTCATCCAAGGTGCAGATACCGGGGCCTGCTGTGCTGGGCCGGGCTGCCATGGCTAAACTTGGCAGCCTGGGTGCTGGGCGCAGGCCGCCTCCAGCACAGCGACATGCTGACCCACCTGGAGAGAGCCTGTCCCGGGAATCAAGTGGTTCAGTAGAGAAGAAGAAGATGCTCAGTTTGTCTGACATTTCTCATTAAGTGGGTGACACCCGCCTTCAAGCGGCCGCGCTGTTGGGTGTAAGAAGCTCCGTCTGAAAATCCTCTGAGGACGCCTTAGTGACGCTGGCAGGGAGATGAGGACGTGCACATGGCGCTTAAGACTTCCCTGACAGCTGAGTACCGTGAAATAAACCTTTTCAAGAGTTTACTCCAGGGAGTCCCTGGTGGCCTTGTGATTAGGACTCGGCGCTTTCAGTGCCAGGGGCCCTGCTTCAGCCCCTCGCTGGGGAACTGAGGTCCCATGGGCCACACCATGTGGTCAGCAACAGCAGCAAAACTCTGACTTGTTATCACAGGTTGGGTATCGGAGCTGCAGGGCTCCTGGACTCCAGGAGCATTAACGTTAAAATGGATGTGTTACTGGTCGTAAAAGGAGCTATCAAAAGAAATTCCAGGAAGGAACAGTTACTGATAAAAACATAATTTTGCTTTTGTTTTCTTGATGGACTACTCTAGGTTAAATCTAGCTAATTTAATCCTCAAGATTAAAATTGTATAAACTAAATTCTTATACATCCAGCCTTACTGATTGGCTAGTTAAAAAAAAAAAGAAACCCTACTTATTTTGTTGAAAAATTCGGGAAATTACTGAGTTAATTAAAAGTAAATTGAAAATTACAGAATTTGATCTTTAAAGAAGAAATTTTAAAGTCCACTGTATTGCTCTATTATTGTATATATTGATATTAAGGCTAAGCATTTCATAAAAAGTTTTTACTTCTGCTTTCTAAAAGTGTGAAGGAGATAACTAAAGAATATGCATTATTTTTGAATGTGTCTTGCACTAGGCAACACTTTGAAATCTTACACAGAAAGTGCTGCTGCCAGCATCTTCTGTGGCATAGCTGTGTTTCGTCTTTTTTGATAAGTCACTTCTTGACATCACTAGTCTCCCACATTTTAGCGTCTTTCTCTTCATAAGTTTGTGTTACCGTGTACCAGGTTGCCTTAGCCTGAAGCTCTTCAGAGCTGCGACCAAGCTGTTCCTTATACGCTGTTCCTGCTGCCAGTCTGTTCAGTATACACAGATGTGACGTTGATAGAATAATGTGACACTTCAAAATTCTTCTTGATATGTTTAAAAATTTCTTGATGTATTTGTTTTTTCAGATTTTTAAAAAAAAATTTTAAGTATTTTTTTTTTTACTATTGTGGGCTTTCTTTGCTGAGCGGCTTTCTCTGGCCGCAGCAAGGGGGGGCTGCTCTCCAGTTACTTGGGTCCTTGGGCCTCTCATTGCAGGGGCTTCTTTGGTTACGGCTCCCGGGTTCTAGAGCACAGGCTTGATAGTTGTGGCTCACGGGCTCGGTTGCTCCCTGGCATGTGGGGTCTGTGGGCCAGGGATCAAACCTGCGTCTCCTACATTGGCAGGGGGGGCCTTAACCACTGGACCACCAGAGAGGGCCCTGTATTTTCAGTTTTATAGCAGAAGAGCTTTCCCTGTCTTGTCGAGTGTTGCTGGTTAAGCAGTGTCTGTGAGGGTAGGGTTGGGGTGGTCACGGAGCAGGTCTAGGGGTCCCCTGCAGGGAAGCCCTGTTCAGCGGCTGAACCTTGGGTGCAGAGTGGGGAGCCCCCAACAAGTGGGGAGTGTGTCCGTGTGTGCTTAGAATGGCGAGGTGCTCAAGACTACAGCTGGAGATGTGCGTCCTGCCACCTCTAACATCCCAGGCCTCAGGCCTCAGATGTGCGGCCCCGCAGGGCTGGTGGCCTGGGATGTTAGAGGTGGCAGAGGAGCCCTCCCACAGCTTAGGCGGGCCATGCCCGTGTGTCTGCTTCATGCAGGTCGCCTGTAAAACACCTGAGCCCCTCGGTGTCCACACTGTGGTCTCCAGAGGGAGCCGTTCCTTTAAAGGGAACTTGAGTTCCGGGAGGAATGGCTGGGAGATGAGCAGGTGGGACCTGGACATCTTGTCCCGTCAGAAGGCAGACAAGCGAGCCTGCTGGCCAGAGTCCGGGCGCGAGGTGACAGCCAGGAGCACAGAGCTGTGGACGGAGTCTGCTCAGGGCCTGTGGTCCTGGGTCAGCTTGATGGTCTCTACAGCCACACAGTGGCGTGGTTACTTGGAGGATGCCTAGGAAACAGCTTTTGAAAATCTCACTGTGAGCTTTTTACTTGGCTCCTGATTCAGGCAAACTAGTTAAAAAAAAAGTTTAAAGACAGTTGGAGACCTGATCACTCATAGGTATTTGTGGTATTAAGAAGTTGTTATTAATTTATTTTAAGAAAATAGAGTTCTTTGATGATGTGCTGAAATAATTGTATCTTGGCTGGTCCCAGATGAGAGGCGGTGTAGGTGATTGGATGTAGTTGATCATTGTTGGTGCTGAGCAGTGGGTTTCTCAACTTTACACATCACTTCAAGCTACTTGGGAACCAAAAGATTTACTTGATAAAAACTTGCAGGAAAAACTAACTTTAATTTGGACCTATGGATATTTATAAAGAGCAGTTAAAAATTGCCAAGTTTTTTTTCCCCTTGTTGTAAAAAAAAAAAAAGAGAGAGGGGTATTGATATTTTAATACAAATTGATACAACTTATAAATATGTTTTTCTTTTCTTTTAGGGTATTATAGATCTCTCTATTTGTTAATTAACAGCAAGCTTCCATCAAGTATTGAATATTCTGATTTATCTCGAGTTCCTATAGCAAAAATTTTGCTAGAGAATGTTTTAAAACCATTGCACTTTACGTACAACTCCTGTCCAGAAGGTGCAAGGTGAGAATGAAATCAGTTTATTGATTTTGTAATTTCACAAGATCTGTATCTAACAATAACTTTGGCACAGGATGCTGTCTGAAATATAGACTTGCAAGTCATTTTTGCTTTATTAGTGTGACTCAGTTTAAAGAAAAATGTACTTTTTCTATCTGGCCTGCACCCAACATAAATTTATAATTCTGGTGACCTGGTTATTTTCTTGCTTTCTAGTAGCTATCAGAATATAGAAAAACATAGCAAGGTTTTTTTGTTTTTTGTTTTTTTTTTTAATAGGAATGGTAGAGCATTAAGTTTAGGGTGCTCTAGTTAATCTGAAAAACTTAACATGTCTGATGAAAAGGTTATTTTGTGAACAGTGATTTTAATCAATGATTTTGTGAACAGTGTATTTTGATTTTATTACGAGCTTCGTTTTTCTTCATTAGGCAACAGGTTTTTACAGCCTTCACGAAGGAGGTCCTGGCGGCCCCCTTCACGGAGCAGATCTTCCACTTCGTCATCCCTGCCCTGGCGGACGCGCGGACCGTCTTCCCCTACGAGCCCTTCCTGACTGCACTGCTGTCCCTCGAGGGCAGACGGCCCGCCACCAGTGGGGGCGCACCATGGCTCTTCTACTTCGTTTTAACTGTTGGTGACAATTATTTGGGTATGAAACGTTAGGGCGTCCTGCTGAGCTCACGTAGAGGCAGCATGCGTAGATAGGAGCGGGCGGGGTGGGGTGCACGGCCGGGGGTCCCCTTGTCAGCACGGCCTCTGGGGGAGGAGCTCCTCAGAAGAGCGCGTTTGCTTAAGGCCGTGGCCTGGCCGGTGTCCCCGGGCATAGTGTCATAAGGCAGGATAAGAAGTCTGATTTAACAGGGCCACACAGATTAAAAAGAATTTTAGAGTTGAATGGGCCAATTTCTGTGCGTGTGGGGCTGTTTTTCCCCGTTTACGCTATGCTGCTGGGTTGCCTGTCGTAGCGTTTTGGTATCGTAGCATAATATATTTGAGTGTACACATCTGCACGTGAAATATTAGAAATGTAGTGTGTGTCCTGGTCAGAAATGCCTCTCGAAGTTTAGGAGAAGTGGTCACCCGCGTCCTCCAGTTTCTCACCCCCCCTAACTAACGATGTGGCTGTCTCACCAAGGCGCGCTCTCCGAGGACGGGCTGCTGGCGCACCTGCGAGTCCTCCAGGCCCTCCTGTCCCAGCTGCCCGTCTCGCCCGCCCGCGCCAGCGGCCAGGATGCAGCCAGCGACTCGGATGAAGAGGAGGGGGAGGAGGCCGACAGGCCGGCCAGCACTCCGGTGAGCCCCCAGCTGTGCGTGCGCCCTCGCCTGCGCCGCCCTGCGGTCTCCATGCCTCTTCCTTACACGCATGCACAGATATGTGGGCACACTTAGATGTGCGTTTGCCTTTTCAGTGTGAAATAAGATCACAGTCTATCAGTTTAGTTTTTTGCTCAGTTGTGTCCAACTCTTTGCGACCCCATGGACTGTAGCAGGCCAGGATTCCCTGTCCTTCACCATCTCCTGGAGTTTGCTCAGATTCATGTCCATTGAGTCGGTGATGATATCTAACCACTTCATCCTCTGTCACCCCCTTCCCCCTTTGCCTTCAGTCTTTCCCAGAATCAAAGTCTTTTCCAACATAGAGACATGCGGTTTAATGTTTGGTCTTTCAGTGCAAAGTAGGGCTGCTCTGTGTATCACTTTAGTTATGACTCAGGACACCACTCTTTGAGTGAAGCTATTGGGTTAGAAGGTTAAGCTCCTGTTTGCAGGAGGAGCACTTACTGTGTGTCAGGCACTATTGTACTCTTTTTTATTTTTAAGAATTTTTAAAAATAACAGCTTGATTGACATACATTTTACCATAAAATTTACCCTTTTATTTTTATTTTTTTAAATAAATTCTTATCTATCTGTTTGGGGGTTTTTTTGTTTATTTGGTTTTTTTTGGCCTCACGGCATGTGGATCTTGTGAGATCTTAGTTCCCTGCCCAGGAATTGAATCTGTGCCTTCTGCAGTGGAAGTACAAAGTCCTAACCACTGGACCACCAGGAAAGTCCCAGAATGAGCCCATTTAAAGTGATACACTATTCAGGGACTTTTCAGTGTTATGAACATAGCTAGGCACCTGTTGCCACTGAGTCTAGAACGTCTTCATCACTCCACAGAGAAGCCCCAGCCAGGCCCTTTCCTCCTTGTCCTCCCCAACCCCTAAAAGAAAAGCAAGGTCGTTTCCTCTTAACTATCTCTTGACCACTGCAGAACATCTTTTGTCTATTTTCACAGATTTTATAGATGATAAACATTATGACTTACTTTAAATTTCATTTTATGTACATTGTCACATTTTATCTCCAAGTTCCCGTTCTCCCTCTTCTTACCTAGCAGTGTTTCCTGTGTGCTTTCAAGGAATAAAAAGCTTTATGTCACACACAGGCTGTTTGTCTTACCTAAGTGGTATAGTCTGCCACTGATGTCTTCTTCTCTTGATTACACAATTGCAGTGCCTTGAGGTGTGGCTGTACTAGATTTAAGGTTTTTGTTTTTTGGTTGGTTTTTTGTGTTTAGAATATGTCTCTCTGGTTGGTGCCAAGTCTAGTCCCAGGAAAATACACTTGAGAATATGCTGGGGGGAAAGGGATCGGGGGGTGGAGTGGAAGGGCTCAGAGGCTCCCTTAGCAGAGAGGAAGCCAGCCCAGCAGGAGGGGACAGCCAGTGTGGCCAGGGCAGGGCTCGTTACAAAGGGCAAAACAGGGTTTTGGTGGGTGCTGGAACTCTTGATACATCTTGTCACAAGTCAGATGCAAAAATGTGTGAAATGTATGGTGAAAAAAAAGTAAGATCTGATAAATAAAAAGTAGATAAAACTTCTGTTTTCAGAAGACAGTTTGTTCATACTTACCTTCTAGAGACTCTGTGACATTTAAATATTATCTATGTATGCATACCTCATTTTATTATACTTCTCAGCTACTGTTTTTTATACGTTAAAGGTTTTTGGCAGTTCTGTGTTGTCAGATAATGGTGAGCATTTTTAGCAATACAACATTTTTAAATTAAGATAGGTGCATTGTTTTATTAGACATTGCCATCACATTATGCACTTAATAGACTACAGTAGAGAATAAACACAGTTTTCACATGCACTGGTAAACTAGGAAGTCCGTGTGACTCACTCTCTTTCGATGTTGGCTTTGTTGTGGTGATCTGGAGCCACGCCTGTGCTGTCTCCACCGTGTGCCACTACACAGTATAATTGGTACCTAAGTGGTGAGAGAGGAGAGTGAGAAAGCTGGCTTAAAACTTAACATTCAGAAAACGAACATCATGGCACCCGGTCCCATCACTTCATAGCAAATAGATGGGGAAAAAGTGGAAACAGTGACAGACTTTATTTTCTTGGGCTCCGACGTCACTGCAGACAGTGACTGCAGCCACGAAATTAAGATGCTTGCTCCTTGGAAGAAAAGCTATGACAAACAGAGACAGCATATTGAAGAGCAGAGACACCAGTTTGTTGACAAGGGTCTGCTAGTCAAAGCTACTGGTTTTTCAAGTAGTCATATACAGATGTGAGAGTTAGACCATAAAGAAGGCTGAGTGCTAAAGAATTGATGCTTTTGAACTGTGGTGCTGGAGAAGACTCTTGAGAGTCCCTTAGACTACAAGAAGTTCAAATCAGTCCATCTTAAAGGAAATCAGTCCTGAATATTCATTGGAAGGACTGATGCTGAAGCTGAAGCTCCAATACTTTGGAAGAGCCGACTCATTGGAAAAGACCCTGATGCTGGGAAAGATTGAGGGCAAAAGGAGAAGGGGACGACAGAGGATGAGATGGCTGGATGCCATCACCGACTGAATGGGCATGAGTTTGAGCAAACTCTGGGAGATGATGAAGGACAGGGAAGCCTGACGTGGCTGCAGTCCATGGGGTTGCAAAGAGTCAGACATGCCCGAGTGACTGAACAGCAACAACGAAGTGAAGATACATATGTATGAGACGCATCTCTCATACAGTGTTTATTAGATTGTTACAGATTACAGAAGTTACATTCATCCAGGTTTCCGAACAGTACAGTCAGCAATACCCAAGACTGCATATATAGTCATATTTTATTTACTCATATGTATATATGTGTATGCACACATGAGGAAAGTACATGTTTCATTAATACACCAGATAGGTAAACTTCATTGAGTATTAGCTCAGATTTTAGTCAGTGTATCAGATATTCTAGAGAAGTTAAGATACAAAATGACAGGTTTGTGTATTTCTTTAGATTTTTTTTTCTTAAGTTTTTAAATATTTGCTTAAACTGTGATATCTCAAGTCATTTAAAGTGGAAATTTTGCCAGATGAGAATCCGTTTTCACACAGGTGTGCTTCGTCTAGAGCGGTCTGAACACTGTGGAGTGAGCCCTGCTCTCAGTGTGAGGACTAGAGCTCCGTGAGTCCCCCAGCAGCTGTGTGCCTGCGGCCCTGGTCCGCAGGCGTCTGCAGGGGACGTGGGGGCCCTTCGAGGCGCGACTTAGCAGAGACGCTGAGGTTGTTCTTCGTGATGCGGATAACCTTTAACATAATGCCTCTCACATGTGAGTCGCGCTGAGCTCTGACAGGACGTGGCTGACCGACCGGTCCCTCTGCCTTTCAGGAGGATGGGCGGCTGTCTGTGCTGTACATCGCCGAGGAGTGTCTGAAGAAGCTGGACACGAAGCAGCAGACCAACACACTGCTGAGCCTGGTGTGGAGGGACTCGGCCAGCGAGGAGGCCTTCACGCTGATGGCGGCCATCTGCCACACGCTCATGGTGCAGCACCGCGTCTTGGTGCCACGGGCCAGGCGAGTGCTGCGCCCCCTGCCGCGGGGGTGCCCTGGGTTTGCTGCCCTGGTGGGGGGCTCGGGCCTGCCCGGGGCCGTGTGAGGGAGCCAGTGGGGGCTTTTCTCTGCGGGCTGTGTCATGGCTCGTTCTGTCAGATTGCCGTGATAGTTTACTTTGGTACCTGAAGAATCCTTTTGTTTTTCAAAGCAGTGAAGTGAACGTTTGAAGGACAAAACATGGAAGTTTAACTGTGGCCGGTGGGTGTGACAGTAACTTTGAGCTCCCCTTTCCCTGTGC
>NW_011495061.1:1632884-1655101 GCF_000754665.1 Bison bison bison | reverse complement strand
CCTGCGTCCCCGGTGGCCTGGCAGAGCCCCCTCTTGTGAAGAGCTGTTTCTTTGGCTAGGAAAGCATGCTTTGACACAAACTGTGTGCAGGGAGCACTCGGCCGCAGCTGCCTTGTAAACAGTCGTGCAGCCAGCTAATGAGGTGCTATCTTGGCTCGCTGGTGTTTATTACTGTCTGAGGAAGTGAGGCGTCGTGAGGCAGTGAGCCCTGGGTGAGTTGATTAGCTCACTGTGGGCTAATTGCATCAGAGCAGGATGTGAGATCTGAGGACCTGCAGCCCAAGCAGGCCGCTGATTTTATTGGAGCTCAAAGTCCATTGCTCTGGGCAGTAATGACTGGACTTGATGTACCACTGCCCTGGCCTGAGGTTTACTACAGAACTGCTTCCAAAAGGTGTTTAATGAGAGAGGAGCTTTATACATAGCCTGGGTTTTATGAGTACAGCACCTGTTTCCTCTAAGAAAGTACTCTAGGAATTTTATTTATGGTTTAAATATATTAGGTTCTGAGTATTTAGAGTGTTTTTCATAGCTCGTAAAAGAGCAAATAGGCTTATTTTCGCTGTTGTAGATGTTAACTGCTTTCAGCTTTTAAGAAGGTATTTAAAAGATGATTAGTAAAGTCTAGGCTGATAACTCTTTCTCAGCTCCTCCCAGGCTCATAGCAATCCCTCTTATTTTCAGGGCTGGGATTTGTGGCTTTAGCTTCTGTTTAACGTTGATCGTCAGGAACTCTGAAGGAATTTGGAGGCCCTTTCTACATTGACATGGAAAGGTTTCTAAGATACGTGTTTAAGTGAAAAAAAGAAGTTTCAGAACAATGAGTAATATTTTGTGTCTTAAAGGTGGGAAAGGTAGAATGTGTATTTGCATAAAGAATCCTGGGAGCATTCACAAGGATTCATGGGCGCGATTCATCACGTCTGGGTTCGGGGGGGGCAGGGGGCGGGGGCGGGTCAAGGGAGGCGGAGAGAGTGGACTTGGAACTGTATACTTTTTAACAGGGTTTTGGGTTTTGAATTATGTGAATTATTTTAATTTTTAAAGATTAAGTAGTTAATGAACCTCCATCTCCTTTTATGAAAGTCTGTAGATCTTACCATTGAACTTGGAAATCTGAATACGTTTCTGAATTTAAAAATTGTTCTTCTTTCGGAAAACATATTCACTAACTTTGAATGTGAGCAGGCATTCACTGGTTTTGCCGGGGGCAGGAGAAGGCCGGCTCTCTCCCAGTGTCTCGAGAACTGAGCCTCGCACATGGATACTTCGCAGCCACTGAGGACAGCGGCTCGCAGGCGCTCAGCTTTGCCCCTGGCCGACTCTCCTCTGGCTTCGTGGGCAGGAGTCTGGTGTTTTACTGGTGGGTTCGTGCTGCTGGGGGGTGTCCATGGTGCAGGAGGGCCCGCTCGCAGCCACCCGTCTCCCTGGCGCCCCACGCGGTGGCAGGACCCTGAGCCCGGTCTCCCCCCTCTGCCGTGTCCCTGTCCTGGGAGCCGGTTTGCATGTTGCCTGACAGATGCAGGGCTCGCCTGAGTTCCCTTTCCTCCTGGGCTCCTCCTCCTCACTGCCTTCTGCAGGTTCTTCGTGGTCTCTGTTTCAGTGTTTCTTAACCTTTGCCCTCTCTTCGTGTTCAGTTTCTTTTTTCCTTTCTGCTTGGTAGATCCTCTGGGGTCTTGTCCACGCGGACGGCTTTCCTGAGCCCCAGCTTCGACTTCAGCCCTTTTGCGGGGCGTCCTCTCCTTTCACAGTGCCTGCGGTGGAGCTCAGCATCTTCCCCAAAACCTGGGCGTCATGCTGGGGCTGCGGTGTCCCGAGGGCAGCCGCTAGTGAAGCGTGGCCCCTCCGCTTCCCCGGGCACACCAGCCGCATCGCAGGCACTCACTGGTTGTGTGGCACGGGCAGCCCCACGTGGACCGGCTGCTCAGCACAGACGGTCGTGCGGAGCAGTGCTGCCGGGAGTCTAGGCTGGGATTCGCGCCCGTCTCAGGGATTCCCCGTGTGCGTTCAGTCCCCATGCTGTGTGATGAGCTTCGCGCCCGTCTCAGGGATTCCCTGTGTGCATTCAGTCCCCATGCTGTGTGATGAGATTCGCGCCTGTCTCAGGGATTCCCTGTGTGCGTTCAGTCCCCGTGGTGTGTGAGTGCTGGGAACTTCGTGTCACGTGTTCCCAGACTAAACTGTCAAAGTACGACCCTCACTATTTCGTTGTCTTGCTTAAACATCTCCCAGTGAATCCTTTTGTTCGGGAAGTCTTCCCCTTCCTTTGCTGACTGTGGTGCGGTGTCCTCCCCTAAGCCAGCGTCGCTTGCGTCTCCTCTGTTTCTCGCTGTGGAAGGCTGTCCCTGCCTCAGCCAGCTTCGTCCCTTTCGCGTCTTCGCGTTCCTCTGTGCCTCCAGGCGTTTCACACCGCTCCCCTCCGCCTGCGCTAGTGTCTGTCCAAAGACAGCTGCCGCCTCCCTGCCTCCCCCTGGCTGCCGTGTCCGTCAGAGCCCTGCAGAGGCTGTCACCTTTCAGAAACCCCCCTGGTTTATTATATCCTGAGATTTCACCTGTGACTACAGCTCCCAGGGAAACTTTCATTTTACTGTAGGGTCTCCCTTTTAGAGAGCTGATTTTAAGGAGTTTGGATTTATACTTAAGGTGGGCAGAAAAGCATATTCTTGGGGGCTCTTTTGTTTCATTAACATGTAAAGACTTTGAAATGGCATTTTAAAGATAATGTTTTAAGGATCATGGCCTCCCTGGTAACTCAGATGGTAAAGAGTATGCCTGCAATTTGGGAGACCTGGGTTTGATCCCTGGGTCGGGAAGATCCCCTGGAGAAGGAAATGGGGAGAATCCCATGGATGGATGGATGGGCTATAGTCCATGGGGTCCAAAGAGTCAGACACGACTGAGCGACTAACACTTTAAGGATCAGAAAGGTTGATGTGACCGTTTCTCTAGTTTTCTTGTTCATATATCAAATCAGAAGCCATTAGGATTAGTTTTATTACATCCTGTGCTCAGTTGTTTTTACCAGAAACTAGAACGAGCCAGCCTGACTGTGCCTCACGTCACTCATCCCTGGTTTGGGCAGTCGTGGGCGCTGTTTCCTTGTCTGCTCTCTAAATACCACTAATGTGGTCGTGGGCACTCCTTAGCTCTTGATTATAGAATCATAGTTTTAATAATTTGAGATTGATTATGCAAATGACTTCAGAGGAAAAGAATATAAATTCATGTTTCGTGTACGTTCCAGAAGTAGTCGTCACTGTTCATGTTTTTGTAAACAAATTTTAGAGGATTTTAGAACCAATACCGAGAATGTACCTACAGAGAGAAACAATTTTTGGCGGGGGGGTGGGCGCTGTGATTTCATGTTTACTTTTATTATCAATGATATTTTCAATATAAGTGATAGATTTAAGGAGCTGTTTGATTATTGTTATAATTTGTATTGTTACAAAGATCACATAAAATTTGTGAGCTTTTTAATATTTTCAGTACACAATGATTTTATTGTCTATCTTGAACTCATATTTATAAATGAATTGGCAGTGGTTATTGTTGGAGATATCAAACTAATAAACTAGGCCTGCTTTAGTCAAATTTAGGAATATAATTTATAGTGGGTTTTGAACATCTTATAATTTTCTAAACATTTTTGACTGACACTTCACAGGAAATACAAGTAAACTTGGAAAAGCATACACAAAGCTTATTTAAAAGTTTTTTAAGTTTTCTTGTAAAAAAAGCAAGGGAAGGGGTTATCCAAGAAGTCACATAAGGTCCCAGCGGTGCCTCTGCTGTCTTCCTGTAAACTGCAGTAGGAGTGAAGGCGCCCTTCTTTTCTTTTTTTTTTTTTTTTTGAGTATTAATTTTTTTTAAATTTTATTTGTAAACTTTACAATATTGTATTAGTTTTGCCAAATATCGAAATGAATCCGCCACAGGTATACCTGTGTTCCCATTCTGAACCCTTCTCCCTCCTCCCTCCCCATACCCTCCCTCTGGGTCGTCCCAGTGCACCAGCCCCAAGCATCCAGTATAGTGCATCGAACCTGGACTGGCGACTCGCTCCATACACGATACCATATATGTTTCAATGCCATTCTCCCAAATCTCCCCACCCTCTCCCTCTCCCACAGAGTCCATAAGACTGACTATACATCAGTGTCTCTTTTGCTGTCTCGTACACGGGGTTATTGTTACCATCTTTCTAAATTCCATATATATGCGTTAGTATATTATATTGGTGTTTTTCTTTCTGGCTTACTTCACTCTGTATAATAGTGTCTGTTTCCTCTTGAACGGAAACTGGAGAGAAGCCTCGTCGTCAGGGGAGGGAGCTGTGTGTCTAAACTGTTGTGGTTTTGGTGCTGGGACGTTGACAGAGCACAGCAGTGTGTCGAAGCTGATCTTCTGTCCTTAGTCCCTGGTTTGTCTGTGAAGGAATGATGTTTTAGCAGGTTGCCTCAAACTGAAATTCATCTTAAAACTTTTATTATCATTAAGGAAATTGGAGTTAATTTTTTATCTTGCACTATCTCACAGATGAAATTTATATATGTATTGTCGTATTGACTTGGCAAAAAGAGTGATCCTTTGAGCAGGAAAACACAAAGATCACATTTGCGCCTGTGGCTGCAGGAGTGGACTGGTCCTTGGGTGGCTGACCTGTCGTATTTCTCTTACCTGTGACCCTTTACACACAGAGGAGGTCTCTGAGAATGCCTTGCTGTCTTGACCTTCACTGCCTGTGTGTGAGCAGGAGTCTCCCACTGTGTCCTCTTTAATAACTTAAATCGTCCTTGCAGACAGACTGCTCTGAATTTATGACCTGGGTTGGAAATGTTGCCCTTTACTAATTAACTTATAGTGTTGTCTCAGCTAAATAAAGCTTCATGGGTAGTTTTAACTATATCCCAGTGTATGTAAAGCATACGTCACTTCCTCGCCTTTTAGCGGTCAAGCCCAAATAACATTAACGTGTAGAAAATGGTTTAATAATTTGTGTTTTTATTGCCTGTTGAGTGATTAATTTATACAGTTTCAGAATGTTGACAGAATGTTGACAGTATAACTTGTATACTTCAAGTTATACTTGAAGTATAACTTTTGAAATGCGTATGTATATTCATGTGGAAAGATGTTAGTTACAACCTTGGTTGAAAGGCTGTGTTAGAGGAGGATGTGTTGGGAGAACCCACTTTTGTTTACTTCTGTCTGGTGTGTCTGGGTGATTTACTCCAAGATACTAACTGATTACTTCTGGGAAGATGGGTGAAATGCTGCGGAAGACCTTGTCTCTCGTGCTGCTGCCGTTAAGAAAAAAGAATAGAGGACGTGCCTCCTTAGAGCAGTCGCTCCTCGGATCTCTGAGGAGCTAAGTGTCAGGATTTATACTAACACCAAGTTAAGACATCACGTCAGTGAAGTTATACTAGATGGTACATTCTTTCACAGAGGCCGTGGTTTCTTGATTAAGGACAAATAAGGCAAGCAGAACCTTCTTGAATTCTTTTCTGTTGAAAGGTCATGGTTTTCATAGCTTTGTTTTTATTGTTTTCCATGGTTTGTTTAATTGATCTATTGTCTTCTTACTGTTTTTTCATTATTCTAGTCATTCTTATGTTTTAATTTCTCAACTGAACGAATTAGTGTGGTGCCCATACCATGCGTAAGTGTGTGCTCAGGGCAGGTGTAACTCACTCCTGCAGACTCTTCCTGTTTTTAAGCTGGAAGAGACCATAGCCTCGGTGCGAGAGGGTCCCCTCGTTCTCTGATGTAGACGCTGCTCGGGGCCACGTGGCACCTGAAGAGTGGCGGGCCGAGCGGTCGCCTAGAGTCTCCCAGCCCGGGACTCACGGCTCGGGCACGTTTCACATCGTCCTTCGTGCTTTCCGGAGTTTTAAATGGTTCTCTGTTTTTAGACGCACCCACTTTCAGCAGCGCTGGGTCTCCGCTGCTGCGAGAGGGCGTCCTCTGTGGGTCTTTGCTGTGGCACCCGGCTTCTCACTGTGCTGGCTTCTCTCGTGGAGGAGCACAGGCTCTAGGCCCCTAGGCTCAGGGCTTGTGGCCCTCGGGCTGTGTTACGGGATCTTCCCGGACCAGGGATTGAACCCGCGTCCCCTGCGTTGGCGGGTGGATTCTTACCCACTGGACCACCAGGGAGGCTCAGTGATGTGCTTTTAATGTCATTTGGACATCTCAAAATGCACCACGCTAAGACACGATTGGACTTTTTAAAACCAGGACTCTGTAACCCCTATTGTATACTTAGAAACTGCTGGTGCTGAGGAATATATCTGATGTTTTTGACTGAATGCAGGAAAATAACCAACTTAAGACTTGAAGAGTGATTGATTTATCTAAACCCCATTCGTTTCTCTTCCACTACGGGCATTTAAATTAATACACTTTTGGCAAAGTTTGGTCTGTTAAAATACTTTTTATTATACTCAGAACAATATTTATGGCAACTGGTTACTAACTGTAGAGAATTCTGGATGCACGTTACATGCTGCTTTAACTTAGATCATCCCATTACTGTTAACGGCTGACCTGAGGAGACCCCAGGGCTGGTGGCCTCACTGTTGAGGAGGTAGGGCAACCTCTGCTGGCTCCTCAGGAGCCTTTGGGGTGCTGCTTGCTCCGTCATGAGCTCGCTTGACAACTCGGGTCCAACAGCATCCCAGAGGTCTTTTCCACCCTGAAAATACAGTGATTCCGTGTTAAGTTCAGCATCACACAAAAGGTGTGTAAGACTAGATGGTATGTAGGTCTTCAGAATGCAGCGTTCTGTTTTCATCCTTAAGTTTTGGTGCCAGGCTCACTGCTCGTGCGCTCTCTGACTCCACCAGGAAAGCCCTATCCTCATTAGTGCTGCTCACTGAGCAAGCTTAGTCTTCGCTCTTTGACTTCATGGTTCTTCTGAGATGATTGTAAAGGCAGATCACATCCCTTTCTTAAAACCACGTTTCCCTACTGTCCTAAACCTTTTCTTAGTGTGATCAGTCTCTTAAGTTTGAAATTTAATTTCTGAGTCCTGCCTGTCTAAAAATGTGACTAGAAATTAAGTCCTATTACAAAAACGCAGTATAGTAAGTAAAGCTAATTTAAAATTAAACTTAGGTATCCACAAAGCTCCTTAGTCTTCTGATTTTATACAGGAGGGGTTTTTTAAGCCTTTAAAATATATTTTTAGATTTAAGTTAATTTTGACGTGTTAGCATTAAAAAACGATTTACACATTTGTGTGTGTGTGTTTTAAAGGTAGGGCATTACAATCAGTTGGAAAATGTTACCGTGTGTGAGTGATATTGGTGACGCACAGCACTGTAACACATCGCTGTCCTGTGCTGTGTCCTGAGGGCGGCACACGTCGGTGCGCGTGTGAAGGGCATGCCCAGCTCTCTTTGGGGTCGGTCTCACAGGCGCAGCTCGGGGCCGGCTTAGTGCCGTAGCAGTGAGAACAGGCCCCCAGCATTCGGGGTTCCCGGGGTGTCCTCAGCTGTGGGGAGCAGCCACCGTGGGAGGCGTCAGGACAGATACCTTCTCAGTTGTACGTTATCTTCCGTCTGTCACTTTTCTCTTTTTGGAGAAATATACTGGATGACGATTTGCTAACTCTTACTTATTTTCCCCGTTCCTTTTTAGGCTTCTCTACAGTTTAGCCTTCAATGCCAGGTTTCTGAGACATCTCTGGTTTCTCATATCTTCAATGACAACGCGGATGATCACAGGGTAGGTGTTACAGAGACGGACACATTGAGCTTAAGGATGTGACGAGTGGCCGCCAAATAAAAAGCATTGTAGGGAGGTATTTTTAAGTACTGCTTATACCGAGCTTATTTCATTAGGGAAAAAAGTCTAGATGTCTCAGTTTCACAAAATGAAAAAATTGATGCCTAATCTATGTATAGTATTAAGTGTATGGCTCTATCTGAGGGTAAATTTGTTTTATAAATCATGGTCGGGCCCTCCCTGAGGTCTGGGGTCGAGACTCGGAGCCACCGCTGCAGGTGGTGCAGGTGGGAGCCCTGGTCAGGGAGCCAAGGCCCTGACGCTGCACGGTGTGGCCACACACACACACACACTCCTAGTCACGTTGTGGAAACCAGAAACTTGACATTTCTTTGCTCCGTGTCTTTTCTGTGCTTTTGATAGTGAAGATACAGACTTGAAGCAAGTCTACCACCATTACAAACATTAAAACATACAAGATATTGTAAAAATTGGTTTCTAAACCTCTTTGTTGAAATAATTTGATTTTTTATATGAAGTCTTGTGTAACTTGCAGGCTAGAATCTTTAAAGTACATATTTATTGACTGTGTGTAATATATCAAGAATTCATTCGATACTCAGAAACCCTGCATGGTAAGCAGTTGGAGGCCGTTGCCATGCTGAGTTTCTCTGTGAGGGCTCCGTCCTCTGTGCGGTAGTGTGAGAAGTGTGTCTCAGTTCTCGGAGACTCGGCTTCCCACACGCACTTGCCTGCGGTGGTCACCGCCGGAGGGCCCACCTGCAGCCGCCAGCCCGCCTCCCCGCAGGACAGCCTCTGGCAGGAGGGACCCGAGACAGGAAGCCGCATTGGAGTCTGGGCACCCGGCGCTGCGCTTGGTACCACCCACTGCCCTCCTCCCCTGCTCTGCGGCCGCCGCCCGCGCCATGCTCTCTGGGTTGGAGCTCGTCGGGGTGGAGGGTGGAAGAGCGCCTGTGGGTGGGCCCCCACCGGCCCTGTGCCAGGAAGCCTCAGAGAGGGACTGGCAGGCGCTCGTAGTACAGGCTGAGGTGCTTTCGTGTGATTTTAACACATATTTGTGAGTGAGGGGGTTCTGAGTGACTGCGCTGCAGCTGATGGAACTCAGAGTAGCGAGGTCCTGTACCTCATGGCAGCAGCAGTAGAGATGTGGGAGAAGTGGCTTCCGGTCCAGAGCGTATCTTCTGTATCCTTTCATGTTCAAAGTAAAGCCAGAGGTTTCTGGTTTCTTTGTGTGAGTGTATTTCAGCCTGTGGTGGCTGTGCCCACCTTGGCGTTGGTGAGCAACAGGTTTGTTTAGGCAAGAGAGCCTGGGGGTCACTGGGGCAGGAGGTTATTGTCGCCCTGCAGGTGTCTTAGCTTAGCAACAGGGTCCCATCCCGGCCCCGCCTACTGACGGCCTGTTTGTTCCTGGCCTTGGTGTCCCGCGGGGGAGGGAGCACAGCGTGTGCACATGTTCTGTCACGGCGGTGGTGATCGTATTAAGTTATTAGCGTTATAAGTCAGTGAAATGACACACATTTTTAAAAACTCATCACTTCTTAGCCCATTTGAGGACATGTGTCTTTTGCGCGTATAGTTTACTCAGGTCCCACAGGGAACTCACAGTGTGTGCTAACACCTTCCTGCTGTGTGGCTCATCACGTTTATATCACAATAAATGCAGGTGAAGTGCCCGACTCCCCTGAAAACAGCACGAAGGGTATTTTGAAAGTAGTTTGGCAGCAGGGCTTACCCAGCTGGGACTCCTGAGCTTTGGCACGCACGAGGCTAATGGGGCGCGTGTCGGGGTGTGGACTCAGGCCCCCACCGCCCTTGGTCTCGGGGTGCACCGGCTCCTCGGTGATTGGGGTGCAGGTGCAGCTGAGGGGGCCAGAACCTAGCCTGTTGTGGGCCTGTGCGGCGAGGCTGGCCTGCTTCATCCTTGTCTTTAACTCAGCGGGGACTGTTCTCACCCTGCCTGTGTCTTTTCACATTGACTGCAATGGCTGGTGGTGCTACAGTAGACAGGAGTGCATTCTCTGAGAGCTTCTGGAGAAGACGAGAAGCTCCGCCAGTTCAGGGGCGAGTGCAGTTGCCATAAGAGCTTCCGCTCTGAAGACCCTTGTTCTGAGGGGGCATGCAGAAGGGAGGGCTTGTTTGACGTCTCGTTGATGCTACTGGTCCAGCCAGCTCTCCCAGTCACAAGTCAGTATCTTTTCCTTTCATTGTAGTAAATTATGGACTTTTTATTTGCACGAAGAGTTCAAACCAGTCAATCCTAGAAGTCAACCTTGAATATTCATTGGAGAAACTGATGCTAAAGCTGAAGCTCCAATTCTTTGGCCACCTGATGCGAAGAGCCAACTCATTGTAATAGACCCTGATGCTGGGAACATTTGAGGGCAGGAGCAGAAGGGGATGACAGAGGATGAGATGATTGGATGGCATCCCCAACTCAATGGACATGAGTTTGCCAAGCTCCAGGAGATAGTGAAGGACAGCGAAGCCTGGTGTGCTGCAGTCAATGGGGTCAAAAAGAGTTGGACACGACTGAGCAACAAGTCTTTGAGATGGGTCTGTTTTCAGAGAAATATTTCAGTTGGTGTTAATGGCAGAAAGAATCATCAGCAGAGAGTCGAGAGACATTATTCGTGTCCATCCTGGTTGGTTAAGACCACAGGCACATAACTGACCCTTGTTGCCAGTCACCTTTCTGTTGTTCTGTAACTGACCTCATGGGGGTTAAAGAGAACAAGTGAGCTAACGTTGAGTGCTTGCCACCATCTCGTTTTTGGGAAGCAGTTTAAGAGTTTTATGCATCCTGGCACATACGTGCATGGCGGGCGATGAGGATTTCAAGTGCGAGTGTTGTCAACAGGGCCACAGCTAAGCAGTTCAATCGTGCACCTAGATTCAGGAAACGCTCCCTCCACACGGCAGCTGGTCAGCCCAGCTTGTCCCGTGTTCTCCTCAGTGTTGTTTGGCAGCATTTCCAGTTTTTGTGCTTCTGCAGTGAGTGACGAGGGAGCTGAAAGATACAAACCGTTAGCTTTACTCACTCAGCAAAGCAAATGGCGTTGCGCCTTTTTTCTTCTACTGTGCAGATGGCACAGGACTGGGCTTGATGGGGTTACTTGGCAGTGAGTGGCGGGGGCTCCTGTCTCTCAGGGCTTGGCCTTGCTCTGGGCGCACAGCCTTTGCTCTTGTCCCCTGTGGGTGATGAGGGAGGTGACAGGGCGGTCGTGCTTGTTCTCTGTGTGTGTGCTCTCGCTGCGCTTTTATTGGGGGTGGGTGGCTTCCCTCGGCGGGGTGCTCTGTGCTGAGTGCTGCTGCGTGTCTGGGCTGTGTTTCCGCCCAGCCGGGCCCCTGTGTGAGCGCTGGAGCTGGCCTGCTGACCCCTGAGCGGGGCTGCTGGACACCTGGCACCAGGTGGCTCCCCCTCGCCCACAGCGAGAGCGGCGCCTCGGCGGCCTCAGCTCCAGCCCTGCCTCCCGGGGGACGGTGGCAGCGCTGGAGGGCCAGCCCCTGGAGCGCGCGCCTTGCCTCCTAGACGGGAGTGGCTGCCTGGGACTGAGGACCGAGAGGAGGAGGGATGGGGCAGGTGAGAGCCGGCTGGCCTGCGGGCTGCCGGCCCGGGACTGGATGGGTGTGCGCTGGAAACTGGGGAAGCTGTGTGAGCCCGTGTTCGGTGGGGGTGTAGGCTGTGGGCCCCAGCTCTTGGGAGGGAAGGGGGCCAGCCCACCTAGAACTGCCCCAGGCCCGCGGGTCTCCTACCAGGGAGCGCAGCTGTGGGTCTGGTGAGTGGAGGCGCGGCCCAGGACTGAAGCCGTGATGATCTGCTGCTGCGTCTCTGGGCTCAGTAGTGAACTGCCTCCAGTGTTCCTCAGTTTACGCCCCTGGACAAACCTTTCCTGAGACCAGAACTGTCTGCCTTTGTAGAGGGGACGGGGACGGGGATGGGGTTCAGCGTAAGAAGCAGAGTGTGTGTCCTGAGGAGTGCTGCCGCAGACCCTGACTGCCCTTCAGGGACCCTTGGGGCCTCAGATAAACAACCAGCTTTATCTGGTGGAGAATCGCAGCAGGGATGTTAATAAAGACCGGTGGCTTGGTGTCCTGTTCTTTAATGTACGTTATTTATTAACCTGTGTTGTTCGAGTGACTTTGCCTGCCCTCTAGGTCTTTGAATTGCTAATGTAAATGTTATTTTCCCTGCTTACATTTGTCTGATGTCATGTCTTAATTTGTTCCCAAACTCAGCCATTGTGTTTTTCTGTCCTTTCTCCCAATTTCAAGGTCTATGGTACCATTGCTTCAGGTGATATCAAGGGGCTCGCCTATGTCTTTTGAAGATTCTAGTAGAATCATCCCACTCTTCTACCTGTTTAGCTCCTTGTTCAGTCACTCACTGATTTCCATACATGATAACGAGTTCTTCGGAGACCCCATAGAAGGTGAGAATTCTGAGCAATCCATTTGTTGATGACCTCATGCAACAAATTTTCGTAGATGATAGAAGAGTTTTAAGCCTTTTAAGTCTTTGAGTGTGTAAGAAATGGGAGGGGGAGCCCAAATATAATAGAAAATTGGATTATGTTTTTCAGTTGTAGGTCAAAGACAATCGTCAATGATGCCTTTTACTTTAGAAGAACTGGTAGTGTTGTCTCGATGCCTTCGCGACGCGTGCTTAGGGATCATCAAACTGGCATATCCAGAAACAAAGCCAGAAGTTCGAGAAGAATATATCACCGCCTTTCAAAGTATTGGAGTAACTACCAGTTCTGAAATGCAGCAGTGTATACAGATGGAGCAGAAACGATGGATTCAATTATTTAAGGTGATGAGTGTATGAATATTTTGTTTACTGAGGTCAAATAACGTACAGGTTTTTTTTTGGATGACTCATTTTAGAAGACTAGAGATACGGGTTTGTTTCCGGCTTGATAATTTGCAAAACTTGTAAGAAAAGTCTTTTTCATTTTATGTTTGCCTCCTTTTAAAGCCTTGTTTTGACATTCTTAAATATATCTGTTATAACTTGCCCCAAGTACTTTCAGTGACAAGGTGATGTATAATTAAAATTTTTTTTATTTTTCAGTAAAAGATCTCTTATGAGTTTTATTTATTTAATCTTAAGAAATTGATTAACAAAGGTGGAATAAGATCATTAACTTACTGCAAGTTGAATATAAATTATTTTAAAATACCTTCATTTTTAACCGTGCAGAAAGAGAAGTTATGAGTTACTGTGGCTGAAATGTTGGCAGGAAACCACCACCACTGAGAGAACACAACTACTGGGGTGGAAAAAAGAAAAGAAAAGGGTGCTTGACTTCCCGTGAAATTTCTGCAGCAAACACACCCCGTCAGCTAAAATCGCTCATTAAAGGAGCAAGAGCAGAAGAAATGCATTTCCCAAATTGAGCGCTAGATTTACAACCCGCTTAGCGCCGGCGACCTCTGCACACTGTGCTCAGCTGGAGTCGTCAGCTGTCCCTTTGGGTCTTTTATCACTGCTTTGTCAAGCTATCTATTTAATTGAAAGAAGTTAATTGAATGAAAATGATCAACTAAGCTTGTATTAATATTGCTAATGGAACTTTCTTCTTGGCCATGTTTGGAGAAAGATGTCAAGCTAGACTTTAGGAAAGGCCCATTAATGCTTGCACTTAACCTGATGGGCTAATTAAGGGCTGCTTATTCATCCTGCGAGCCCACGATGGGCTCTGTGCGGCCCGTTCTGCCTGGTTTTACAACACATTTCACTTCTGAGCACCAGCATTAGTAGCAGTGAGAGTAACTGATAATGTTTTGATTGCACTGAATACAGTACTAATGCATCATTGAATTTATAATATGTGCGGATTGATGTAATATATATTTGCACAATTTATTTTAATTACCTGTCTCTGTATTCCTAAGTAAACTCTTAAGGTCACATGTTGAGCCCTTAATATGTCCTTGCTTAAAGACTAACACTTTTGCATCTTTTCTAAGTTAAAATAAGCTATGTCACCCATTTAAACTTGTAATTCTTGTGTAAGCTTTTCCTGGACGTGGCTGTTAATGGTAGCATATGTTTTTCTTTTAACAATCTAATTAAACTCTGGGATGTTTGTTAGTAAAACTTTCCACTATGCATGTTATCAGGTTTCGTGTACAGTATCAGATACTTTCATTATTTTATAGCACCTGTTCACAGTCTCGTAATTTTCAAATACCGGGCCTTATCTTTAGCACCCAGAACCTTCTGAATTTAATCATGCTGTATTAAGATGTTTTTCCCCAGTCCTGCTTTATTTTGCATAAGCATTAAGTGAAAATTCTGTAGTGAATTTGTATTTAGGCCTCAAAATGATTCACTACTAGTTTATTAAGGATTGCAGGGGTTTTGTTTGTTTTAAAAATTAGCGTGAGCATTCACCTTTTCTGAAACAGGATTGTCTTTAGGTTTCAAATTGAGTTATGAAGATCTGAATTTAGAGCAGACTTGTTTGAAGACAAGTTTTTGAATAAGATTCCTCTTCTTTGTAAAGATTTTGTTGTTATCGTTCTGCCTGCTGTTGAGCTAAGCCCACCCCCCACCAAAAAAAAAAAAGAAAAAAATCAAGGCACGGTCTCTGAACAGATTCAGCTGATATTAGTTATTTTCTTTTCAGAAAAAATTGTCTTTAATATGAAGTAGAATTTAACTCTCAGTGGTTGCTGTCTCAGATGGTGTTCTGAGGACTTGACAGGGACCAGTCCACGCGAGCGGTAGTTCTGTGAGGAGGGCGCGGCAGGCGTCCTCGTTTTACAGATGGGGACACTCAGCCCGGGGCGGCATAGCCGGCGTGTGGACTGTGCTGCCCTCTCCACCGCCCCTGGGAAGCGTGACGACGGAAGCTCAGCATTTCTGTATGTTTCAGTGTCACATTTGAGGTGAAGAATTCAAGGAATCGAATCCACCAAAGAAAGCAGTAGCATTTTGCAGTAATTGCCTGCATTCTGCTGATTTTGACAGAGCTGCGCGTGAGGAGACCTGGCTCCTCCAGCCACCAGCCATTTTCACTTTTTAGCTCCTGATGGTCCTCCCAGACTGGTCTCCTAGAGGGGCTCTGGGGGCTGGTCACAGAGCAGACTTCTGAGTGGATGGGGGCATCCTTCTTTGTCACTGTAGGAACCGAGGTCAGTTCTGAGCCCCACACTGACACTGCTAAAACAGTTTGTACGTTTATCAAATTTATCAGCTTCTCTCCGCATGTAATTTACAGCTGTGACTGCGTTAGCCCTGGCAGGAGACAGGAACTCCTGTTTGATGTGCTTTTGTGAGCAGCTGCCAGGCTGCCCTGGAGTTACCCCTAGGGGGGAAGTTGTGCGGGAACCTGCTTGCTTACTGCGCTCATCTGTGCACAGAGGGACTCGGAGAGGAGGGGCTTTCTCCTACCTGGTGGTTGATTTGGATTTTTCAGTGTCAAAAAGACTGTTTAAAAAGTGAAAACAGAAAACCACAGCAGTGCCCTAGCTGTGATTGAACCATGCTATCATTGACTGTCAGTGTGACCAGTGAGGCAGATCCAGGCTTCCTCTAAAGTGGCCGAGCTGCCTGCCATGTCTTTGTCTTTGAAAGTATTTTTTGGCTTTGGTTTTGCCTACTCAATAAAGTGGATACCTTAAGAAGTAATTTTGTAGTGTTTTAAACATGCTGGAGAATACTAATAACTAAAGGCTCTATAAGACTAGGTTAGCCATCGACAACAGGAATCCGTATCAGATACTTAATGACTTTTATGGGCTGGGGTGTCATTACTGTCAATTATTTTAAACACACACAGTGTTTATCCCCAGAACCCTGGCTCTGCGCTGTGCTGGGGAGCCATAAATGAAATCGGGCAGTCCCTGTTCTTCGAGCATCACTACATAAGGAAAGAGACTCGGCAGGAGAGCTGAGAGCACGCAGGATAGACACACAACCGCTGAAGTCATTCTGAGCTGAGGGTCACATGGGGAAAACCATTCTGGCCTTCTGTAAGAGAATAATCTTAGAGCTGGTACTTCACTGGTTTTTCTTGTATTTTGTTTTTACATATTCTTCGTTAGGAAATCAAAATCTAAAAAACTCTTTATTATATATTGATCACATCACACATTTACCCAGTTAGATACCCGTAAATCATGTGCCTTGTCCTATGCTTTGTTTTAAAGTTTTAAGGTAATTACCTAAGATGTTTGATTTTGCCCACTGCATTTAAGATCAGAAGATTATTACAGGCGCCTTTCCAATTGTGGAGTATATATGCTTTTCTTTGGTTGCACTAATAAAGCTAAATATCAGTGATCTCCTCTTACAAATGTCATAGTTGAGTGTTCATAGCTTTAAGTCCTCATCAGATATATTATTTATGTGTGTAAATTTATTTTATGATGTAAAATGTGTATTGCTTAAGACTATTTCCCTAAGGTCAAGATTTTCTTGCCATCTTGATAGCCAGTGGACTTTAAAACATACAGTAATCTTGTGAAACAGTGCATGTTAATTTAAAACCTTGAGCTGGGACAGTTGTCAGGTGTGACTTTCATGAGACATCTGTGTGTTTCTAACCAGTTGTCTGCTTGGTCTTTGAACATTGGGTTTAAGGGACACCTGCTCGTGGGTGTCACTGCTTGGTTTCCAGCTGTGTGGCTGCCTGGACCCCAGCTCCCTAACAAGAGAGTGACCCCGGGGCCCTCAGCAGTGACAGCCCGGAGTCCTGGCCACCAGACCACCAGGGAATCCCTTTGTTTTTCACTGTAGTGGCATATAATCAGTCAGACGTAACAGTTTAGTGCATTTCTGAATATTTGCTTAAACAATCTTGTTAGTTCTCGAGTATTTGTCTAAGGTTTAGCTCCAGCATGGAAGAGCATGATGCGGGAGCCGAGGGAAACGCATGCATAAATGTGAAAGGGCGCATTTATACTGTGACAGTCTCCTAAAGCTGTGTGTTGCGCTGGCGCATCTCAGTCACCCTGGTGTTCACTTGTTGGCTGCCTCTGTTCATGTTTCTTACTCACTGGTTCTCGGGTCTCACTGTCTCAGGGTCTCCTCAGGGCCGGTTGACAGCTGCTGCCTGGAGTTAGCGCTGCTGCTGCTGGTGCCCTTTGCGGGTGCTTGTCAGCGGAGGCTGCAGGCCCGGGCGCACTCAGTCCCGCGGGGCAGGCGTGGTGGCTCCTGTCTCAGTGTGCGGACTTGCACCCCTGTGACTGGAGGCCTGTTCACGTCTAAACCTGCCAGTCTTTCTGTGTCCATACTGTCTTCTGTAGCAGGCATATCTGCGCCGGGAAATTTGATGAAATTTACTGAGAGGAAAACTGTCTTTTTGATCTCAACACTGGGTGTCTGTTGATCCAGTTTAAACTTGTTACTCCAGTTTTCATTGCCTTTGACATCTCGCGTCACTTCATGTGGTTTTTTAATGGTTACTTCTGTGAGCTTTGGTTTTTCAGCACTAAATATTTCTAGCAGCTGGTGGTACTAAAAATGAATGTACAGAAAGGGAATGTGTTTAAAGGTGTTTTGAAATCACAGAATTTGAGTTTTGTCTGACTCTTTGTGACCCATGGACTGCATCACGGCAGGCTTCCCTGTCCATCACCGTCTCCCAGAGCCTGCTCAAACTCATGTCCATTGAGTCGGTGATGCCATCCAACCGTCTCATCCTCTGTTGCCCCCTTCTCTTGCCCTCAATCTTTACCAGCATCAGGCAGGGTCTTTTCCGGTGAGTTGGCTATTCGCATCAGGTGGCCAAAGTATTGGAGCTTCAGCTTTAGCATCAGTCCTTCCAATGAATATTCAGGGTTGGTTTCTTTTAGGATGTACTGGTTGGGTCTCCTTGCAGTCCAAGGGACTCTCAAGAGTCTTCTCCAACACCACAGTTCAAAAGCATTAGTTCTTCAGCCCTCAGCCTTCTTTATGGTCCAGCTCTCACATCCATGCATGACTACTAGAAAAACCATAGCTTTGACTGCATGGCTTTGTTGGCAAAGTAATGTCTCTGCTTTTTAATATGCTGTCTAGGTTTGTCATAGTTTTTCTTCCAAGGAGCAAGCATCTTTTAATTTCATGGCTGCAGTCACCATCCACAGTGGTTTTGGAGCCCAGGAAAATAAAATGTACCACTGTTTCCACTTTATCCCCCATCTATTTGCCATGAAGTGATGGGACCAGATGCCATGATCTTTGTTTTTGAATGTTGAGTTTTAAGCCAGCTTTTCCTCTCTCCTTTCTCCATCATCAAGGGGCTCTTTAGTTCCTCTTCACTTTTTGTCATTAGAGTGGTATCATCTGCATATTGTAGTTATTTTTCCCAGCAGTCTTGATTCCAGCTTGTGCTTCATCCAGCCCGGCATTTCACATGATGTGCTCTGCATATAAGTTAAATAAGCAGGGTAACAATATACAGCCTTAATGTACTCCTTTCCCAATTTTGAACAAGTCCATTGTTCCATGTTCAGTTCTAAGCGTTGCTTCTTGACCTGCATACAGGTTTCTTACAAGGCAGGTCAGGTAGTCTGGTATCCTCGTCTCTTAAGAATATTCTACAGTTGTGATCCACACAGTCAGAGGCTTTAGCGTACTCAGTGAAGCAGACATAGATGTTGTTCTGGATTCTCTTTCTCTGATCCAACGGATGTTGGCAATTTGATCCCTGGTTCCTCTGCCTTTTTGAAATCCAGCTTGTACATGTGGAAGCTCTCGGTTCATGTACTGTTGAGGCCTAGTTTGAAGGATTTTGAGCATTACTTTGCTAGCATATGGGTTTCCTTGGTGGCTCAGCAGTAAAGAATCTGCCTGCAATGCAGGAGACCTGAATTCAGTCCCTGGGTTGGAAGGATCCCCTGGAGAAGGGAATGGTAACCCACTCCAGTATTCTTGCCTGGGGAGTTCCATGGACAGAAGAGCCTAGCAGGCTACAGTCCATGGGGTCACAAAGAGTCAGACAGTACTGAGTGACTAACACTTTGTTCTCATGTGAGATGAGTGCAATTGTGCGGTAGTTTGAGCATTCTTTGGCATTGCCTTTCTTTGGGATTGGAATGAAAACTGACCTTTTCCTGTCCTGTGGCCACTGCAGTGTTTTCCAAATTTGCTGGCATATTGAGTGCAGCACTTTCAGAGCATCATCTTTTAGGATTTGAAATAGCTCAGCTTGAGTTCCATCACCTCCACTAGCTTTGTTCATAGTGATGCTCCTAAGGCCCTCTTGACTTCACACTCCAGGATGTGTGGCTCTAGGTAAGTGATCATACCATCGTGGTTACCAGGTCAATAAGATCTTTTTTTGTATAGTTCTTCTGTGTATTCCTACCACTTCTTCTTAATATCTTCTGCTTCTGTTAGGTCCATACTGTTTCTGTCCTTTATTGTGCCCATCTTTGCATGAAATGTTCCCTTGGTATCTCTGATTTTCTTGAAGAGATCTCTAGTCTTTACCATTCTATTGTTTTTCTCTATTTCTTTGCATTGTTAACTTAAGACGGCTTTCTTAACTCTCCTTGCTGTTTGGAACTCTGCATTCATATGGGTTTTTCTTTCTCTTTCTCCTTTGCCTTTCACTGCTCTTTTCTCAGCTGTTTTTGTAAGGCCTCCTCAGACAACCAGTTTGCCTTCTTGCGTTTGTTTTTCTTGGGGGTGGTTTTGGTCACTGCTTCCTGTACAGTGGTACAAACCTCCGTTCATAGTTCTTCAGGCACTCTGTCCACCAGATCTAGTACCTTGAATCTCTTTGTCACCTCCTCTGTATGATCATAGGGGATTGAATTTAGGTCATACCAGAATGATCTAGTGGTTTTCCCTACTTTTTCAGTTTAAGTCTGAATTTTGCCATAAGGAGCTGATGATCTGAGCCACAGCCAGCTCCAGGTCTTGTTTTTGCTGACTGTATAGAGTGTCTCTATTTTCGTCTGTGAAGACTATAATGAATCTGATTTTGGTAATGATCCTCTAGATCCAGTTAAATTTTCATGGTTTCTTAAAATTTGTATTTTTCTCTACAAGTTAGAAAAAATAGTTTAAATAAAGGACAAAAATGTTCTTAGGAGATATGACATTTCTAAAATATTTTGGAAATTCGTCATGGCTCATATTGCCAAATATAACATACAAGAATATGTGTCACCCAGTTAAATTTGGATTTCAGATACACAGCAAGTGCATTTTAGATACAAGTATATCTTGTGTGATATTTGGGGCACATTTATACTTTTTAAAACCCTGTATTTGAGATACGCTTTGAATAAAGCAATATTTGAAGATAGTCACACTAAGAGGTCTGTTTGCTGCTTGTCTGCGAGTCAGCTTCACTGGCTGAGCCGTGCTCTCCCTGCGTCTTCATGTCTGGTTTCCTGTCCGCTTTCAGAGGCGCTTTTCCGCAGTGGCTTCTGCTGCCAGCCCTTCCTTGCTGGCGCTCAGGCCCGGCTCACCCTGTGCCTTGTCCTTGCCTCCTTCCTCCCCTCCCCCACACCCATCTTTCTCTTTCCTTTCGTTTTTATAAGGTTTTATGTATGTATTTCCTTCGGGCTGTGCTAGTCTTCATTGCTGCAGGGCCTTGGGAGCAGGGGCTGCTCTCCAGTGGCCATGACACGCTTCTGGTGGCGGCGGCTTCTCCTGTGCAGCGCGGGTTCTCGGGCATGCGGGCTCCGGGGCTGTGGCTTCCAGAGTTAGCTGCTCCGTAGCATGTGGGTTCTTCCTGTATGAGGGATCAAACCCGGGTCTCCTGCACTGGCCGTTGGATTCTTGACCACTGAGCCTCCAGGCAAGCCTTCTTTCCTTTATTTTTGAAAGAGGATACAGTGATACCAGGATAGGACATTTTATGTTACTTCTTTTTCATCTGTAGAATATCAGAGTATGGAAAGGAATGCCTATATTGAAAGTGTATGTTCGGTTTCACAGTAATTTAAAGTAAATTATGGCATTAATTACTTCTGAAGAGTTGGATCATGTTTGCCACCTCTGGAACAGAACGTCCTCGGCAGGAGAGGTTGGCCGGTGTTGAACGCCAGGAGGTGGAGGACAGTGTGTCTCCTGGGGTCAGGCAGCTGTGGACGTGAGCAGATGACTGCTCTGCAGAGCGCCATCTCCTCAGCTGTGCTGTGCGGAAGTGTCAGGACTCGGAGGGGATGTGGGGGTGATGGGTGAGGGCCACAGGCGAACGGGTGCCTTTAAATAAACACATTAACTGTCAGAAGGCACGGCTTTTGTCAGCAGTTGTGGGTGGTGGATAAATTTCAGCACAGTAGCTGTTACACCTGAATTTACTTAGAATACCAGTGTGGGTGTATGAAAGGAGAGATGCTGTGCATCGTGCCCAGGGATCCTGCTTCTGTCCCCACTGTTGGAAGAGTGCCTGCTGCTGCGCTCTGTGTGAACCCCGCCGAGTTTGTCCCGAACCAAGAGAGCACGCAGAATGTAGCTCACCGAGGTATCCTTCCTCCTGGGGAGCAAAACTGAGAGACACCCGGGAGTCAGTGTGATAGGTCATCGGCCACGCCCTGCTGTGACCAGCAGTTAGCCAGGTGGAACCGGACTCTCAGGCCACTTCCACTGCGCTTGCTCAGTCGTCATCAAGCACCGCCTGTGTGTGGCCTAACCCCTGAGCAGGTGCCGCAGCCGCGGGTGGAGGGTCACACGCTCTCACTGCTTACCTGTGCTGGTTTCTTGCTGATTCAAAAAGGACATGCCATAGCATCACAGTAGGCTTTAAGATGCCGTGCAGTGGACGTCACAGCAGAGTTGGCAGCATATGCCCACCAGTGTGAAAGCTGTGTTCTAGATCTTGAGTGGTTTTTACTGGTGTCGTTTTGACCGGGTGGCCGAGCTCCTCAGGTGTTACTTTTTCTCTTTCCTGGTTATATGATCCAGCTGGAGTCTGTGTCGGGGAGGCCTGAGATAGCAACCAGGGACCCCTTCTCTCCCACTTTGGTTGGACACAGAAGGACATTTCCTAATGCTTAGTTCAAATTGTATTTTACTGAATTGGAAGCAGTGTGTACAGAAGCTTGGCTGACGATCAGAAAACACGGTCAGAGTCACTAAGTACAGAGTGCTTGCAGGATCCTCTCCTGGTTACAAAGGCCTTGGTCTTGTGAAGACGCTTTGGTCTCCCTGTTTTGTGTTGGTTTATCTTTGTTTACTACACACGCATTTCTGTTCCGTGTGTAACTTGGTGTCTTCTGAAGCCCAACAGTACTGTTAGGGTCTTTAATCGCACATCACAGGGTTTAGCACTGTCAGTCGGGGGTGCCGACTGCGCTTCTAGGCAGGCGGTCGTATTCCGTGTCGGGGGGCTCACGGCAGGGCTCTGTTTATGGAGGGGCTGATGTCCCCTGAGGGGGCAGCAGTGTGGTCTGGGCTGGGATAGCGCGTGGCGTTGGGCAACCAGAGCGTGCGGGAAGGCTTTCTGGAGAAGGGTCGGCTGGGCTTGTGTAGAATTCAGGGGGTGCAGACGAACGGCAGAGGCTTCCGTCCA
>NW_011495061.1:1618388-1632784 GCF_000754665.1 Bison bison bison | reverse complement strand
GGAAGCACCTCTGGAAGGTGCAGAAGGCGTGTGTAGGATGCTGCCCCTCTCCCCTGCACCTCAGGTAGAGCGCTTTTCAGGAGAGTTAGCGTGCTTTAACCTCAGGAGAGCCGCTCAGGTGAGCTTATACATTGCCATGTTGTGTTTGAAAAATTGCCGCCTCCCTCGTAGCTTTTAAAAGTCAGCCCTTGCACGTTTGCGTCATTTTCTGTCTTTGTACAGAAGCTTCCTCCTGTGGTCACAGAGCGAGACCCTCCTCCGTGAGCGGGTTTGCTGTTGGGAGCAGCCCCTCAGGGAGGACCCCCGTCCCGGGCACTGAGGGCAGCCATGCGTGCCTCTGCCTCCAAGCTGTGCGGGCGTCCCCGGGCTGCCTGCCTCACCTGGTCCTGCTCCCCCCTCAGGTCATCACCAACCTGGTGAAGATGCTGAAGTCCAGGGACACGCGGAGGAACTTCTGCCCCCCCAATCACTGGCTGTCAGAGCAGGAGGATATTAAAGCAGATAAGGTATTCCTGGAAGATCTTTTACATATTTTTCATTAAACTTATTTTTTCAGTTTGTATCTTTTCTGAGAAGAATAAATCTTTTAAGGTTATTTATCATGTAATTAACAGTTAGGAGTAAACTTTTGTTGCTGACTCTTAGATCACAGAACACATAACAATATTACTGGCTGACACATGCATCCTGCATTTGTTGTTAATCCTAATTTGCTTTAAACCACAAAGTGTATTGACGTGTAATGGTTTTTTGGGGGAAGTTGAAAAACTTTTGCTTTTATTGTATCAATATATTTTTGGTATTAATACTTAAAAGAGATGGAAGTTATTTGTGACTTTCTAAAGGGACAGAGACAAATGTGAATATTACTAAGATCTAGATGTAAAGTAAATTCAGTAGTGTAACCTGTTCTGAAATAATGAAAATAACATTACCAAAGGACTCAGGGTGTTTTTAAACACATGACTGGATTCATCTCAGAATCTCGGGGCTGGGGGCAGAGAGTGACTGGGCATACAAGAAGCACGACTACAGAAGTGTTAGAGAAGAGACGCATCAGGAGTGCCTCAGGAGCATGGCTCTGTCCGCACACACGCTGCATCTTTGCATTAAGCTTGTGGCTGGCGCCCAGGCTGAAGAGCTGCGGCCGGTCCTGTAGTGGTGAGGGCCTTGGGGTCGTGGGCCTTTCTGACGGGTCGGATGAGGGGACCTGAGAGACAGTGGGTCAGTACTTACAGCCTTATTTGGCTACTCATTCACACAACTTGTTTTAGTCATGAGAACGTGAATATTTGGTAATGGTAATAAATTGCTAGATTTTAAGGTGATCTGGTTTCTTTGTAAAGCAGTCATTTTGTGGTGACTTACTATGTCCAGATATTACATGTTGTTGACTAGAGCAAGTAGCGATTTCCCTGGAGTGTGTTTAGGAAAAATAACTGCAGTGTGACAGTGTGAAAGCGTGGCCCGCGTCGGGGAGAGTGTGAGAAGGTCTCCTGGGAGGGAGCGGGCGGGTCTGAAGCCAGGGCCGCGCGCTGAGCAGGCTGTCGCCCCGCAGGTCACCCAGCTCTACGTCCCGGCGTCCAGGAACGCGTGGCGGTTCCGGCGGATGGGGAGGATTGGGCCCCTGCGGTCCACGCTGGATGGTGAGTGCCCTGCACCCGCGCACCCCCGTGCCCTGAGCTGGCCAAGCATGGGCTGTGTGCTGCCGCGTGCACCCTCCGGGCTCCTGGCCTGTGGTCTCTGACTTTAGTCAGCCGGGTCAGGAGTGTCATCGCCGGAAAGCGCCTCGTGCCTGGGTAGCCAGCCCCCACCGCCCCCGCCCCGGCAGCCCCAGTAGCGCCCCCTGTGCCAGGGTGTCTGTGAGTGCGGCCTGGCAGAGCGCAGCCCCAAGTCTGGAGGGGACAGGCGGGCTCACAGGGCATTCTCTGGTTGCAGTAGGTCTGGAGTCTCCGCCGCTGTCCGTGTCTGAGGAGAGGCAGCTCGCCATCCTGACCCAGCTGCCCTTCGTGGTTCCGTTTGAGGAGCGGGTAAAGGTATGCTTCCAGTTGGTTCTTTGCAGATCGACTCAGCCAGTTCAGTGTGAAAAAGTAACACCAGTGGGAGATTTTCTAAAGCCGGCTGGTGCCTGTGATTGAATAATATATTTTCTTACCAGATTGTAATAGTTGACCATGGTTTATGAAAGCATAACCCAACCAAATACCTCTTGAAAGATGTTTTGTTTGTATTCACCAACTTACTTAGCGAATTTCTGAAAACTGCCACACTTCACTACTTACAAAACAGCTTCAAGAGGGTGTTTTTAGGCCTGCCCACTTTTCTCACAGAACATTTGACACTATTGACATTTCTTCATTAAAACACGCACATTAGCACAACATTGTAAATCAACTATACCGGTAAAAAGTAAAAAAGGAAACCTCACACACACTCGCACACTCGTACACACATGGTGTCACATGGCTCCTGACCGCCCTCTGCTGGACTTCTAGCGTAAAACCAGCTACTGGGTTTTTCTCACCCGGGGGCTCGCCCTACTGATACCAGCATCAATGCACTGCTTCTCTCAGCTGCTCTTCTTTCTGCTCCACCTGGAGTTGTATAGAAGTCTCTAGAAGGAAGTACCGAAAATGTGCCACAGCATGAGATTTTAAAAGTTTGTTGTGAAGTGGGGAAAAGGAGCAATATTACATAAATACTGCACATTTATTGATAAGGCATAACATCAATATTTGGTATCTTGGCCTTTAAAACTTGCCTCAGAATTTATGCCTCAAAATTTATTAAAAGAGTTAAGGTTTATTTAACAGTTTCTTCTTCTGGCTGCTTGTGTTTATAACAAAATGTTGTTTTCAAGTAAGCTTATAATTTCTCCTCTGTTAGATCTTTCAGAGATTGATTTATGCAGATAAGCAAGAAGTTCAAGGAGATGGTCCATTTCTGGATGGAATTAATGTCACAATAAGAAGGAATTATATTTATGAAGATGCTTATGACAAACTTTCCCCTGAAAATGGTATATATCATTCTCTGTATGTGTTCATATGGCAGGGGGAGGCGGAGGGGGGTATAGGAAAGGGTGATCATTAGAAAAATTAGTGTTGATCGTCTTATTCTGTGATGACTGTTTAAAACAAATTACGTCAGATTTGGGGGAATGCATATCTATTATCAAATAATAATTCTAAGATTGGCAAGTACTTATTGCTACAGAAGCCTTTGAGATATTGTTTTTGTTTTTGTTTAAGATAAGAAACTCTTCCTGCCCCCAAAAATGTCTTTAAAATTTAGTTGACAAGCTATAATTATAAAAATGTTGGTGGAGAGGCATATACAGACTGTATTTTGTTTATAACAGTCTATGTAAATATCATAAAATGTAAGCCAAGTTAAATATACTAAATACCATTGCAATCCAAATTTCTTGATAAAAAGGTAAGTGTGCTTCAGTGACACTCGTATTAGATAAAAGAGAATTACATCATGACGTTAATTTGGACAGCGTTTAGAGGTGAATGACACATTCTTGTCTTTGTTAGTCTTTGGCACTCAGCTTAACAGTCTTAGTGTCACCGATGTGTTTGCTGATAGTTCAGCTTCAGAATTTGGTGTCCGTGCTGTCACCTGAAATGAGTGTTACATCGGTGCAGGTGGTGCGAGGCTGTCAGATGTGGGTTAGCAGTTGCCTGTTCTTCTAGGGCAGCAATTTAAGTTTCTTCCAGAAAAGCAGAGCCTCTCATTTTGAATATGTTCTCTCTTCTCAGATAAAGAGCTGTTTTTGTCATTTTGTAGGAACGGCAGAGGAAGGCTGACATCAATCACTTGTTCCCTTACTCTTCTCGATTTTGTGTGCAGAATTTTTGTTTTTTGCATAACTTAGTTTTGTTACATAATCTATGCTGTAGCCCGCTAACGTCAAGTATCGCAAACTGAGGCAGACTTTGAGCTCCAGTCTGACTGCAGACTGAGTGCTCCACTGTGCAGGGTACTCTCACCTGGGACGTCATGTTTTCAAAGCTTTTTGTATAAGCGAGGCAAAAACCAGATACCCTGATTCCTAGTCTAACACATTTTGGGGAAGAGCAAAAGCTCGCCCTCCTTTGGGACCTGCAGCTCCTTAGAGGCGAGCCACAGTAGTTGTGCTGTGTCCGTGTTGCTGTGCTGGCAGTCCTCTGTCTGTGTGTCCCGCTTCACTGAGGGCCTCGTGGTCTAAGCCAGGGTCCCCACAGCTAGTGCTCAGTAGATGTTTGTTGAACTTGTGTTTGAAAACAAGAAAAACGAGCTGTAACAGGGTGTTAAATTGGCCACGATTGGCAGAGTGTTCAGGGAGGAGCCGAGGTGTGCTTGATGCTGGAGGCTTCCTGAGACGCAGGACGTGAGGCAGGACTTGGGAACCAGGAGCCCAGTGCCGAGTGAGGGGTCACGGGGGAGGGTGTGGCTGTCCACGGCAGACCCGCTTCTGTGCTGGTGAACCAGGGCTTCCGGCAGGGGCTCGAATATGTCTGAGCTCTTCAGCCAGAGTGAGACTGTGTGTTAGCAACAGTTTTCAATTAACTCTAAAAGTGTTTCATGGAAAGTATGCCGTTACTGCTCAATGACACAAGCCCCAGATTCCTAATGACTGCTTAAGCTTGAGAGTTACTCAGAAGTTGGCCACACGCCAGCTCTTCAGTCGTGCATGCTGATAGTCTCACCGAGTTTAAAGAATTTGGAAAAATCATATAATATCTATATTACAGTGCTTTAAATCCTTAAAGTGTTCTTTAAGTCTGACCTTATCAATTAAGTTTTAAACCATATATTTGATATTTTGCTATGCAGATTGTAAAATTAAATATCATCTTAGTATGTTTAATTTACTTACGGAAAATTGGTTTGAAGTGCTTTGTTGCCTAGTCATTTACATGTAATCAATTAATATGGTTTTTCCATATATCATCTAGTCACAGAAGCAAATAGTGGCCATTCCTTATGGGCTCTCGTATCTCATTGTCGTCTCAGAACAGTCTTCTGAGTTGTGGGTTTCGCCTCCTTTGACATGCGAGCTGACGTGGTGGAGCTCAGAGCAGCTGGGTGGTCTCTCTCACAGTTGGGAGCTCGGCGAGCAGGGTGACGTGTGTTTCTCCGTGTGGACTGTGGGCAGGGAGCGCGCCTGCCCTCGGAGCCCGTGGCTCTGAGAGAGTGGAGCGGGCGCCTCCCACCACGGCGCTCTCCGTGTGGCCCACTGTGTGGGGTGGTGGCTGGAGCCATGCTGGGCTCCGTTCCTGAGAGCACGCTCTGCTCCTGCGTGGTGGTTTGGTTTTGTTTAATGGGCAAGATTTGTTACCTTGTTTTTCTGAAGAAGAAATGATAACAGGGTAAAATCAATGTCCAGTTGACCCTTGAACAATGCAGGTTTGAACTGTGCAGGTCCACTTAGGCAGATTCTTTTTTTTTTCCCAAGAAATACATTGGCAAACTTTTTGGAGATTTGTGACAATTTCAAAACACTGGCAGATGAACTACTACTACTACTAAGTTGCTTCAGTCCTGTCCGACTCTGTGCAGCCCCATGGACTGCAGCCTACCAGGCTTCTCCATCCATGGGATTCTCCAGGCAAGAACACTGGAGTGGGTTGCCATTTCCTTCTCCAGTGCATGAAAGTGAAAAGTGAAAGTGAAGTCGCTCAGTCGTGCCCGACTCTTAGCGACCCCAGGGACTGCAGCCTACCAGGCTCCTCCATCCATGGGATTTTCCGGGCAACAGTACTGGAGTGGGGTGCCATTGCCTTCTCCCAGCAGATAAACTACTCAACCTAGAATACTGAAAATATTAAGAAAAATTTGTCATGAATGCATGAAATATATGTAGATGCTAGTCTGTTTTATCACTTGTTGCCAAAAATATGCACAAATCTATTATAAGAAATTAAAATGTATCAAAACTTATGGAGACACTCAGAGGACATCTGTAGGGCCCCCGCAGCTGGGAGGGATGGAGACAGGCACCAGGTGCTGGGGGGAGTCGGAGCCGGGGGAGCCGCCTGTCTGCATGCAGTCCACCCGGACGATCAGGGCCGCCTCTGCTTGCTGCTGCCCGAGCCCAGTGTAGCCGGAAGCTGAGCCCCACCTCTGCCTGAGCACGCCCCGTGCCAAACGGAGTCCAGTGGAAAGTGCCCGCTTGCGCGTCCCTGTGTCTCCCTCATGGCAAGCGCAGTCCCGTGAGCCCCAGAGACTGCTGCTCATGGCGCTGGGTGCACTCCCTGGGAGCAGGGAAGAGGTGGGATGCTCCTGGGAGATGTCCAGCTGTCTGGTCTGTGTCCGCAGCTGTGAGTACCACCCCTGCAAGGCAAGGAATCCAGCGTGAGGACCACTGTCAGGGAAAGGGAGACAAAGGAAAGGAAATGTGTGAAGATGTGGCGGCAGCTACATGCAGGCACAAGAGCTTGGCACTTCTTGTGACATCCCTTATCTTGTATTGAAGGCGTGCTCAGGACACCATAAGAAAGGCATTCCTGCAGACACGATTTGAGAAAAAGCGAAGTCCAGATGTATAATAACGTTTTTTCTTCTATGCATGCTTTTACTAACTCTGTTTAATTTCCAGTGATGTTGATGTAATTAAAAATTACTAAGCAATTGTGATATGTTATTTTCATAATATTTTAAGTTTACATATTTATTTTTATAAAATTCAGGATGGCTTGATGAGTGTAGAAAGCAGTCTGGGTTTAAAGGTGCCACGAGGACAGGAGAAGCAGCACCTGGCCTCCACGGGCAGCAGAGCGCTCCCCGCGCCATCGGGACGGTCACTGAGAAGAAGGGACAGCTGCCTGAACAGGGCTCCAGCCAGACAGCGGTGCCTGTTCTGGGAAAGACCGCCCCAAAGGACAGTTAGTAGAAAGGAGGGCAGGAGAGCACCAGTGTTGAGGCAGGGCCTGTGCGCCTGTGCTCACTCACCCCCAGCAGTCCATCCTTCAGTGGGATGGTGGGAGGGCCAGGACCCGAGGGCCCTTTTTCTGGATTGTTCTGTCGATGCCTGGTCCTTACCGTCAGGAAGCACCTGGTGGTTCAGAACGGCCTTCACGGGAGTTCTGACCTCAGGCGGTGCCCGTGGCCGCCAGACCCCGTGAAAGTACAGGAGGGTCTGCTGGCTCACAGAGCACGTCTCTAATAGAACCTCTAGGCTGGGGCCATGGGGACCTTCCAGGCTCCGTGCACATGGTTCTCCAAGGAGAGGCTCGTCAGCAGAACCCGGCAGAGAGAGCATCACGTGAGCTTGGGAGGACCATACCCTGGAAGATGCCATCCTTGCTGGAGAGAGAGCCAAGAACGCCCCCAAGCGGGGCAACACATTCCTGCTGGAGAGGCGTCCGGATGCGTCATGTGACTTCACAGGACTTCCGGCTGAGCCGGTGGGGGAAGGCATGAGAGGGATGGGGGTGGTGACAGGCGTGGGGGGCCTCGGAGCAGGCTCTGGGCAGCCAGAGGACTCCATGTGAGGGGAGCGACTGGGCAACGACTGCCTCCAACCCAGGCCGGACGATGAGGAAGAGACGCCAGAGCAGGCAGTGGAGCCGGGAGACGCACGGCAGACGCCCGAGCAGGGCCTTCTGCTCGTTGAGGACGGCTTCTGACTTGTGTCACGCCCTGGGTCTTCTGGGATACGGTCGCCTAGACTACAGCGAACAGTGGGAGCGGGGTCGGTGCTGTACAGACGGGTTCAGAGAAGAGCAGAAACGTCGGGGCAGAAGCTGTGAAGTGTCTCCGTCAAGTTAGGCCAAATGGGCCTGCCCCTCCTGTGCCCTCCACCACCTGCCTCTGCCATCCCGGGCAGCAAGACCACCCCTTTTCCTGCTCCTCCCCCCACCCCCACCCAGCCTAAATGAGCCTGAAGACAGGAGGGGGCAGGCTTCTGTAATGAGCCATTTCCACTTCATAGTAAAGAATCCATCACGCCGCCCAGTAACACGTTAGCTGCTGTGTATGTGAGCGCCTTCCTGTGAAAACCCGGTGTCTGTATAAGAGACTGCAGTGTCTTCATTGTTGTCCTTGTCACCCGAGTGTTCATCCTGCAGACCGTCCTGGGCAGGACTTGCAGGGAAGTGGGCAGCCTGTGCTTTCAGAAGCATAGAGTGAGTGATGCTGACCATAAAATTAATACCGTGTTAGCTTTCTTCCTGTTTTGACTTGGCCTTCAAAGAGCTATATCACCAAACACTCTGCGTCTCTCTCTCATGATTGAGGAAACTGCTAATCACCTTATCACCACAGGTAAGGGGTTTTTAAAACATGGAACAGTGGTACCAGCCCTGAACGATGAGCAGGACCGTAACAGTGTACACTGTAAACACTCCTCAGTGTTCGTTCCTTAGTGCACAGGCTAGACTACTGTACAGCGTGTTCCTGATGCTTCTTCATCACGCCTGAGTCATTATACCCCCAAACAAACGGGGATTTCTTTTTCACATGGTTGTTCAGTCACTAAGTCACGTCTGACTCTGTGATCCCATGGACTGCAGCACGCCAGGCTTCCCTGTCCCTTACTGTCTCCTAGAATTTGCTCTTCCCTAGTGGCTCAGATGCTTTCTAAGGCCCACTTGACTTCACATTCCAGGATGTTTGGCTCTAGGTGAGTGATCACACCATTGTGATTATCTTGGTCATGAAGATCTTTTTTGTATAGTTCTTCTGTGTATTCTTGCCACCTCTTCTTAATATCTTCTGCTTCTGTTAGGTCCATACCATTTTTGTCCTTTATCGAGCCCATCTTTGCATGAAATGTTCCCTTGGTATCTCTAATTTTCTTGAAGAGATCTCTGGTCTTTCCCATTCTGTTGTTTTCCTCTGTTTGCATTGATCGCTGAGGAAGGCTTTCTTATCTCTTCTTGCTATTCTTTGGAACTCTGCATTCAGATGCTTATATCTTTCTTTTTTTCCTTTGCTTTTTGCTTCTCTTCTTTTCACAGCTATTTGTAAGGCCTCCTCAGACAGCCGTTTTGCTTTTTTGCATTTCTTTTCCATGGGGATGGTCGTGATCCCTGTCTCCTGTACAGTGTCACGAACCTCCGACCATAGTTCATCAGGCACTCTATCTATCATTCCCTTAAATCTATTTCTCACTTCCACTGTATAATCATAAGGGATTTGATTTAGGTCATACCTGAATGGTCTAGTGGTTTTCCAAAGCTAGTGGAGGGGATGGAATTCCAGTTGAACTCTTTCAAATCCTGAAAGATGATGCTGTGAAAGTGCTGCACTCAATATGCCAGCAAATTTGGAAAACTCAGCAGTGGCCACAGGACTGGAAAAGGTCAGTTTTCATTCCAATCCCAAAGAAAGGCAGTGCCAAAGAATGCTCCAACTACCTCACAATTGCACTCATCTCACATGCTAGTAAAGTAATGCTCAAAATCCTCCAAGCCAGGCTTCAGCAATATGTGAACCATGAACTTCCAGATGTTCAAGGTGGTTTTAGAAAAGGCAGAGGAACCAGAGATCAAATTGCCAACATCCGCTGGATCATGGAAAAAAGCAAGAGAGTTCCAGAAAAACATCTATTTCTGCTTTATTGACTATGCCAAAGCCTTTGACTCTGTGGATCATAATAAACTGTGGAAAATTCTGAAAGAGATGGGAATACCAGACCAGCTGATCTACCTCTTGAGAAATCTGTGTGCAGGTCAGGAAGCAACAGTTAGAACTGGACATGGAACAACAGACTGCTTCCAAATAGGAAAAGGAGTATGTCAAGGCTGTATATTGTCACCCTGCTTATTTAACTTCTATGCAAAGTACATCATAAGAAACGCTGAACTGGAAGAAACACAAGCTGGAATCAAGATTGCCAGGAGAAATATCAATAACCTCAGATATGCAGATGACACCACCCTTGTGGCAGAAAGTGAAGAGGAACTAAAAAGCCTCTTGATGAAAGTGAAAGTGGAGAGTAAAGAAGTTGGCTTAAAGCTCAACATTCAGGAAACGAAGATCATGGCATCCGGTCCCATCACTTCATGGCAAATAGATGGGGAAACAGTGGATGGAAACAGTGGCTGACTTTATTTTTCTGGGCTCCAAAATCACTGCAGATGGTGACTGCAGCCATGAAATTAAAAGACGCTTCCTCCTTGGAAGGAAAGTTATGACCAACCTAAATAGCATATTGAAAAGCAGAGACATTACTTTGCCAACAAAGGTCCGTCTAGTCAAGGCTATGGTTTTTCCAGTAGTCATGTATGGATGTGAGAGTTGGACTGTGAAGAAAGCTGAGCACCGAAGAATTGATGCTTTTGAACTGTGGTGTTGGAGAAGACTCTTAAGAGTCCCTTGGACTGCAAGGAGATCCAACCAGTCTATTCTGAAGGAGATCAGCCCTGGGATTTCTTTGGAGGGAATGATGCTGAAGCTGAAACTCCAGTACTCTGGCCACCTCATGTGAAGAGTTGACTTATTGGAAAAAACTCTGTTGCTGGGAGGGATTGAGGGCAGGAGGAGAAGGGGACGACAGAGGATGAGATGGCTGGATGGCGTCACTGACTAGATGGACATGAGTCTGAGTGGATTCCGGGAGTTGGTGATAGACAGGAAGGCCTGGCGTGCTGTGATTCATGGGGTCGCGAAGAGTCGGACACGACTGAGCGACTGAACTGAACTGGTGGCTCAGATGATAAAGAATCTGCCTGAAGTGGTTTTTTACCCAGTGTTTGATGCCTGGGTCGGGACTGTCCCCTGGAGGAGGGCAACCCACTCCAGTCCTTGCCTGGAGAATTCCATGGACAAGGAGCCTAGGAGGCCACAGTCCATAGGGTCGCAAAGAGTTGGACACAACTGAGCGGCTAACACCTCCCGTTTGTGCATTGCGTGATGTCAGGTGTTAGTAGCACAGCGTCTGCAGGGCTGTGTGCCGGGTAGACGGTGCTGCCGCAGGTGCTGACAGCCCGGTAGCGGCTCTTGGAAGCAGATGATGTACACTTGAGCTGGCAGCGAATGAGCACAGTGCTGTGAACGTATTCTCTCTTGCTTTTGACTTTTGTAATAACGTGTTTCCTTTTTCTCGCTTACTTCATCGTAAGAGTACAGTATGTAGCTTGTATACCATATGAAATGTGCTAATTGACTGTTTATGTTATCAGTAAGAGAGGCAAAAGTTACACGTGAAAAAAAAAAAAAAAAAAAAGTTACACGTGGATTCTCAACTGTGTGGACCCGACTCCTGAATTGTTCAAGGGTCAATTTACTTAGCCCCCCCCCCCCCCCCGCCAGTCTTACCTCCATAAGTGGGTGCTTTTAATTTGTCTTTTGAATCCAGTGGCAAGAAGACTAGATTTGATTCTAAAAAATACTGTGTTGCTGTGTCCTGTTGTTTATAGAAGTGAGATCTGGGGAGCCACAGACCCTCAGCTCCAGCCAGAACTGAGAGGCGGCTTCTGTGAAGTCTCTGAGATAGACCCCTCCTCCCCTGCCTGGAGTGTCAGTGCCAAGATTCGAGCCAGCAGTTAACGAGTGTGCCTTGGTTGAGCATTTCCCAGTTAAAAAACGTTTATTTACACTTAGAACTTTCAAAATATAATGCTGCTAACTGCTGACATTCAGTTTGAGAAATACTGTATGTGATGAATGGTTATAGTTGTCCTTAAAGCTGAGTATTGAGAGGATGGATGTACAGGTGGTGTTGCAGCCATAGTTACCTGCTTAGAATTCTCTCTGAGAATGAACATGTTTGGTAATTGATCAAAATAGATGGAAATAGCATGTCTGTGGAATTCAGCCATCAGTGAAAAGCCCTTCATTTAAGTATAGTTAGATTTTAAATAGTGTGTGTTAAACTACAGCCCTGCCCTGACACTGCTTGCTGCGTGTCCTTGGATAAGTAGTTCACCATCCCTGTCCTTGGCTTCATCACGAGGGAATGGGCTGTTCTTACCCAGAGATTGTTGGAGTGTTGGAAGTGGTTGGCGTGTGTGTGTGCGGTTCCTGGCGTGGGTTCCTGCCCGGGGTAGGAATCAGAGGTGGCTGTGTGCTCAGCAGGCACAGCATTTGTCCTCCCTGGTGGGGTGGGCGGGCCTCCGTGCAGGGGCGGTCAGGGGACACAGGCTCACACCCCAGGTCCTGGGACCTTAACGCTGACTCTTGCATATCGTGGTGTTGAGGTTCAGTGGAACCTGCGCTGGCAAAACCGCTTTCCAGGCTATTTCCTGGAGGTCCCCTGGTGCCTTGAGATGCTTTGGGTCGGACATGTGTTGAGTGACTGCACACTGCCTGAGCAGTGGCCGCGGCGCAGACCTGCGGTGGGTTCCGTGCCGGGTACCTGAAGGGTGCGGGTGCAGCGGGAAGCGATGCAGGACGCGGGTGCAGCGGTCAGACACGCCTGCTCGGGGATTGAGCCGGGCAGGGCCTCTCTGGCTTGCGGAGTTGTCTTTCATGGCCTGTGTCTGGAAGCCCACACTGGAAACTGCCGCGTTCACTGCAAGTGTGTCTGGGGCCTGGGGTCCTGCTTCCGCGCGCTGTCCTTACGAGGACCGTGTGCAGATGTGTCTCGCGTGTCAGGCAGGCTTCAGCTTTGCGGTGTTGTTTTTTTTTTCTTAATTTAATCTTGTGGCATATTATATAACCAAAATCTTTACCTGTTTTTCAGCCAAATGTTGTTTTAAATGACGATGCAGCCCCTGGCGCTCTCATGTCATTCACTTCTTTAGAATGTCTGTGTGACGTTAGCGTCAGCGACTTCTTTGTTTGTCTCTTTGTCTTCCTTGGCGACTTTGTGGGCCCGTATTATCCTCAGGTCCTAACTCTGCCCGCTCCCCTGCTAGTGTTTGAGTCTGTTACAGTGAGGGGCGGGGTTCGCATTTTCCCCTGAACACCCGCCTGCTGCCCCTGCCCGCTCCATCCTTGAGCAGAGTGGAGGAGTCCCGGGAAGACCGGGTCAGCCTAGCTCATTGTCTCCTCTTAATGTTGGGGTTTTTAAGCCTTGCGTTAAAATAGTTTTAACATTCTTGCTCCCCTTCCCTAACTTCCTGTAATACCAACTTGTTTTATTGCTTTTTAAAAAGATATTTTCTCCTCACCCCACCCCCCTTTTTTAACAGAGCCTGACTTGAAAAAGCGGATCCGTGTGCACTTACTGAATGCGCACGGCCTGGACGAAGCCGGCATTGACGGTGGTGGTATTTTCAGAGAGTTTCTAAACGAACTACTGAAGTCAGGGTTTAACCCCAACCAGGGGTTCTTTAAGACCACTAATGAAGGGCTTCTGTACCCCAACCCAGCCGCTCAGATGCTTGTGGGCGATGCCTTTGCCAGACATTACTACTTCCTGGGCAGGATGCTCGGAAAGGTAACGTACATTCGGTGTGAACGTGGGTCCCGACGCGGGTGGTGACGTGTGTGCTCCTGTGTGGCTGCTGTCTGCTTCCTTCAGGACCTCTATTCAGAGTTGCTTACGTAATTTTGAAGAACCCCTGAATAGTGTTTTCTTTTATAGCTATATTATGTGCATACATACATTAAAAATTATTGGTGTAGGAGAAGGGGGAGAGGACTGGAGGAGGTTAACCTGGGCAGCTACAGTGGCAGTGGTGAAAAATTTTTAAAAATTTACATGCGTAGAAAATAGAGAACATAGTTACAAAATTCTGCTCATACAAGTCTTACCGTTATGACCTGCTTGCATAGGTGGTGTAAATATTTTAAGTCTTGTCACAGTTGCTCTTGCTGATAACTAGCATTGACAGTGATTCTTTAAGGTTCTGCGAAGTGTTGAAAGTGTTGTGAGGCAGGGCCGTGGCCGTGTGCCGTTTCTTTGGACGTGTGGTCCCTTGAGGATACTGCGGTAGCGCTGCAGTGACCAGAATGTAGCACCGGATGGTGTGCACCGTCTTGGCAAACAGAGCTTACCCTTTGTTGTAGATGAAAGGAAAGTTTAATTATATAACCTGGTGGAGACTTCGTATTTAGCGATGCAACTTTGAAAGCACATGTTCCCATTGAAGTCAGGAGCAGGACGGTCGTCGTCACTGAAGTAGACCGGCCCTGGCCCGTCTGCAGGCTGCTGTAGCACGGTGCCGCAGTCCGGGCAGCTTACCCCCCCGCACAGGCTGACTTCTCACAGCCCGGGGCCGGCCTCTGGCTCAGGGCACCACGTGTCCTGTTTGGTGCAGCCCCCGTCCTGGGCCGTGACTGGTGCCTGTGTCTTCACATAACTCCTGTGTCCCCACATGGTGCAAGGGCCCGGGGAGCTCCGTGGGGCTTCTCTGTAAGGGCGGTAACGCTGTTCATGCGAGCCGCACCCTCATGACCTAAGCACCAGGGGCCGCATCTCCCAGCACCGTCACGTGGTGGGGCTGGGGAAATCAGACCATGGCGTGGCCCGCGGATGTGCCAGGCAGAGCCCACAGGTGCACAGCTTCTGTCTG
>NW_011495061.1:1613652-1618288 GCF_000754665.1 Bison bison bison | reverse complement strand
TTCTTTTCCTTCCCATTTGAGATGGTGGAGAGGAATGCCTGAGGCTTAACTGCCATCCACCACATTTTTAGAGACTGGATTGTAACACAGGGACAGGAGTCAGTTCATCTTCCGAAGGTCAAAGGAATGACCGGAGGCAACTCGGAAACTCAGGGCAGCGGACTGCAGCCCCTGACCAAGTGTCCTCCTCTTTCACTGTTTAAGAAGTGAACAAGGCTCCCCTGCGATGCGGCCGAGCCGGCTGCTTTCCTTGTGGTGGAGCAGGTGGGCACAGCTGGGCTCTGTGCTCTTGGGCCCTTTCCCTCAGTGGGGACACAAAGGCGGGGGTCTCCGTGGCAGGAGCGGGCTCCCCGTGCCCTGACCATGAAGCCTCTGTTCTCAGCAAGTGCTGGGGTGACGGGTGTGCTGGTTTTAGGGAGGCCCTGTGGAAGCATGAAGACAGCGGTCTCCAGTGGCGGGGACAGCAGCCCAGCCCCGGCGCTGGTGCCCGGGTTCCTGGAGACGCGTGTGAGGACAGAAAAGTGACACTGGATTCGTGAGCACGTTTTTGTGTCCTGGGTGTTTTTCTTGGTTTTTTTTTTTTTTTCTTGTCCTGGTTTTATTGAGATAGAATTTGCCAGCCATGCAGTTCACCCAGTTGAAAAGCACAGATGAGCGGCTTCAGTGCATTCACAGAGTTGCACGGTCACCGCCGTGAGCGTAGGGCATTTCCATCGCCCGGGTTAACTCCTCCCCCTCCAAAAAGAGACGAGGCAGACGCCGGCCGACTCTCTGCCTTTTTGTGCAGGTGTGCCGTGTGTCTCCTGTGTGTGCTTCTGCACGTGGCCTCTGGAGTGGCGGCCTCTGCAGTTGGCTCGTTTCCCTCAGCCCGTTTTCAAGGGCCGTTCAGGTTTGAGGTGTCAGGACTGTGTTCCTGTTATTGCCAAGTGGTCCTCGGTCCTGTGACAACTGCGTTATGGAACCGTCCCTCAGTTGTGGACCTCAGGGTTGTTCTGGGTGATGTTTTTAGGGGGCAGCATGATAGAAATGAGTTCTTCGGGTGCTTATGGGGGAGGGGTTGGGAGGGTTACAGGTGGATTGTGTTGGCCTCTCAGCAGGCCTGGCCCCCAAGGGACGAGAGAGGTTCTGGAGAAGGACAGTGGACGGGTGGGTTGGCATTCCCAGGGGGGGTGGCCGTCTTTGGTGAAGTGACCATGGATGCAGAACCAGACGGTGGGTGGCTTGGGATCCTGGGAGACTCTGCAGAGAGCTGACGAGCAAGTGCCGCACCCTCCAGGGACATGCGGCGAGCTGCCCTGGGCTGGGCCGGGCTCTGCCCCATGGGGTCGTTCCGGCAGTGCGGTGGGGCGCGCTGGGGCGTCCTGACTGAGCACAGCGGGGAAGGCCACAGAGGAGGGGTCTCCGTCTGAAGGAGAGCGTAGCCTGGAGGAAGCTGAGCAGTGCGTGCAAGGCAGCTGTGGGGTCAGGGAGGTGGGCGCAGGGAGGGCACGGTTCTCCTGGCGGTGGACACACAGCCCAGGGGGGCAGACCGAACAGGAGCTCCGCACAAGGATGCAAGGTGGGCAGCCCAGGAGCTCTGTCATCCTGAAGTAATTTAGAGACTAGTGTTGCGGTGTAATTTTCTATAAAAGTTAGTCAGAACTACAGTAAAGTTCAACTTTATCATTGTATTCCTTTATGCAGCGCGTTTGCGGTCTGTTCCATGCAGTCCATGCTGTCTTCAGCAGACCTCCTCTCTCCCCCTGGAGCTCCTTGGACTCAGTGGCCCGTTAGAGAAGCACCCTAATTAAAAATCGGGGCCTGCAGAGCAGACGATGCTCTTGTGACTTATTTGAATTTCACATTCCGTGAAATTCTGCCTTTTTAAGGAGTTTAGTTCAGTGATTTTTAGTATGTTCCCTGAGCTGTGCAGCCATCACCACTAAGATTTCAGAAGGAAATAGTAAAAAAGGAAACCTCATGTTCATTAACAGTTACTCCCCTTTTGCTCCAGTCCTGCTGTCCTGGGCCACCACTAACCTCCTTTCTGTCTCTGCAGTTTGCCTGTTCTGGACTTTTCCTGTGAGCCGAGTCGCGCGGCACACGGCCATTCACGACTGGCTTCCTTGCCTTGGCGTAATGCTTTCAGGGTTCCTCCACGTGGTGGCGTGTTATCCATGCTTGTTTCCTTTCTTGTCTAGTATGTCATCATGCGAGTAACTACCACAGTTTATCAGTTCATTATTTCATGGAGGTTCAGGTTTGGCTCTTATGAGTAATTCTGCTGTGAACACTCATGTACGAGTTTTGTGTGGACACTGTGTTTGCGTGTTCTGTTGCGTGTGGGTGTCTGGCCGTCCTGGCACTCTTGCTGAGTTGGCCACACATGTGCGGGTTGTTTCTCCTCTGTTCCACTCCTCTCTGTGTCCAGCCTTCTGCCAGGGTGACCCTGTTGTGATAGTGTGGGTGTGTGTGCATAGTGACGCTGCTCACGTGTGTGTGTGTATCTGTGTGTGTGTGTGTGGGTGTGTGTCTGCATAGCCACGCTGCTCGCGTGGGAGCTGCCCTGAGAACACATCTGCTGTGAAGCTGCAGATCCAGAGGGGAGCAGACCCTCTTAATCCTTCGTTCTGGAATGTATCAGCTCTGTAAACCAGATTCCAGGTCCTACAAATGGAGTGTGTATAAATGCGGTCTTAATAAAGATCTTGAAATTAAATAAAGTTTAGACAAAGCAACAACAAAACTATAGTTGTTTGAGAATGGTACTTAATTTAGTTCCTTATTTTAAAGGTTTTACTTGTATAATTTTCTGCAAGGGAATTCTTAAGGGAGCACTAGTTTCTAAAACATATCTGACTATAAATGGTTAAACTTTGTACCAACATGTTAGAAATTGTCCAGATCTAAGTGAGTGTAGTAGTATAGCACTAATAGTGTGGTATCCGAACATTAAATCTTTAAGAGAAGAAAATTGTCTATTGATTGATTATGATATTTATTGGGTCATAATGTATTTAAATTTTCTTTAATGCATATGTTAGTGATTGTTTACTGTGATGAAGTGCAGCGAGGTCCTCAGGAGCACTCCTGTATAGGAAGAATTACCTCATGTCACTGGTCACTTCTCGCTAAAAGTTCCATTAGCAGATGATTCCTGCTCTGGTGTGGGTTGTGATTGCATTTTATCGCCTGTAAATCAGACTCTGGACAGGGAATAAATAAACAGTTCAAGGATGTGGTAATGTCATCTTGAACTTTTTTTTTAAACAGATAGAAACACCTATGTCCATTTAAGCCAATTAAGTTCAGAATATTTATTGGAGGAAATCTTTTATCATATTTGAATTCTACTTGGAAATTTTTTTTCCCCTTGCTTTGGAATATTGATTTAATTGGAACAGAATGCCTATAAATCAGGTTGTTTGATAATATCCTGGTCATATATTTCAGATTTTTAATTAACAGATGGTAAAACTTCAGCATACTTTATAATTTTGTATTTGAGTGGAATTCAGTCTACACTTAATGAATCATAGACGTAGTATTGACAGTTAACAGTTTATCCTGAGATTTTTGAGACTTGGGAAAATTTATTTTTGTATTCATTAGAATCTTTTTATAGAATGCTCACTGAATTTGCTGAGGCTTTGAAACTGTCGACTGAGGTGAATACTAGTGATTTAAGTTACTTTGGTCCTTAAATGACAAAGCTTCTGTTGTATAACATCTTATTTTGAACTCACCAACTCATTAAGGGTCAGCATAGTTGAGCTGCTTCATCTGATTGAGCTCTGAAGTTATTGTATCTTTCCTTTAGGTTTTTTTAAACATATCATTCAGCTAATAGTTGATCATTCTGTGCTAAGCACAAGTCTGCCAGTCATGACTTGCATGTTGAGACTAATGTTAAGACTCTTTTTATTTAGAGGTCAGCGGATTTCAGAAGCAGTAGTATTGGCTTTCTGAATCTCCCAGTTAATTAGCCACAGGGATGATTCACCATGAGTTTCCTCTTGTTGACCTTCAGTTTTTTTGAGAAACAGAAAAATCAAAGATCATAATTAACAAATATGTAAAACTTACAATTTATAAGTGATTACTTATTTGACGCTTATCCCTTCGGAGAATTGTACTGCTTTTATAGCATTCTAATCACAATTTATATTCTTTTCCATTAAAAGCAACACGTTCCCAAATCTGGAGATTTCTTCTTCTTCCTAAAGTCATAGTTTTCTATATAAGTTTGTTTCTTCAAAATTAAACATGAAGTTAAAATGGTCTTCAGTTCGGTTCAGTTCAGTCACTCAGTTGTGTCCGACTCTTTGCGACCCCATGAATCACAGCACGCCAGGCCTCCCTGTCCATCACCGACTCCCGGAGTTCACTCAGACTCACGTCCATCGAGTCAGTGATGCCATCCAGCCATCTCATCCTCTGTCGTCCCCTTCTCCTCCTGCCCCCAATCCCTCCCAGCATCAGGGTCTTTTCCAGTGAGTCAACTCTTCACATGAGGTGGCCAAAGTACTGGAGTTTCAGCTTTAGCATCATTCCCTCCAAAGAAATCCCAGGGCTGATCTCCTTCAGAATGGACTGCTTGGATCTCCTTGCAGTCCAAGGGACTCTCAAGAGTCTTCTCCAACACCACAGTTCAAAA
>NW_011495061.1:1611392-1613552 GCF_000754665.1 Bison bison bison | reverse complement strand
GACTCTCAAGAGTCTTCTCCAACACCACAGTTCAAAAGCATCAATTCTTCGGCGCTCAGCCTTCTTCACAGTCTGACTCTCACATCCATACATGACCACTGGAAAAACCATAGCCTTGACTAGCTGGACCTTTGTTGGCAAAGTAATGTCTCTGCTTTTCAATATGCTGTCTAGGTTGGTCATAACTTTCCTTCCAAGGAGGAAGCGTCTTTTAATTTCATGGCTGCAGTCCCCATCTGCAGTGATTTTGGAGCCCAGAAAAATAAAGTTTGGCACTGTTTCCACTGTTTCCCCATCTATTTGCCATGAAGTGATGGGACCGGATGCCATGATCTTCATTTCCTGAATGTTGAGCTTTAAGCCAACTTTTTCACTCTCCACTTTCACTTTCATCAAGAGGCTTTTTAGTTCCTCTTCACTTTCTGCCATAAGGGTGGTGTCATCTGCATATCTGAGGTTATTGATATTTCTCCTGGCAATCTTGATTCCAGCTTGTGTTTCTTCCAGTTCAGCATTTCTTATGATGTACTTTGCATAGAAGTTAAATAAGCAGGGTGACAATATACAGCCTTGACATACTCCTTTTCCTATTTGGAAGCAGTCTGTTGTTCCATGTCCATTCTAACTGTTGCTTCCTGACCTGCATACAGATTTCTCAAGAGGCAGGTCAGGTGGTCTGGTATTCCCATCTCTCAGAATTTCCCACAATTTATTGTGATCCACACAGGCAAAGGCTTTGGCTTACTCAATAAAACAGAAATAGATGTTTTTCTGGAACTCTCTTGCTTTTTCCATGATCCAGTGGATGTTGGCAATTTGATCTCTGGTTCCACTGCCTTTTCTAAAACCAGCTTGAACATCAGGAAGTTTACGGTTCACATATTGCTGAAGCCTGGCTTGGAGAATTTTGAGCATTCCTTTACTAGCGTGTGAGATGAGTGCAATTGTGCGGTAGTTTGAGCATTCTTTGGCACTGCCTTTCTTTGGGATTGGAATGAAAACTGACCTTTTCCAGTCCTGTGGCCACTGCTGAGTTTTCCAAATTTGCTGGCATATTGAGTGCAGCACTTTCACAGCATCATCTTTCAGGATTTGAAATAGCTCAACTGGAATTCCATCACCTCCACTAGCTTTGTTCGTAGTGCTGCTTTCTAAGGCCCATTTGACTTCACATTTCAGGATGTCTGGCTTTAGGTCAGTGATCACACCATCGTGATTATCTAGGTTGTAAAGAATTTTTTTGTACAGTTCTTCTGTGTATTCTTGCCACGTCTTCTTAATATCTTCTGCTTCTATTAGGCCCATACTATTTCTGTCCTTGATCGAGCCCATCTTTGCATGAAATGTTCCCTTGGTATCTCTAATTTTCTTGAAGAGATCTCTAGTCTTTCCCATTCTGTTGTTTTCCTCTATTTCTTTGCATTGATTGCTGAGGAAGGCTTTCTTATCTCTCCTTGCTATTCTTTGGAACTCTGCATTCAGATGCTTATATCTCTCTTTTTCTCCTTTGCTTTTTGCTTCTCTTCTTTTCACAGCTATTTGTAAGGCCTCCCCAGACAGCCATTTTGCTTTTTTGCATTTCTTTTCCATGGGGATAGTCTTGATCCCTGTCTCCTGTACAGTGTCACAAACCTCATTCCATAGTTCATCAGGCACTCTTATCAGATCTAGGCCCTTAAATCTATTTCTCACTTCCACTGTATAATCATAAGGGATTTGATTTAGGTCATACCTGAATGGTCTAGTGATTTTCCCTACTTTCTTCAATTTCAGTCTGAATTTGGCAATAAGGAGTTTATTATCTGAGCCACAGTCAGGTCCTGGTCTTGTTTTTGTTGACTGTATAGAGCTTCTCCATCTTTGGCTGCAAAGAATATAATCAATCTGATTTCGGTGTTGACCATCTGGTGATGTCCATGTGTAGAGTCTTCTCTTGTGTTGTTGGAAGAGGGTGTTTGCTATGACCAGTGTGTTCTCTTGGCAAAACTCTATTAGTCTTTGCTCTGCTTCATTCCGTATTCCAAGGCCAAATTTGCCTGTTATTCCAGGTGTTTCTTGACTTCCTACTTTTGCATTCCAGTCCCCTATAATGAAAAGGACATCTTTTTTGGGTGTTAGTTCTAAAAGGTCTTGTAGGTCTTCATAGAACCATTCAACTTC
>NW_011495061.1:1582385-1611292 GCF_000754665.1 Bison bison bison | reverse complement strand
TGGGTGTTAGTTCTAAAAGGTCTTGTAGGTCTTCATAGAACCATTCAACTTCAGCTTCTTCAGCGTTACTGGTTGGGGCGTAGACTTGGATTACTGTAATATTGAATGGTTTGCCTTGGAAATGAACAGAGATCATTCTGTCGTTTTTGAGATTGCATCCAAGTACTGCATTTCGGACTCTTGTTGACCATGATGGCTACTCCATTTCTTCTGAGGGATTCCTGCCTGCAGTAGTAGATATAATGGTCATCTGAGTTAAATTCACCCATTCCAGTCCATTTCAGTTCGCTGATTCCTAGAATGTCGATGTTCACTCTTGCCATCTCTTGTTTGACCACTTCCAATTTGCCTTGATTCATGGACCTGACTTTCCAGGTTCCTATGCAATATTGCTCTTTACAGCATCGGACCTTGCTTCTATCACCAGTCACATCCACAGCTGGGTATTGTTTTTGCTTTGGCTCCATACCTTCATTCTTTCTGGAGTTATTTCTGTACTGATCTCCAGTAGTATATTGGGCACCTACTGACCTGGGGATTTCCTCTTTCAGTATCCTATCATTTTGCCTTTTCATACTGTTCCTGGGGTTCTCAAGGCAAGAATACTGAAGTGGTTTGCCATTCCCTTCTCCAGTGGAGCACATTCTGTCAGATCTCTCCACCATGACCCGCCCGTCTTGGGTTGCCCCATGGGCATGGTTTGGTTTCATTGAATTAGACAAGGCTGTGGTCCTAGTGTGATTAGATTGACTAGTTTTCTGTGAGTATGGTTTCAGTGTGTCTGCCCTCTGATGCCCTCTTGCAACACCTACTGTCTTACTTGGGTTTCTCTTACCTTGGGCATGGGGTATCTGTTCAGGGCTGCTCCAGCAAAGCACAGCTGTTGCTCCTTACCTTGGACGAAGGGTATCTCTTCACTGCCGCCCTTCCTGACCTTCAACCTGGGATAGCTCCTCTAGGCCCTCCTGTGCCTGCACAGCCACCGCTCTTTGGACGTGGGGTTGGTCCTCCTGGCCGCAGCCCCTGGCCTCGGGCATGGGGTAGGTCCTCCCCACCGCCACCCCTTGCCTCGGGCGTGGGGGCGTGGGGTAGCTCCTCTCGGCTGCCGACCCTGACCTCGGACGTGGGGTAGCTCCTCTCGGCCGCGCTTTAGTGCGCCGGTCGCAGCCGCCCGCGCTTTAGTGCGCCGGTCGCAGCTTACTGAACAGTAAAAATGGCAAGTGTATGCCAGAATTCAGTTGATTTCAGTACCTAAAAGTATCATTGAAGTTTTAGCTATTCTGAGATATTCACTAGAATTCTTTCTGCCCCTGCATAAGTAGATCTTGCTTTCCATTGAGATATCCCTTGTCACATTTTTTTCTAATTTTTCTTTATTAAAAAAAATTTTTTGGGGGCTGTGCTGGTCTGCAAGGACTTTGCCCAGTTGTGTGGGGGGCGGGGGCGGGGGGTGCGGCGGCGCTGCTCTCCGGTTGCAGTGTGCGGGCTTCTCCCTGCAGCAGTTTCTCTGGCTGTGGACTCAGGCTCCAGGGCTTCAGTAGTGTCCTGGCTCTGGAGCACAGGCTCAGTGGTTGCAGTGTGTGGGCTCCCTTCTCACATTTTTAAGCCCTCCCACACACTAGCTTAACATGGGTCACTGTTACACTAGGGCTGTTTTTCTTTTTCTAAGCCATGTTAGATTCTCACCTGGAAAGTTAGGAAGACAGACTTTTGCTGGTGCTGCTTAAAGTGCACTGCATGTAGTCACTTTGGGGACTTCCCTGGTGGTCCAGTGTGTTAAGACTCCCTGTTCCCAATGCAGGGGGCCTGGGTTCGATCCCTGTTCAGGGAACTAGACCCCCCATGCCACAGTGAAGACCCAGCCAAATAAATACACTTTAAAGATAAATGAATAGTCACTGTGAAAAGCAAGCCAGGTGAAGACGTGTACTGCTGCTCTCGTTCCTCACATCGGGGTAACTTCTCTGGGAGGCAGCTGGGGGCTATTGAGCTCCTCCGTGAGTGAGACAGACCAGGCAGGGGCTCCTGCCACCCCAGGGGGTCAGAAACGAGGTCAGCAGGCCTCCTGGCCTCTGCTGGTGTAGATGGCCACGGGCAGCAGGAACTCAGGCAGGGCACCGTCAGAGGTGCCCGAGGGCTAGGCAGCTCACCCAAAAGTGCGTGTGGCTACAGAAAAGGCCTCCAAGAGTTCTGTGCTGGGAGTGCAGGAGTGAGGGCGTGACAGCCCAGGGCTCAAGGTTTCTGCTGTAGGGGGTAAAATGTTCAAAACTCAGATGGAGGGTGATGGCTGCACAGCTCTGGGAATATACCAGTACTGACTTCTTGTTGGGGGGAAATGGGACGTGACTTTTCCATCACTTGGTGGGCGGAGGAGCCTGAGCCGGGAGGAGCGGCCGGGAGTGGGCAGTCGCTGGGCAGTGGCTGTGCGCCCGGGTGGATTTCCCGATGCCCAGTGAGGAGAACGGCTTGGAGGCGTGACCTCTTGTCTCCCACCCACCCAGCATCCTCAGAGGTTTTCAGAAGTGAACGGGCTGTTTTCAGAAATAAAGCTGTCAAACCCTTGGTGCAGATTACCAGTTGCAATGATGGAGTAAGTGTCTCTTCTTGGCTTCCAGGACTGGTGGGATGCCTCATCCCCCTAGGTGGTGAGGGAGCAGGTCAAACCCAACACACAGCATGCCCTCGTCACTGAGGGTCAGGCAGCCATGTGGACAGAGCTAAAGGAGTAAGCAGTTAGGATTCGAAGCGAATCTCTATTTGTGTAATTTTGACAACCTGAAATGTCTCAAAAGAGAATAAATGGTTTTTTGCAAACCAGTTTGTGAATGCAGAATTCCATCCTGCCGATAGAGGTCCCCGCACACAGCGGGCACTCCCTCGCTGCGCCCCGTGACTGGGCACCATCGGTGCGCTAACAACCAGGAGCGCCCCCGCCCTGCAGGAGCCTCAGCCTGAGAGTCCTCAGTAGCCCAGTCAGAGCATGGTGTTCAACTCGCCATCATTTCTTCTGAGACACAACTGCTAAATTAAATAGCATATTAGTATCAGCTTACATCCTTTTTTACATATCTTTAATTTTGTAGACTCCAAGGTTAGCATGATCTGAAATAATTGAAATTATTATCTCCTTGTTCAATTAGAGTGGCCTTAAAACAGGACATCTCTAATATAGTTTTTAGATTAAGTTATAAATGTTCACTTTAGAACTACCTGAAGATTGATAGAGGTGCATTTGAAAAGCATTATTTTTTTATTGATTCTTAATGTAGTAAATTACTGAAGTTATTTGGCAGCAAACAGAACCAGCTTCAGATGCAGCTCACACCGCCCATCCGGGCACGGCCACGGTTTGCATTAATTGCATGGCGACTGCACTCACTTATATTAAAAGGCTTCTACTGTAATTAATCCTTTTTATTTCAGATCATTTTGGCACAATTTCTAGCTATAAACACTCATAAAAGACAGACAGTTGAAAAATACGTTACAGGTTTTCTCCATATACCTATTGCTGTGTTTTCATGACAAGTGGTTATTGATACGCTTCTAGGAACAAGTGTGCAGCGGGCTGAGGATTGAGGCCAATATGAAAAATGCTAAGTGGATTATTTTGCATAAAAAATTGGCAGTTTTTGAAGTTGTATAATTAACCTGTGTTTAGGAAATACCCTGATTGATGCTTACATTTGTGTCCCAGTTGCATGCATTATGGAAATTTAATTTATAATCCATTTAGCTGATGCAGTCGTGGTTTTTAGTGCCATCGTTTATTAGTGCTTGTATATTAAATGCTCTAAAGGTTCAAACCTGCCTCGTGTAAAAAATTACACCTGTGCATTTACATTTTATGAGTCACAGTGGAGTTTCTGTTTAAAATTCAGGTAGCTCTGATGGATTGAGTGGACTTCACAGGTTTATTGTTACTAATGCAGGAATGGCAGACAATGACCTTCCGTGCTCAACACCCGATGATTTACTCTCTGAGTTTACTCACAGACTGCCGTACAAATGAGGCTTTTCTCGACACCTGGGATCAGTCTTGTCGTCTCTGCAGAATGCTCCTTAGCTTTGACGGCATCATTCATTAGAAGTAATGGGGTTCCTAAGTGGGCCAGGTTAATAGTATTGGCCATCCTTAACTTGAGGCAAAGCCTGGCTTCTCAAAACAGCCCTTCTTTACATCATCAGGAGAGGACCTAAGTGCCAGTTGCCATTTTATTGCCCGTTCTCTCATTAAGAAAGCCTTTTTTGCCTTCTTTTCAGAACTAATTGAGTAATCATCAGTCTTCAAATCAGAAAGAGAAGTGCAGGGACATAGCTGGAGGGGCAGAGGGTGAGCCTGAACTCCAAGTGCAGTGACCACCCTCGGGGAGGTGGTGTCCGGGAGCCCACACAGTGCCCTCTGGACGTTCGCCTCTGGGAGGGTGTTTGCCTATGGGAGGACGTTCTCTTCTGGGGGACGTTCTGTGGCTGCAATCCATGGCTGTTTTGTAGTCTGCTCCAGTCACATCAGTGGGTGAGAGTTAAAATGTGGGTCTCAGAGGGTGTCTGAGCCTAACGTGAGCGTGTAAGGTTGGTGCATGTAAGGGTCATGGTTGTAGACTGCCCATGTGTGAGATGGTTGTCCAGGGCACAGCAGTGCTGGCCGAGTGCTCAGGGAAGGGCCCCTCCAGGGTGGGCCGTGGCACGAGCCTGCCATCTCACGTGGGGAGGTGGGGCAGGGCAGAAGTGACATCACACACGTCTGTCTCAGGAACCCTGTGCTTAGCATTTGGTGGATGTGGGTGTGGCCAGACGGCGACCTCTCTGCAGGAAGAGCGGCTGTGGTTGCTGAGCTGAGAATGCTGCTTTCTCCCCATTTGACGATTGAAAAAGAAATCTAAAGAATAATCGTCTTCCTTGACATCAAAAATTACACGAAACCCAGCTTTGGCACCTAGTGCCCATGCCCGCGCTCACTGTGCTCCACCCAGAGGAAAGGGCTGGTCACCAAGGAGCTCTGGCCTGCCTGCCACTGTGGGTAGAACTGTGACCCCCAGGAAGATTCCCTCAAATCCTAATATCCTGTACCTATGAGAGAAAGTGAAAGTGATAGTCACTCTCTGTGACCCTGTGGACTGTAGCCCGCCTGGCTTCTCTGTCTGTGGAATTCCCCTGGTAAGAATACTGGAGTGGGCAGCTGTTGCCTCCTCCCAGGGATTGAACCCAGGTCTCCTGCATCGCAAGGAGATTCTTTACTGCTGAGCCACCAGGGAAGCCCGGTCCCTGTGAGTGTGACCTTATTTGGAAAGACGTCTTTGCGTATGTAAGCAAGCTCAGCGGAGGTCATCCTGGGTGGAATGGGTCCCAGGATCCAGTGACCAGCGTCTGCATCAGAGGCAGGAGGGCGGGGTGGAGGCACAGAGCAGATTGAGGGGGAGCAGCCCCGCAGAGACTGGGGGGCCATCAGCCCCGCAGCTGGCAGGACCTTCCCAGAGAGCGTGGCCTACTGACACCCGGGTTCAGACCTTTCCAGACTGGGCTGTGTGAAGCCACTGGTTGGCGCACTTACTACAGCAGCCCCGAAGACTGATGCAGCTGCAGAGGCTTCACAGGAGACGTGGCAGAGTCTTGTCACGTGAGGAGGTGGCCCTCGAAGACCCCCGCCACACTTAAGCCCTCAGGTCCCCCGCCGTCTGTTGTGGGGCTCTCTGCATGGTGCGTGTGTGTGTGAACGCCTGCGCTGTGGGCTGGCACGTGGTGACCTTGCCGTCACGTCCACGTGGGGGAGAGGAGTCAGCTGTCTCGGGTCCGTGGAGACCAGGCTGGGCATGCGGTCTCTCGCTCTCAGGCGGGGTGAGAGGCGGCCCTGTGGAGTGCTAACCAGTGGCCCCTGCTCTCGCTCACAGGCCCTCTATGAAAACATGCTGGTGGAGCTGCCCTTCGCCGGCTTCTTCCTGTCCAAGCTGCTGGGGACCAGCGCGGACGTGGACATCCACCACCTGGCGTCCTTAGACCCCGAGGTGTACAGGAACCTGCTCTTCCTCAAGAGCTATGAGGGCGACGTGGAGGAGCTGGGGCTGAACTTCACGGTGGTGAACAACGACCTCGGAGAGGCCCAGGCAAGTGGGGCTGGGGCTCCCGCACCTGCGCGTATCCTGCTGCGTGCGCACGCCGACAGGCCCTCGGAGAGGCCCAGGCAGGTGGAGCCGTCACACCTGGGCGTCCCCTTCTGCGTGCACACGTGGGCTTCATGCTGTGGGAGCTTGTGCACATTTCAGTTAGAGACTCGCAGGGCAGAGCCAGAGCTCAGGGAGCCGGCCGAGTGACGCCTCAGCTCCCCTTCCTGCGTGCAGCTGGGAGGCACCTTGCCTTTCTGTCTCGTTTCTGCAGCCTCGGGCTCGGTGGTGCTTCTTGGCGTCTCCCCCTGCAGAGTGGCCCTCAGCTGCTGAACCTGTCCATCTAGGTGCTCTCGCTATTTTTATCCTTAAAAAAAAAATACTAGAAATTCAAACTAAGTTTTGGAATAGGTGCTTTACTGAGGTATAATCCATGTACCATAAATTCCACCCTGTACCGTGTGCAATGAGGGTTAGTGCAGCCAGCCCCAACATCCAAATTTTAGGACACTTTGGCCACACGGAGGAGACTGTGTGCCCGTTAGCAGGTCACACCTGCCCCTGGTTCAGCCACACCCTGCTCCTCCCGTCCCTGGGTCCTGTCCTCTGGACAGTTTTCACACCTGGGGTCTCAGGGCGCGCGGCCTGTGGCGTTTCGCTTGCTGGGGGCTGCAAGTGCTGGTGCTCCCCCGAGCCCTTCTCCAGCCGAGTGACGTCCAGAAATGGCGTTTGGGTAGACCACCTTTTCTTCACCAGTTGACGGACGTCTGAGTTATTTCTGTTTTTTGGTTCTTATGAATAATACTGCCATGTATGTTCATGTGCTACACACACACTGAACTGTTCTAGTCCATGAGAACAGGGGCAGTGCGCAGAGGCACGGGGGGCCTAGGTGGGCCGCACGGAGACGCTCGCAGAAGGTGGGGGCGGGAGAGGGGCTTTTCGTGCTGCTCCGTCATGTTCCCGTGATTCGCAGAACTTCTCAAAGTGCATACCGGCAAGTCGGATTGTTTGGTAATATCTTGTTGGATTTTTGAAGTAACCAGTTTGTACGATAATCCTCATCATATCACTTTGTTTCTAGTTGTTTTTAAGTGCCCCTTGCTTCCCTGTGCAATATGCAGTTAATTCTGGAGAGAATAGGGAAGATAACAAGCAACTCTGGAGGAGAAGTCTTATTCACTTCAAATTTAAGACTACAGAGCAAATTCAACTAACTGTAGCATAAAACAGAATTTTTTCTCCCCGATTAAAATAATTTCATTTAGCGTTTTCTCAGTATCAGTTTCTCTTTTCCTATTTGTTATACTCCATCACCAGTATTCTCATTTTCAGAAATGTTTTCCCCTTTCTTCCATTTAATATTAACACTTTATCTGGCAAGAGTTGAAGCGAACTGTGTACTTAAAACATAATTGCATTATAGCTTCAGTTAACATTGTAACGAGGATGGACTGTGATGAATCTAACTGTACAGCAGCATACTAGGAGAAGTGACAGAATGAAAGGCAGATGTTTGGAAGTTGCTGTGATTCAGTGTCTATTTGGAATTCTAAAATTATCTCAGTGTGTTTATACTTGCGATATATTTTCAGTCAGATTTAAAGAATGCTAACTCTTCGAAAGTACCCAGCTGTGTGTTTCTCATTCACATCTGGTTCCAGACAAACGCACCTCTTTTGCAGGGAAATTGCGTTTTTCCTGCTGTCCTTCCACAGATTGATGAGACTGATAGTCTTTTTTGCAACTCGTGGTTGGATTTTAACTGTGAAAATAGTGTTAGCTTTAGACTTCATAATTGCTTCTCTAACTTTTTGTTATTACTTGATTTCTAGTCCAGGCTTTCAAAAGTTACCAGCTTTGCCAGCGTAAAAGTAAGTGCATGTGAAATAGGTCCTAGTATTCAGCCCAGGTGGCACTGAACGTAAGCTCACCCACGGTGCCTGACCCCCAGGGCACCGCACTGGCCGTTTACTGTGGCGAACACATACACTGAGCCCACCTGGACGCTTTTCTCTATCCTTCCCTGCTTACCCCCACACTGCTCTTTCTTCCTTTGTCACTCAGGAGGTACTGGTGACTGTGCACTGGCCTTAAGCTCGGCAGAGGAGGTGTGTCTTAACTGTAAGGGCACACTAGTTCTCACAAGAGGCAGATATGGTCTGTGGTGTGAGATCTGCTGTTTAGCACAATGGAAACTCAGAAGGAGCGCTCCTGGAGGGCTGACTGAAGGAGGCCTGTTACGGGCGATAAGGGGTCACCAGGTCAGTGAACAGATTTGGATGAGGTTGAAGTTTAGCAGTCGTGGAGGAGGGTAGATGGACATGCTGTGGAGAACCTTTCAAGGCCTCAGGCTTCAGGAACACTGGACCTACATCTGTTAGGGTAAGAGCCTAACAGGTGTGTTTCAGAGCTGCTAGGATAGGGCTTCCCTGTGGCTCAGATGGCAAAGGATCTATCTGCAGTGCGGGGGACCTGGGTTCAATCCCTAGGCCGGGAAGCTCCCCTGGAGAATGAAATGGCAAGCCACTCCAGTATGCCTGCTGGAGAACCCCACAGACAGAGGAGGCCGGTGGGCGTTACAGTCTGTGGGGCCCCAGAGTCGGACACTACTGAGCGGCTGACACTGACTTTCAGGAAAGGGAAAGATGAGAAAGCATCTGGGTCTGCTGTCAGCAGAAGTGGAGGTTCTGGTTCTGTGAGCCCGGGTATCTCTGGGTCAGGCAGTTCCAGAATTCAGAGAAACTACAATTTGGTTAAGCAGTGAAAGTTCTCATGAGAGGAGTTCAACTGTAATGTTCATCTTTCAAATTACATTCTGTAGATCAGTGTCTGGAATTAAGATTTTATTTGAGTTGGAGAAGGGGTGCGCTGGGTGGGACATTCTGGTTCTAAACTGCCCTCCAGCAGCTGCTGGCCCCCACCTCTCTGCTGTCTGTCTCTAGGACTGGCGGCCTCAGCCCCTCCTGTGAGTGGAGGCAGGCTCACTTGTCCCTCAGTGACTGGCTCACCTCACTGAGCACCGTCCTCCAGGGCCACCGTGATGCACGGCAGGCGTCAGAGCTCCTCAAGCTGATGAGTCTGCCGTTGTTGAACATGTTACGCTTGTTTATCCAGCTGTTAATGGACACGACCTACATCGCTGTATAAATACCTTTGGGGGCCCTGTTTTCAGGTATTTTGGGTGTGTACCTAAAAGTGGAGTCATTGGGTCATACAAAGGTTCTGACTTTTCCACATGCTCTTCTACACTTGTTATTTTCTGCTTTCTTTCCCTCTGTTTCTTAAACTGTAGCCCTCGTAGCAGGTGTGAAGTGCTGTCTCACTGGGGTGTTAACACGCAGTATACAGTGCTGTGTGTGGTACCAAGAGCCCCTCAGGAGAATGAGAGAGGTTTTGTGTCTTTTTATTTCTTCCTCCCTAGACTCAGAAGTGTTCTGTAGCTTATGCACCATCGTGAAGTCTTCTAAAAAGCAAAGCAAAAAGCATACACAAAGAGTCATATGTCCTCCTGTCTAAACCTTCTTGATATTTTTAAATGACTGTCTTTGTGGTTTTGAGTTTTCCATCTCTCTTAGTCTGTAAAGCTCTCTGTTTCAGTGACAAGAAAGTAATGCTTCCTCCTGCCTGCTGAGGTCCAGGCGTCTCCACAAGCTGGCAGGAATGCTTTGAGACGCAGGGTGGGGGCTCAGAGCCGGCTGTCCTTTGGTTGCTCATCTTCTTCCCTCTCATGGAGCTGAAATCTCAGCACTGCAAAGTGAAAGGTTTGTGAAGACAGGGTTGATCATCGTCAGAAGGAAATGTCAGCATGCAGTGTTGCTGCCCCCTGGCCCCACCTAGTGGGTGTCTTGGGCACGAAATGAAAGCTCTGGGCCCTGGGCTCTGTAAGGACCTGTCTGAGGCCTTTGCTAATGGGGTGTTTCCCATTTCCCTTCTGAAATAGATGGTAATGGTGGAATGTCGCATATGTAAGCGTTCCATTAAAGTGCCACTGATAATACTCTACTCTGTTAAAAGTCAAAGTGTGAAGATGTGCCGATTATTCATAGAAATTCCCACTGAGAGAGATTATAGATGATAATGCATAAGAATAGTTATACTAAAGAGTCTAATTGGAAAAATTAGAGTCATTGGTAAAGTACTTAATTTGGGGAGAGATCATATGGATTTCTGTAGAAACATATATAAAAACCTAGTTCTCTGATAGAGGTTTAGGTTTATAAAATGTCGTGATTTAAAGATTGGTAGTATGCAAATACTTCATTATGTTAGCAGCTTATGTTAATGAGTCTTCCCTTTTAGAATAATGATGTTGCTCTCAAATTTTTTTTCTTTAATCAATATGGCTGCTTGTTAGCCTACTTAAAAACGAACATGAAATTTCAGATCACTGATTTATACACGTATCTCCCTTGAGGAGAATGCTCAGGGTTTAAGATGGATCCATAAATAATCATCTGTTCTGTAGAAAAGCATCAAACTCGAGTCACGAGACCTTGGTTAAAGCCCAGGTTTTGCTGCTTTGCTCTGTGCCCTTGGGCGAGTCGTTGACCGGAGCTCCTGCAGCAGCGGACCGGCCGCCCGGAGGGTGGGGCAAGCACCGGCGGCAGCGGTGCGTACGCGATGGCCCGTGTGCGTGCGTGACGGCGCCTGCGCGTCTTGTAGGAAGCGGTGTGCAGACATCCCAGGCTGCAAGTGCTCCTCAGAATGGAGCACCCAAGGATAGCTGTAACATGATGCCTTTCAGGTGCAGCATGAGAGGCGAGTTTGAATCATCAGAGTCACCACTTTAAAGTTGCAGGAAATGCTGCTGGTGACGGGGCTGGGGGGGCGTCTGTGTTCCAGACCACGGGCACCACCCCGTTTAGTACCTGCCTGCCTGTGATCCAGGCTGTCTCAGCGGTGACCCAGAGCAGCCAGCGCCGCGGCTCGGGTGACAGCGGGCTGTCGGAGGCGGCCCCCTGTCCCCATCCTGTGCCTTGTCAGACCTCGCACTTCGGGTGCTGAGAGCGCGAATCTGGAGCCTTGAAGTGTCGTCAGACCCTGCGGGCGGCTTTGACCACACAGGGCTGTGTAACCTTCCCACAGGAGCGTTTAGGTAGAGCTTTCAGCAGCTTCTAAAGTACCTTTTCTGTAAAGCGATAATTTTTTTTAAAGGGGAGGTGGTCAGAGGGAGTTGGCGTGTTTGCGCTGCCCCTGGAATACAACGGCTCCGGCTCCGCAGAGGCCCAAGGCGGAGGAGGAAGCCGTGGTGCGAGCAGGGTCGAGCGCTCCTCCGCCCTCCCGCAGGCGCCCCCCGCTCGCCGTACCCGCGCTGGCAGCGGCCCCCGTGCCCTGTCCCTGAGAGTGAGCAACGGCAGACCAGGGTTCTACAAGTCTACCATTGTAAGTCAGGCGGACGTGTCTCTGGTCATCTGTGGAGTTTCGTCAGTCAGCTTTACTTGTGTGAATTCACATAGTCCCAGCCCCAAGATGGACAAGGCACGTGTCACCACCTCATTGATGACAGCGTGCTTTGGGGGCCGAGGGACACCTCGGTGGCACATACTGAAATAGGGGCAGGGCGCCCAAGTCCGGCTCCTCCCTGCTGTACCCCAGGGACGCCCCGCGGGGTCCTGACCCTGCCCTCCACCCGAGAATGTGTGTCCCTGCGCAGCGATGCACAAGTTGTGTAAGATGCCTGCAGGTGCATCAGAAATGGACTAACCAGTGTGCCTGATGATGATCACTGCCCTCTGTATCATATCTGCAGTACTGTACAGACACCTGATGGGAAGAGCCAACTTAGTCGAAAAGACCCTTATGCTGGGAAAGATTGAGGGCAGGAGAAGGGGACAACAGAGGATGAGATGGTTGGATGGTATCACAGACTCAAAGGCCATGCATGAGTTTGGATGAACTCCAGGAGTTGGTGATGGACAGGGAGACCTGGCATGCTGCGGTTCATGGGGTCGCAAAGAGTCGCACACAACTGAGCAGTAGTCATAGAGATCCAGAGTAGGTGTCTGCTGCCTGTACACACGAGTCCCCGTCTCTACGGCATTAATTCCTTACATTGCCTTTTCTCCACAGTGAAGCCCTTCTGACCTTTGCTGATCGTTTGGTTCATATCTTTGCCCTTTGTGATCTCTAATTTCTTTGGTAATGAAATGCCATGGTTGCATTGTAACATTGACCCTCAGGACTTTGCAGAAAGCGGGGATGGTTTGTGAGCCTAGACACAGAGTAGGATGCTGAGCTCTGGAGAGCCCCGTCAGAGGACTCTTCCTGTCTGTGAGGCCACGTGCGCTGGTTACACACTTTTCACTAAAATGTTCATGTGTGGAACAACACAGTCAAATTCCCTTGAAGCAAGCATTTCTTGCTCTTGTTTTGCCCTGTGGCTGTAACTCAAGAGACGTTTCCAACTCCTGTTTTAAATCCACAGGTAGTTGAACTGAAATCTGGTGGGAAGGACATCCCGGTGACCAGTGCCAATCGCATTGCGTACATCCACCTGGTGGCCGACTACCGGCTGAACCGGCAGATCCGCCCGCACTGCCTGGCGTTCCGGCAGGGGCTGGCCAACGTGGTGAGCCTGGAGTGGCTGCGGATGTTCGACCAGCAGGAGATCCAGGTCCACTTCTTGTGTTTGGGGACACAGTTGTTTCCTGACATGAAAATCTTTCTTAAAATCCATCTCAAGTTTTATAACGTGAACTTTTTTTTTAGGTGTTGATTTCTGGTGCACAAGTTCCCATAAGTCTGGAGGACCTAAAATCCTTTACAAACTATTCAGGTATGTTATCACTACTTGTTTATTATTCCTGAATATGTTATCCATGGTCACATTTCCAAAGTAATTCTAATGTTCTTCTTTATATGGGCAGTTCACATGGTTTAACACCCAGGCAATATGAGGATACAGTGAAATCCACTTCCTGTTCCTGTTTCCTCCCCTGCCCGTGCCCACTATGAGTAACCACTGTGCTTGGCATCTTTACATGTTTACACACAAGTGCAAACTCCATTCTTGTTTTCTTTGTGCATACGATGCTGCATCCTTCGTTTTTTCTCTCATAGCGTATCCTCTTACGCCACGGCGTGCTGTGCTAAGTCACTTCAGTCTTATCTCTTTGTGACAGTGTGCACCATAGTCCACAAGGCTCCTCTGTCCATGGGATTCTCCAGGCAAGAATAGTGGAGTATGCCATTTCCTCCTCTAGGAGATCTTCGTGACCCAGGGATCAAACCTCATTTTCTTAACGTCTCCTGCACTGGCAGGCAGGTTCTTTACCACTAGTGCCGCGTGGGAAGCCCTCTTAAGCCTCTCCTTATGGCCACTGGGTTGTGTCCAGTCTTCTGCTTTGAAAAACAGTGCTAAACCTCCCCCCCACCCCCCAAAAAAAGAGACCATTAGCAAAAGTTTAACTTCCCTGGTGGTGAGGTGGATAAGAATCTGCCTGCCATTGCAGGGGACATGGGTTCAGTCCCTGAGCTGGGAAGGTCCTATATGCTGTGGAGCAACTTAGCCCGTGCTCCACAACTGCTGAGGTCCGTGTGTCACAACCAGAGAAGCCACAGCAGTGAGAAGCCCATGCAGCACGACAGAGAGCAGCCCTCGCTGACCAGAGGTGAGCGCAGAGTGGTGTGGCTGCAGTGGGCGCCAGGAAGCCCCATTACCTGCACTTCACATATTTGAGGGCAATGGAAAAGAAAAAGAAAAAATTCTTCTTCAAACAACTACCATTATTTTGGTGTCTTTTCCTTAATCGTAGTCTGTTATTCTAGTATTTTAAGGGTTTTTTTGGTAAACGTCAACGGACTGATTTTTAAATTTAAATGAAAATGTTAAGGACCTAAAATAGTCAAAACGTTTTGTAGGAACAAAGTTGAAGGACTAACACTGATTTAAAACTTACTATAGGGGCTTCCAAAGAATGTTCACACTAGCACACAATTGCACTCATCTCACACACTAGCAAAGTCATGCTCAAAATTCTCCAAGCCAGGCTTCAACAGTACGTGAACTTCCAGATGTTCAAGCTGGATTTAGAAAAGACAGAGATCAAATTGCCAACACTTGTTGGATCATAGAAAAAGCGAGAGAGTTCCAGAAAAACATCTGTTTCTGCTTTATTCTCTACGCCAAAGCCTTTGACTGTGTGGATCACAACAAACTGGGAAATTCTTAAAGAGATGGGAATACCAGACCACCTTGCCTGCCTCCTAAGAAAACTGTACGCAGGTCAAGAAGCACCAGTTAGAACTGGACGTGGAACAGCAGACGGGTTCCAAGTCAGGAAAAGAGTACATCTAGGCTGTATATTGTCACCCTGCTTATTTAACTTACATGCAGAGTACATCATGCAAAATGCCGGGCTGGATGAAACACAAGCTGGAATCAAGATTGCTGGAAGAAATATCAATAATCTCAGATACGCAGATGACACCACCCTTATGGCAGAAAGCAAAGAACTAAAGATCATCTTAATGAAAGTGAAAGAGGAGAGTGAAAAGTTTGGCTTAAAACTCAGCATTCAGAAAACTAAAATCATGGCATCCAGTCCCATCACTTCATGGCAAATAGGTGGGGAAACAATGGAAACAGTGAGAGTCTTTTATCTTTTTGGGCTCCAAAATTACCGCAGATGGTGACTGCAGGCATGAAATTAAAAGACTCTTGCTCCTTGAAAGAAAAGCTATGACCAACCTAGACAGCATATTAAAAAGCAGAGACATTACTTTGCGAACACAGGTCCATCTAGTCAAGGCTATGATTTTCCAGTAGTCATGTATGAATGTGAGAGCTGGACTATAAAGAAAGTGCTGAAGAATTGATGCTTTTGAACTGCGGTGTCTTCTGTCTTCTCCAGACTCTTGAGAGTCCCTTGGACTGCAAGGAGGTCCAACCAGTCCATTCTGAAGGAGATCAGTTCTGAATATTCATTGGAAGGACTGATGCTGAAGCTGAAACTCCAGTACTCTGGCCACCTGATGCAAAGAACTGACTCATTGGAAAAGACCCTTATGCTGGGAAAGATTAAAGGCAGGAGGAGAAGGGGACAACAGGATGAGATGGTTGGATGGCATCACCGACTCAGTGGACATGAGTTTGGGTGAATTCCAGGAGTTGGTGATGGACAGGGAGGCCTGGCGGGCTGCAGTTCATGGGGTCGCAAAGAGTCGGACACAACTGAGCGACTGAACTGAACTGATAGGGGCTTCCTTGGTGGCTCAGTAGTAAACAATCTGCCTGCCAGTACAGCAGACATCCAGTTCAGTCCCTGGTCCAGGAAGATTTCACATGCCATGCAGCGACTGAGCCTGTGCACAACTGCTGAAGCCTGCACACCCTAGACCCCATGCTCTGCAACTAGAGAGGAGGCCCCACTCTGTGGTCAGAGAAAGCCTGTGTGCAGCAGCAGAGACCCAGCACAGACAAAAATATGTAATAGTAATTTTTAAAAAAGACATCGTGGAACTGTCACAAGGATAGGCATACTGGTTGATGGAAAGTAATGGGGAAACAGAAACAAATCCTTAGATTTACAGCCAGTGACTTTCAGCAGCTCAGCGGTGCTGGAATAGTGTGCACTTGAAAAAGAAGTGCTTAGACCTTGACCTCACACAGTGTGCAGAAGTGAGTTCAACAGGATGAGGCCTGCAGTTAAAAGCTAGAACTGTAACACTTCTGGAAGAACATAGGAGAAAGTTCTCATGACTTTTGGACTAGGCAGAGTTTTTAGTTGTACACGAAGAGCATGGTCTAGAAAAAAGAAATGGGTAGAAATTTGGACATCCTCAAAATTAAAGATTTTGTGCTTCAAAAAATACCATCAAAAAAGTGAAAAAACAAGCCACAGGTTAAGAGAAAATATTTTCAAGTAATGTATCTAATAATGGCTTCTGTTCCTTTGTACACATTATATATCAAGAACTTCTGCAACTTAATAGTACGATAAATAATTGGTTTTTAAAACATGGGAAAAAAATAAAAGTGTTTCACTTAAGATATATACAAGTATTTGGTAAGCAAATAAGCACATGAACACTATTAATCATTAAAGAAATGCAAATTAAATTGTAGTGCAATACTACTACATATCCACTAGAATGATTTATCAAAAAGATAGCAATACTCAGTGTTAATATGTGAAGAAATTTGAACTCTCTTGACTGGTAGCAATGTAAAATGTAGAACTTCTTTGGAAAAGTTTCCAGGTTATATAAAAATTGTAGAACAACTGGATTTTTGCATAAGAATGATGCTGTACCCACAAGTCACACCATATACAAAAATTAACTCAAAATGGCTCAAGAACCTTAGTACCTAAAACCATAAAAGTCTTAGAAGAACATAGGGATAACTCCTCGTGACCTTGGATTTGGCAGTAAGTTCTTAGATATGACACCGAAAGCATGACCAGAAAAAGGACAGGTAAATAAATGGAACTTCATCAAAATTAGACTTATGCATCAGAGAACATTATTAAGAAAGTGAAAAGACAGCCTTTGGAATGGGAGAAAACCCTTGGAAATCATGTATCTGGTGAGGTCTGGCACCTACAATGCGTAAAGAACCCTTACAGTTCAATAGGCAGACAGGCTGATTCAACAGTGGGCAAAGGGCGTGAGGAGACCTTTGCCAAAGAAGATAGTCCCAAAGGCCAGTATGCTCCAGAAGATGTTCAGCGGACCAACCACTAGGGAAATGAAAACCAGAGCCCAGGGGAGAGGCGCACAGGCTGAAGACAAGTGCTGGTGAGCGAGTGGTGAAACTGGAGCCCTCATTCATTGCTGGTATTCATTGCTGGTGGGAGCACGAAGTAGCAGCTGTGGAAAACGGTGGTTCCCAGAAAGCTCAGTGTAGAATTACTCTGTAAACCAACAATTCTGCTCCTAAGTCCTGTATGGTGGCAGGGGCCAAAACACCAGTGTTCACAAGACATTGTCACAAGAGCCAGAAGCTGGAAATAGCCCCAGTATCCACCGAGATGATAGATAAGAAAGTGTGCTATAGACATAGGGTGGGACTTTCATTAAGTCTTAAAGGAATGACGTTCAAGTACAGGCTTCAGTGTGGGTGAACTCTTGAAAGCATTATGATAAGTGAAATAATGACAGACACAGAGGATGTATGTTGTAGGACTCACATGAAATACCTAGAAGAGTCAGGTTCCTAGACACTGGACTGGAGTCACCAGGGGCTGGGAAGAGCATGGGCAGTCCTGCCCCGTGGTCGTGGGCGTGTCTGCCTGGGAGGATGGGAGTGTTGGGCGGGAGAGGGCGCTGGCGGCTGCCCCGCAGCCTGCGTGGACTCACACACCTGAAAGGAGCTTAAATGGTGGATGCTATGGTGTGTCTTGTACCACAACTAACGAAACCTGTCCAGGCTCATCTACCCGGAGCCCTCTGTTCTGTTGAGGGCCATCGCCCCACCGTTCCTCCAGGGTCACTTTTGAGAAGGCTTTGGAAACGGATATGTATGTAAACATGTGCTTGTATCCACCTTTCAGTAATTACTCGTTTGTATTTCTCTAAATTGGAACTCTGATGTTTATGTCCAGGGAGATAATACCTAAGGTCACATTGTCCTCCCCACCAGTCCAGCCTTTCCTTGCCCAGAAGTGGTCTTGGTCTGTTTGCGTTATCCTGTCTGCACTGATAGCATTTACCTTTAACGATCTTAACTGTTCCTATTCCAGTAAATAGGTTTAAAATATCACCATATTCATTTCGGTGCCAATTAATACACTTAAGATACTTCATTGATGATATTTCTGTAGTATATTAACAGTGAGGGAACAATATATAGCAATTATTTTAGTTTTAGGAAGCACTTAACTAGATTAAAAGTTGTAAGTAGCAGGTATTACTCTTCAGAGCATTGGTCTAATCGAGTGCCGGGGTTGGTTGGTATCCATGGTCTGTACTTTGTTGTCAGAAGGACGGGTGATAAATTTACATGCTAAGATGTGTTGGTGAAATAACTCGCTGTGTTAAAGATCCCAGTGAGTCTTCGTTTCTAGGTGCGTGATCGTCAGGCAAGTCCTGGGTTACGTAGGGTTTGCTCCCCAGCCGAAGCCGAAGCTCAGCTCCTCGCAGAGCTCTGGAAGCTCAGGTCCTTGGCAGCACGTCTTGCTGCCAGAGTCCATCTTGTTTGTTCCTCACTCTGGCCTCCAGTGCTTTATCCTTCTGTCCCCTGCATCCTTGCCCATCGTCCCCCAGGACAGGGTTGGCTTTGAGCCACATGCCTCTGCCCCTCCCTGGCCCGGCACGACGGAGCGGAGCTGCTCCAGTGCCTTTGGGAGAGCCCCGATTCTGCACTGACCTTGTTTTTCCTAAAGATGTCTTCCTCTTTGTCCTAGGAGGCTACTCTGCCGAGCACCCCGTGATCAAGGTCTTCTGGAGAGTCGTGGAGGGCTTCACGGACGAGGAGAAGCGCAAACTGCTCAAGTTTGTGACCAGCTGCTCCCGGCCCCCCCTCTTGGGGTTTAAGGTACCCAGGCTCGGGGCCCAGCGGTGGGGTGGGGAGGGGCAGTAGGGGCCGAGTGAGCCAGGGCCACACGTCGTTTTCAGGGAACACTGTTTACTGCAGCGGTCAGAGTGCCCAGGCTGTTACTTTTCCCTGTGTCTGTAGCCTCATTAACCCAGTGTTTCGACTTGGTCACTGAAGGATTGGCTGTTATCTGTGTACCTGGAGCTGGTCTTATTTGGGTTTTTCCTGCGTTCACAGTCCTGACACATTGCTGGGGTGCCACTGTGACGAGGCTTAAGCGTGAGCAGACGCTGCAGCGGGCAGGCTGACCCTGATGCCCGTCACCCGTCCTGGGGTCTGTGCGGCGCAGGCTGCTCTCCCTTCCCAGCTGAAGAGGACGCGGGCTCCGCGTGCTCGCAGGTCTGTTGCAGGAGTGGCAGGAGAGCGGAAGCTGACCTTCCTCACTGCTTCTCGGTTACTTCACTTCACGTTACTTGGCCTCACTGTCGTTTCTGGTAGTTCACGTTGATCTCATAAACTGAGTATTCTTATCACTTGAAATTGGTCATGGGACAGCTTGGGTTTTCCTTATTTATAGTAAAAGAAACGAAGCTAGGTTTAACAAAGAGAAAGACAGCGGTTGTGTATAACGTGACGTGATGCCGAGTTAGGGGAGCAGGTACATGGGTGTGCTTGTGAAGCTCACAGGTTGACATTCGCCTGCTAGTAACCTTTCATTGATGAGTTACACGTCAGTTATTTCACTTTGAAATTGCTTACAGTGTATAGAAGGGCTGCACCAGCCCACATGGACCAGTTGTTAACATTGTGTCACATTTGTTTCCTCATTCTGTATTCATGTATTTCTTTTCGGAATCATTTGGGAGTAAGTTGAAAATATCATGTTTCTGCACATTTTAATTGCAACACCAATCTTTCTTAATAATCACAGTTAAATTATCAAAGATAAGGAGTGTGCAGTGATAGATTGAGATTATCTAATCATCTGGTTCACAAGTATGATCCTGAGACCAGCAGCTTCAGCATCACCTGAGAACTTGTCACACGTACACATTGGCAGGGCTCACCCAGACCCCAAATCAGCTCGGGGAGGGGGCCGGCCGCCTGTTTGCACCCCCCTCAGGCATCGAGGGCGCCTGCAATGGCTCCAGCCCTGCAGCGGCCTCCGTGGACCTTGCGCTCCCCCGTCTGGACTCCAGGCTGAGGCCACACGTTGTGTTTACGGGCCGGTTCCCTGAGTCTGTGCTGTCTTCAGCGGTCCAGTCACATTATCTGAGAATGTCCCTCTGTGCAGTGGAGCAGTTCCACCCTCAGGACATGTGTACTCAAGACAGACACCCTCACGTGTTCACACAGCACTCACAGAACTGCAGCAGCCCACAGCTGCTCATGGAGAAAGAGAATGTGGTCTGTCAAGGCAGTGGGGTATATTCAAAAATTAAACGGGATGGATTGCTGATGCAGATGCCCTGTGTGTGAGCATTGAGAACGTGGTCAGGGAAGGAGTGAGACACAGGAGGTTGTGTGGTTCCTTTTACACAAAACGTCTTTAAAGGGGGTGGAAATGGAGAACTTTGGGGGAGAACTGGCAGCATTCTGAAGTAGAATTTAAACTACATTTAAATGAGTAAATGTTATAGTATGTGAATTACACTTAAAAATTTTTTTTAATTGACATTAATAGCTTAATACAGTGTCCCAAAGAGTGTCCCAGAACAAGAGAAGCGGGAACATCCCTGGTTGTCCAGTGCTTGGGAATCCGCCTTGCAATGCAGGGGCCAAGCGTTCGATCCCTGGTTGGGGAGCTAAGACCCCACATGTCCGAAGGCAGCTAAGCCCATGTGCCGCAACAAAGGCTCCCGCGTGCTGCTAACGCTTAAGACCCGTTGAAGCCAGATAAAATAAAGAACCGGAACAGGGAAGTAGAGACATGGGCGCGAGCTGTGGCACAGGTGCAGTGATTCTGTTTCCACGGGAGGTGGGGGAGCAGCGAATAATGAAGACACAAGTGTAAGCAATTAGTGAATAATATTGCTCAGTGATACTAGCAGAACTGAAATCCCTTCTCTGTCTTCCAAATTCTCAGAGGGAGAAAATAAAGCCTGCAAAACAGGACAGCCAGAACCAACTGTGTTTAGCAGATAATAGAACACAAAGTTAATGTGGACAGTCATAAAGCATAGCAGTGAGAGCAGGCTGAAGTGCCAGAGCAGTGAACGCGCAAAGAGGAAATGCAGGTGTTAGAAGGAAAGCACTCGGGCTGAGTTGGAGGAAAACTGCTGTGTCCAAGCCAGACACCAGACAGGGGTCACAGGTTTGGGGGATGGGAAAGCTGAGGGACCTGTATCAGCGTTTGAAGTCTCAAGTAGAATTGCAGGGAGACTTAGTGATGCTTCTGGCTTGGGATATAAGCCGCCCTCTTCTCCAAAGAAACGGATGGACCGACTTGATGGGTTTGAGCCCTGATCTGCAGAACCAGATGTGAAAAGCGGGCAGCAACCTGAAAGAAGCACATCTGTGCCTTTTGGTTCATCTCAGGCTTGTGGTGTGGAGAAGGCGATGGCACCCACTCCAGTGTGCTTGCCTGGAAAACCCCATGGACGGAGGAGCCTACCTGCAGTCCATGGGGTCACCGAGAGTCAGACACGACTGAGCGACTTCACTTTCACTTTTCACTTTCATGCATTGGAGAAGTCTTGTTGCCTGGAGAATCCCAGGGACAGAGGAGCCTGGGGGGCTGCTGTGCATGGGGTCGCACAGAGTCAGACACCACTGAAGCGACTTAGCAGCAGCAGCTGCATGCTTGTAGTGAAGTCTGGAAATCTTGCTGTGTAGGAGGGATTTAGAGAGCAGGAAGAATGCAGATGAAATGTGCCCAGTGGCTCATATAAATGGAGTTAATATAAAAAGCTTTCCATCGATCAGAAGTTTTTATTGTCTAGTGATACAGTCACGTGAGTTAAATTCTTACGTATTAAGATTTTAGTATGATTAGATAATTTTGTGAGTAACATTTATAAGGAAAGACAAAGCTTATAGTTTTAGACAAAGCTTATAGTCTTCCAGTTTCAAAAACCACACTAAACCTGGAAGAAAACTGAGTGTGGTTTCAGGAAGGGAGGTTTGGAGGACCTGCTCCATCAGAGAGCTGAGTGGAAGGCCTTCGCTTCGGTAGAAATGGGGAGTCTGGCTTGAAGAGTCTGGATGGTCTGGCCAGTGGAGGAGCCGGTTGGCGTGTCGCAGGTTTGGGGGTGGGAAAGCTGAGGGACTTGCATTAGCATTTCAAGTCCCGAGTAGAATTGCGGTTAAAATTCTCTGGTCACCTGTTGATGATCCCGTATAATCATAACTGAGTTATCATTATACCATGAAAAGTGATTTTTTGAAAGCCATGAAATAGTCGTCCTATTTCAGGGGTTTTTTCAGTGTGAGGTTAATTCAAGCGTTTTCCGGCGCTTCTGACATCATCCTTAGACTCCTATCTGGGGAAAGCGCTGTGAGGCATGTGCTCCGGTTGGCTCAGGGTGCCTGCTGGCGGGGCGGCGGACTCAGACTCGAAAGCAGAGGATGCATCCTGGCTGAGGCGCCCTCAGCAGCCCGGGTGGCCGCACGTGACCTGGAAGAAGAGCAGAATCTGCTGAAGCTAATTAAAGCTTAATATGCTTAATGAATGTGACTGTTACAGACACAGAAATCATTAAAGTGCTGTAGAAAATTGTTCAGTTGCCATCAGGCCTCATAATAAATTGATGATTTTTCTCACTCTGAATTAATGCAAATTCCTGTTGTACTCTGCTTAATTATGCACAGAATGGTGCCCTTGACTCAGATTTCAATGAAGAACTTCATTTTTTAGGTTCTGAGACTCCAAGTAGGAAATTTAATTAGCATTATGAAAGAAACAGTAAAATGTGGCATGTGTCTGCAAAACGTATTTCAGACTTTACATTGAACACTGTGTGTACAGCGATCCTTCTGTTTCAGAAATGTGTTTTTAATACATTCAAGCATTTGAGAAAATTGTTTCCCTCAACATCTTCAGAGTGCTAAGTAATAAATGTAACACATATTCTTTCTGTTCCTCTTTTGGTTTCTATTGAAACATCTTAAGCGGCATTTAAAGTGGCACATGAATTATAATTAGGGGAAAGACAGTGGTTCTAGCACCCGTTGCCTGCTACGGAGCTCGCTGAGATGCGGTTTCTGTTTGCCAGCGGAGCAGCACACAGAGATGGAGCAGAGCAGTGTGTGGGCCGCGCTCACGCTCAGCGCTGCCCACGTCGTCAAGTGTGTGCTGCACTCGGCATGCAGGTGACAGAGCCCAGGTGAGGCATGCTCTCGGCTGCTCAGGCGCCCGCGGTGTGACCGGTGCTCTGAGTCCCCGTCTGGGCAGGAGCGGCACTCCAGTCTTGTTCTCTGTTTTCCTCGACAGTGGTTAGTAGGTAATTATTTTTTATGCTAGTCATGTTTTTCCTTGTAACAAAATTAATGTTTTCATTATAGAAAGTTGAGAGTTGTGGTTAGTTATGAGAGAAAACAATTCCTGTGACTGCTCTGCCTGGCCCCGCTGTGGGCGTCCTGGCGCCAAGGAGCTGCACCGCCCCTGTGCACGGTCCCCGCCCAGACCATCCTTCACTGGCCTTAAAACGCCCGTGTTCCGATGTATCCTTTCTTCCTTTCTTAGCTGATTTCTCTATTAAAAAAAAACTATTTTTTCTCATCAGCTCTTAGGTTGCCCTGAGGACTGCTGTTACAGAAAAGATGGAGTAAATCTTGACTGTTCCTCATTTACCAGTTATTGAGGGGGATAGCTTGCGTTCTAAGGACAGCTAGTACATTTCCGTTTTCCTGTCATTCTCAACCTCTAGCGTTTGCTGTGTTTCAGTCCATGGCACCCCCTCCCTTTGATCTTCCGTGTCCCACCTGCGAGTGGGCAGTGGGCTCTGGGTCTGTAAATAGGACCCAAGCCGCTGTGGGTGGCTTCTTGCTTCCTGCTGTGAAAGGATGGTGACTCTTGCTTGACATCTCCTGGCCAGTGTCTGGATCACATGTTTTCCAAGAGGCCCTGGTTCCTGTCCTGGAGGCCAGGTTGGTAGAGGGCAGGGCTGGGCCCTCGGGCTGCTCGTCGCCAGAGGTCAGTGTGTCCAGGCCTTGCCAGTGCACAGAGCTGGGACATGGGCGCTGTCTTCTTGAGAGAAAAATTCATCAATGCTCACACTACTTTTTCCAACTGACATTCAGGTGTGTGAGGTTTTTATTTCTTTGATTTTATGTTTGGATCTCTTTTTACCAGTGATTAATCTTGGCTCTTATTATTAATAGTTCATTTGCTTGCTCTGGTAAATTCTAGGATCCTACAGTAAGTTATATGTAATTCTCATGTAATAGTTACATGTAACACTACAGCGATTTTAGCACAACAGCACCAGTAATTTACTGTGACATTTCTGAAAACCATTTAAGATTTCTCCCCCTGCCTTTTTTTTCTGGCCACGCCACATGGGATCTTGATTCCCCACCTAGAGTTTGAACCCCCGTCCCCTTCATTGGGAGCTCGTGCCTTAACCACTGGCCCGCCAGGACACTCCCCGTGGTTCTAAGACACTGGGAGCCCCGCCCTCTGTGAGTGTGCCCCCAGCACCCAGCGTCCCGTGTTGAGAGGGGCCGCCCTTTCTCCTTGACTGACACTGCCGCCTCGCCCTGCTCCCGGGTCCCTTTGTGGTTCACTTGGAGAGGGCCCTTCCCATGTTTTCAGCAAAGAGGCTTATTTATGCATTCAGCTCTTCACCCTGTACCTTTTAAAATTTTAAACTAATTTTTAAAAGGCAAAAAAAACAAAAGCTTTAGAGGCCTTTCCACCAAAGGACTCTGTGCCCCATGTGCTCACGCTGTTCTGTCCTTTTTGATGCCTGAAGCCCAGACACAGTATCGGGTAGAAATTTGGAGCAGGTTTGAGGGCAGTGAAAGAGTGGGTGTCCCCGTGGGGACAGGTGAGAACAGCCGCCGCATCTGCCCGAGTCTGAAAGGCTCCCTGCAGGCCGTGCCTGGTGACCGCCGTGTGCCCGCTGTCTTGCAGGAGCTGTACCCCGCGTTCTGCATCCACAACGGGGGCTCCGACCTGGAGCGGCTGCCCACAGCCAGCACCTGCATGAACCTGCTGAAGCTCCCCGAGTTCCAGGACGAGGCGCTGCTGCGGAGCAAGCTCCTCTACGCCATCGAGTGTGCCGCGGGCTTCGAGCTGAGCTGACCCCAGGGTGGCCGTGGCCCACCCTCTGCGGAGACGGCCTGGCCTCCGTGCGCCCCCGGCCAGCAGGGCGCTCGCGCTGGACTCCTAGCTCTCCCGGGTCCCTCCCCGCCACCCCTTCCTGCATTTTTAAGTGATTTATTAAGTTGTGCTCACGTATTTAGATGGACGTTGCTTTTCAAATAACTTAAAATAACAAATGTTACATGCCACGTGGCTAACATAGTAATTTTGCCAAGAAGAGCACAGTTTTAAGACTGGTGGCAACTCAGTGAAATTAACCAAAGATGAAGTTTTGGCTCTGCTGCAGATGAGCCCCCCAAGCTGGCGACCCGGCGCCTGGGGAGGGGGGCACTGCTCCGACCCAGCTCCCATCTGCAGAGACTCGGGCCTCTGGGGAGACATGGGCCACTGCTTCTCGTGTGGTTGAATTGTTTACAAGCCTCATTGTTAAAACTACAGGCTTTTTTTTTTTTCCTGCTGCCTTTTCCCAAAGTGGTTAGGTTGGAAAATAGATAACAATGGTAATATTTCATTTGTGTTTTTTAAGCCATCTCCCCAGAACGGGACTAGCATGCTTGTTTCCAATCTGCCGCTGACCTGCATCGTAATGGTTTGGACATTCCTGTGTGTGGGTGTGTGTGAGGCGGGTCCTTCACTCTCTTCCTTTCTGTCTCCACCTCGTGCCTGGAGAGCTTTCGGGGTGTTGGGGGGGGGGGGCTCTGTCCTGCTCCTGTGCGTGTGCGACCCGCGTGAGCGATGCTTTGGGAGGAGGCCCGCAGCCCCTCCCTAGTCACTTGAACCAAAGTGGCGCTGCGCCTTTGCACTGCGGCCCGGCCCCGCCCCCTCCTTCCGGGTGCTGCCGGGCGGGGCGCGCGCCGCGGCGGGGCGGGGCGGGGCGGTCCTCTCGGGATTTGGCACTTTATCAGGACCTGGCGAGAGGAGCGTCTGAGAGCGTCGCCGGAGGACGCAGGTGCTGGCCGGTGTTCTCTGTCACTGGAGCTCTGGGCTGGCGTGGGGGACGGGCCACAATTAGCAATATCCTTTTAAATGTGGGGGAGCCGAATGACACTTTTAAGACAATGACCATTATCAAAACAAAATGTATAATTTCTTAATTTGAAGAATAAATTAAGTGTTTAAATGCTATTTGTAGTCTTGATATGCAGAAATAAATAATTAGGGTTTGTCCTTGGTTTTATTTTTTTATTTTAGGTCGTATTATGTTGGATGTTCTATGTCTTCTTTACGTATTAATTGACTTGTATATTATCAGTATTTCGGAAATGGAATATCTGGGACTGAAGAGAAATGGGCAGTTACTCTTCCTTGGATTTTCTTCTTCGGCTAATCTGAGCTTATTTATTTATTTGTATGTTCCAATGGCTAAATACTTACATTAAATTTTTTTCCCAAGTTTGTGTTGGACTCATACCCCACATCATTGTGATTGGTTCTGTTCTGCCCTAGTAAAGCCACGGCTTCTAAACATCAGTTTATCGCATTGTTTAAATGTCATCAGTGGAGACAGGGTAATAACAGGCTGTGGTTCAGAATCTGATACACCAGACGGTGACGCCTGGCGTCTGAAATGTCCCAAGCGAGGCTTCGAGAAGGCTGACCTGCAGCAGCCCCTCCAGCTAAGGCCCTGGGAGAGCCAGGCTCGCCAGGGACAGCTGCCACCTTGCCGGGTCCCTGAGGGCTTAGCGTTACATTACTGAGAAGAAGCGCTCGAGTAAGGTTCGCCCTTGTCCGTCATCCTGTCTGCCGTTTCCTGGTCGTCCTGGCTTCCTGCTTCGTGCTGGTGTGTCTGTGCTCGTGGCCGGGAGAACAGCTGAAGGCCTACCGTGATGCAGAAAGATAGAAGCTGAGGCTAGTGTTCCGCTGGTGTCTCAGTCACCTGTCCCGAGTCCCTCCGCTTCAGGTCTGAAAGGCTTTCAGTAGCGAAGTGAAGGGTGTCCCGGATCACACAGCCTCGTCTGCCACACACAAGAGCAGACGTCCCTGGAGTTTGTCCTGGGAGGAGTTAACGTCCACTCCCCAGACGGTGAGTCGCTGAGCCCGCTGTGGGCTTCCAAAGGCTCCTTCGCAGCGTTGCGGTGGTGGCCAGAGTGGACAACCGAGGCCGGTGACCAGCAGGCGCAGGTGGGCTGAGAGGAAGGAGGCAGGGCTGGCCAGGAGCCCCTGGCGCCCCAGAGAGCCGCGGACTGCCGGAGGCCTCTGCTTCCAGAAAACTCACCGAGCTCTTAGGCCTGAGTACTTTGCACCTCAGCTTACCTATCTGTGAAACGGGGACAATTAAATACCGGTCTCCCCCCACTAAGACAGACCCACTTCAGCACCTGTTTTTGGTAACCAAAAGAAATCCAACAAGGATTTGAGCTTTTACCAAGAAAAAAGGCGCAAGGTGAAGCTTGAGTTTGCTCAGCCTATCTTGCAGGGAGCATTTCAGAGGCACGTCCACCCCACAGGGCGCGGCCCCGCCCAGCTCCTTCCTCCCTGGGGCCACACACAGCATCTCAGCGTTGAGCTGCCACGCTGTGAACCGAGTCTGTGAGCGTCGGGCTTCATCGGTTTATCTTGTGCGTCTATGAGCAAGACGGCTCCTCTGGTGACTGCTGCTTCCCTTTAGGCCTCTGCGACTCAGGAAGGGTCTCTGTTGGAGAGCGGGGGACCCTGGACTTTGTTTTCACAGGAGGGTTACACAGCTTTGATGAGGGCTGTAAATAAGCTTGTGATGTCAACGTTTATAAACAATTATAGAACCTTGTTTTAACGTAAGCAGTTTGATGTCACAGGTAGCAGACGTCACATTGTGACGTTTGTGCCTTGATTGTAACACCATCACCCTTAGGCAACACCATTCCCTTTTCCTCTGCGGTGACAAGCAGAAAAGTCAGCCTTCAGCGCCTCGTTTCTCCAGGTGACCCCATCTCTGGGAGCACATGGGGCTGGTGTCTGCGCCCTGCCAGCGCCCTCAGAAAGGCGGTTGGCTGGGCCCCAGCCCTGGGCACTGTGCAGGCAGGCAGGAGAGGTGAGGGGCGGGAGGCGGGGACACGGGGGCGGGCGCCCGTGAACTGAGTGTGCCGAGACATTGATGCTTTATTACCTTTCATGGATCAGATGGAAGGTCATTCGTCATGACGTGTCACATGGAGAAGAAGCTGGCCTGTCCCGACATGAGGATCTGAAGCCCCACGTCCAGACAGACCTCGTGTGCCCGTCCCCCTCCCCGGGGCCCCCCAGGCTTGACCCCCTGAACCCTCAGGGGGCTGGGCCATTGTGGGAAGGGTACAGGTTAGCGCCTAGGGGTGGGGGGCGGCATGCGGCAGGATGGGGTCCTTTCAGGGTCCCTGCCCAGGGCTGTGCAGCTTGAGCCTGCCTCCCGGGGCCCAGTGCCCAAGGTCGGGGGTGGCACCAGTGGTAAAGAGTCCACTTCCCAGTGCAGGAGACGAGAGATGTGTTTGATCCCTGGGTCGGGAAGCTCTCCTGGAGGAGGAGATGGCTGCTCACTCCAGTCTTCTTGTCTGGAGAATCCCGGGGGCTATAGTCCATGGGGTCACAGAGTCGGCCGCGGCGGAGCCGCCTGGCGCACGTGCACAGACATTGTACCTGTCACCCCGGGAGAGCGGAGCCCACAGCCTGGGCAGGGCCGGGCCAGAGCTGCGGCTGCTTAGTGCCAGGGTAGGAGCCTCACACATGCTGCGCTTTGGGGATGATGCCAGGCACCCAGGACGTGGAGGCGGCACTGTGGTGCCTGGCGGGCACAGGCCTGCCCGGCTGCCTCTCCACCCTTCGGCCCGCCTTGCCCTGGGACCCCACACCCGCTGAGCCCTCTCCCCGTGCAGCCAGCAGGGGGCGCTGGGGCTGCACACAGCACACCCAGACCCAGACCTGTGTATGTGCACACTTGTACACACACACACACACACACACGAGGGGAGGGTTCCTGAGGTGAGGGGACCCTCAGCCCAGCATGTAAGCACGCAGGACTGATGGGACAGACCAGGGGACGGGTGAGGGGGGCAGTCACACCAGGGGACAGACCAGGGCAGCCTGGCCTCCCCGCACCCGCGCCTCCATG
>NW_011495061.1:1579891-1582284 GCF_000754665.1 Bison bison bison | reverse complement strand
GCGCGCGCTGGCCCTGCCCTGGCTGCCACTTCACCCCATTTGGGACATGATGCCCTCTGGGGCCGCCCAGCCCACCACAGGCAGCCCAGCCCCCTGCAGGAGGGGTGCAGTGTCAGCCACTGGGTCCCCGGGAGGCCCCGCCCTGCTGTGCTCCGGTGTCCTTCCTGCTCTGCCGGCAGGTGGTTTTCGGGTTTAAGTCTTTTCTCAGCCCCTCCCTCTGCTGGGCGTGTTTTCCGGGTGGCCCAGGGCCCAGCGCTCAGGGCGGGCTCCTCAGGGACCCCGCCTTCCCACCCAACGCCATGTCCCTCCCTCGTCGTCCCTGGCGATTTTAGCTGCTGCTTTTGTTCAGAGTTGCACGTGCACGCAGTACGAAGAGTCTGTTGATTCTTTAATTTGATAAAAATACGAAGAGAGCTCCCCGACCCCACCCACGGCCGCCTGAACCCCACTCTGCACGCTGCCTGGCACAGAGGTGGACGTGCAGGACTCGCTTAGGTCTGACGCCAGCTGAGCAGCTAGAAGGACAAGCGCCATTCGAGACTGCGGGCCACACCGGCCCGGAAGGCCTTGTCGCCCGTCTCAGCCGGGGGCCTTCCTCCCAAGCCGCTCCGGACTCCTGGGGCATCTGCATCCCACCGTCATCGTGGCGGGCAGGTCCCCTGAAGGACCGCGTGGCGGGTGTGGAGGGAGGAGGAGACCCGGGCTCCTCTTGGGTCGGGAAGCTTCCCGGGGTCAGCTAGGCTGAAGCGTGAAACCCGAGGGTCAGGAGGCAGCTGTGCAGAGACTTCCGGGGGAGGGGGCGTCTGGGGGCAGCTGTTCTGAGCGTGCCACACGTCTGCAGGGTAGGGGCAAAGCCAGCACGGAGAGCGGCCTCTGGCCGTCCAGGGTCTCCCTGGGGCACGGAGCCATTTGGTGACACGCTGGGCAGGGACACTGAGGTCAGCAGGCCTGTCGACCCTGGCCTGGGGCAGCTACCTGGGTCACTCAGGCGACACCCGTGCCAGCCTGGTGACTGGGCCTCCTCAGTGCTGAGGGGCTGGAAGAACACGTTTCCAGCCCAGCTGCCCTGGGGGAGGTGCCTGGAGGCGGTGCTTCTTCAAGGCCCAGCTAAAGGGGCCTCCCCAGACCCCCGCTGGCCACGGGGTCTCTGCCATTTCAGGCACCGAGAGCCTTGCATCACAACCTGCTGGCCCCTCCCCATCTCTCCCGCTGCACCCTTGGCTCTGTGTACCCCCAGGGGACATCAGCCACCCTCTGGGCACATTCTGGGGCGTCACGGTTGGTGGGGGCAGGGAGACCCTGGCACGAGGTGGCTGGGAGGCCCAATGGCTGTGCCCCGCCTGCTGAGCCCAGACCCTGCTTGGCCCAGGCCTCTGTGAGGAGCGGGTGGCCGAGCGAGTCCGTGGTTCCGGGACACCTGATCTTGGGCCTCTGCTCTCATCCGCCAGCCCACACCCTCCCCGGAGGCATCCACGCTCAGTTTCCATGAGCGGGAGGCGCCAGGCTGGGCTGCGGGATTTGCAGAGTACACTCAGTTTCAAGTAACTGAAGATGTAGCTTCAATTATTCACACCATCGGCAGAAGCATCGGTTGCATGAGGTGCTGCCATCTCTACAAACGCCCAACCCGCATGGAGGTGCAGGTGGCCTGCAGGGTGGGGAAGAACGTGGCTTCTCGCACCCTCTGCAGGGGCTTCCAGGCCATGCAGTGCCCGGCGCCACCTCCCAGGGCTCAGCTACCAGGACACTGACCACGGGTGAGCGGGCAGCATGGAGCACCTGGGTGCCGGTTCCCCGGGCACCAGCCACATGGGGAGGTCACAGCCGCCCCCAGAGGTCACAGCCCCCCAGCGAGGTCATGACCCCCAGAGAGGTCACAGAGCCCCCAGAGGTCACGGCCCTCCAGGGAGGTCACAGCGCCTCCAGAGGTCACAGCCCCCAAGAGAGGTCATGCCACCCCCAGGGAGGTCACGGCCCCCCAGAGAGGTCATGGCTACCCCAGAGATGTCATGGCCCCCCAGGGAGGTCACGGCTCCCCCAGAGAGGTCACAGCTGCCCCCAGAGGTCATGGCCCCCCAGGTAGATCACAGCTGCTCTCAGAGATCACAGACCCCCCAGGGAGGTCACAGCTGCCCCCAGAGGTCACAGCCCCCCCAGGGAGGTCACGGCCCCCCAGAGAGGTCATGGCTACCCCAGAGAGGTCACAGCCCCCCAGAAAGGTCATGGCCCCCCAGAGAGGTCACAGCCCTTCCAGAGAGTCACAGCTGCCCCCAGAGGTCATGGCCCCCCAGGTGGATCACAGCTGCTCTCAGAGATCACAGCCCCCCCCCAGGGAAGTCACAGCTGCCCCCAGAGGTCACAGCTGCCCCCAGAGAGGTCATGGCCCCCCAGAG
>NW_011495061.1:1577715-1579791 GCF_000754665.1 Bison bison bison | reverse complement strand
CAGGCCTGCGAGCTGACGTCCAGCCGGAAGGGGTCTCGGGCCGACAGTGGACTGTGGCCCACAGCACGGGTGGGATTCCCCCTCCTGGGCCTCCTGAGTGTGCTCTGGCAGCCTGCCCAGGGAGCACAGTGGGGCCACAGGTTGGCACGGGCAGACAGTGGGCAGAGGTGCAGCCAGGGTGACCAGCTCCACTGCCAGCTTCTCCAGGTCACTGGGCATACTCAGGACCTCCTCCCGTCGCGCCGGGGCCTGGGGGAAGGAGGTGGGCCTTCTGGGGCAGAGGGCAGAGGGCAGCTGGATCCAGGTCCAGACGCTGGAACAGCCTGAGCCCAAGGTTGGGGGTCAGGACAGAGCATTCAGGTCAGGTGGACTCTGCCCTCTGCCCAGCCCAGTCCTGGGGGCAAAGGGCCAGAGAGTCTACAGACAAGAAGCGGGGTGGACACAGCACCAAGGACGGGGTGGTCCCAGGGAAGGGTCAGCCGCTCGTCACCCTCAGTAGCATGGGGGCCACCAGCTGGGCTCACCCAGCCGTGGTGCACCCCGTTGCCCCGGGGACCCCAATGGGAGCCGAACGCCGCCCTCTGAGATGCCTCGGGGTGCCCGGGCAGCCTTCCCCGCCCCAGAGCACACTGTGCCCGCTCCCGGGCAGCCGTGACGTCTGGGGCCACTCGCCCAGAGCGATCCTCATCCCACCCCAACCGGCGTCCTGATGCCCGGCCTGTGAGCGTTCCTCAGATGTCACCCCAGGCTTCCCTACTTGGTGATGTGAATTCACACTTGCACCCACCCCGTGTGAACACTGGAGACCGCTGTGGGCAGCGCCCACCGTCCGTCCACCAGCTGTTTCCTGGCCCTCCTGAGGGGTGCGGGGCCAGTCTGCTCTGGTCCATTGGGAGCAGGCCTGCTCAATGTCGCTGCCCTCGCGATCTGCGCGTCTGGGGGATAAACGTGTGCTGGGGGGACTGGGCGAAGGGAAGAGCAGGCCCCAGGGTGGGGGTTGCTGCACTCGGGCCTGCCCTCAGTGCCCCGGGCCGAGGCCCCTGCGTGGGCACCTGCCGGGAGCCGGCATATTGCATATTGAGTGCATATTGCATATTGAGTGCAGCACTTTTCAGGATCTGGAATAGCTCAACTGGAATTCTATCACTGCCGGTAGCCAGCGTGAGGAACTCCACCCATGACAAAGGTCATGAGGAAGGAGGCTTGGCATACGCAAAGGCGGGATCAAGCCTCAGGAGTCTCCCTGGAAATTCTCGAGCAATCTACCCCCAAAACCAGAGTCTGCCTACTTTCTGCTTTGTGCTTTCACCTACACTTCTGACTTTACGGGGGGCTGTCCCCCACTACCTCTCTGAAAAAAGAGTTAGCTTATAGCTCCAGTTAATAATTCCTGGGTGTGACAGTGTTTCAACCTACAAACTCCTTTGGAAGTCCTCTAGCATGCCTGAATAGGTTCTTCCGGCCACATGTGATTGCTCAGAGCCTCCAAACTGTGAGAGGCATGAGATGTTCTAAACTGTCTAAATACAGATTCCTTTGAGCAGTTAAAAGATTGATTAGAAATTGTATTGGTGAAGGGATTTTCACTTGTTGGGCCAATGTTTGCTGCTAAGTCTCCATATCCCTTACCTGCTGTGTCCCTGGCAGTGTATTGATTAATATAATTGGTTTAAATAGTAGCTTTAATGTTTGTAACCTGGGACCCTTGAATTAATTCTTTTTCTTGTTATAGCCCACCACACCTTTGCTCTGTAGGAATGCAACTTTATCTAATGCTTTTTGGAGGCTGGCGCCTGACTTTAGAATAATCACCTTTAGAGAAAAGGCCTCTGGGCCAGAAGATGATGCAAATCACCTAAGCTTTTGCATATGATAAGTTTGCAGGAAGAAAGCCTGGCTTACTGCATGACTCTACCCCTTCCCCCATTATCCTCTATGCATAACTTAAGGTATAAAAACTACTTTGGAAAATAAAGTGCGGGCCTTGTTCACCGAAACTTGGTCTCACCATGTTGTTCTTTCTCTTACCTTCTGGCTGAATTATTCAGCCTCTTTTCTACACTGAATTTCCTCACT
>NW_011495061.1:1576054-1577050 GCF_000754665.1 Bison bison bison | reverse complement strand
CATGACTTGGTAGACTCCCTTTATTGTTCTTAAAATACTGGCAACACTTCTCAGACCCTCTTCATCACCATGGATGTTTAGAGAGTTCTGTTTAAGGAGGAAAATTAAGTCTGGGACAACGTGATGAAGACCTGGACCCCCCGCCCTGAGGACGCTGCTCCTCAGCATGTCCCGCAGGGTTTGATAGGAGCGCTGGGCTGGAGTTTGTGGGCAGGAATGACTCACCGGCCTTCGGGCATCTTCCGCCCTGCCAGCGGCTCGCAGGGAGGCTGTGTGGACCTTGCCTACGTGATGCAGCCCGGTTCCAGAACCTGCCCACACCGCCATCCCCTTTCCCAGCTCTGACGTGACTCCAGGGGCTTCCCCAGCTGGCAGCGTCTCTGTGTTGATTAGTAAGCTCTAATTCTTCCAGGAGAATGATCATCTGTTTTCCTGTCTTACCGATTTCTCTTGGGATTCAAAAATACAAATGAATTTCCTGAGAAGTCCTGGAAGGAAGTCCTGTGGGGAAACAGGACTCAGTCAGGCTTGGCCACTGGCTAGCCTGCCCAAGTCAGTGAGCAGGTCTCAGGCCAGCACCCTGCAGGCGGAGCAGCTTGGGCACAGCCCAGGGGCTGCAGGGGGAGGGGTGGGGGCTGCAAAGGACTCTAGACTGGCCTCTAGGTCCCTCCTGGCCAGGGGCTAACAGTACTTCTCTCAGAAGTAATCAAACAAGTGGGCATTGAGACATCTATTTGGCACACGGAGAAAAGAGAGGTTCTATTCAGATTTAATTTTTGTTAAAAAACAAAAAATTTAGGCTTTATTGATATTTCATATATAGATTCACTTAAAAAAAAGAAATTTGGCTTTTCATTGTTGTTACTCAGTCACTAAATTGTGTCTGACTCTGCGACGCCATGGGTTGCAGCATGCCAGGCCTCCCTGTCCATCACCATCTCCCAGAGCTTGCTCAAACTCATGTCCATTGAGTCGGTGATGCCATCCAACCATCTC
>NW_011495061.1:1575273-1575954 GCF_000754665.1 Bison bison bison | reverse complement strand
ATATCCTTAATTAACGTTTAATTAAGCAATTGTTTCCTGATCCTCGCCGACGCCGTCCCCGCTTCGAATTCCCTGGATCCACCGGGGCTGGACCCCGGCAGGCACCCCCGTGGCGGCCGCCCTGGGAGGCTCACTCCCTGAGCACCCTTCAGAATCCTGGTGGCCACACCCCATGTGAATCAGGGCTGCCTGGCTGGGTGGGGCTGCAGACTCCATGACCTAATGGCGTTGTCTCTAATTGTGGCTGCAGGTCTGCTCGGCACACAGGTGGGCATCGGAGCCCCGCCCAGCCCGGGAGGTGGGGGCTGTTGTTCCCAGACTGTTGGCTGCCGGCCCCCCGGGCCTGGAGTTCGAGCTACCTGTTCATGGCCGCCCCAGTCTTCCTGATGACCTCCTAGCGGGTAGGGCCCTCAGCCAGTCACTCTGCATCCCAGAGCCTCGCCCTGGGTGTGGTCAGAGTTCTTGAAGCGTTGTCGGATGAATAAGGCCTGATACAGCTGCGGAGGGCGAGGAGCAATGACCACAGGGAATGGACCATCCCTGGGCGGGGTGTCCAGCATCCCAAATTCCTGACAGGTCTTCATTCCCAAGAGTCCAGGGCGGGAAGTCAGAACACCTGAGAATTTCCATGTCCTTAATGTTGATTGCTTAAAATGACTGAATCATTTTCCTATGATAGGT
>NW_011495061.1:1573461-1574688 GCF_000754665.1 Bison bison bison | reverse complement strand
AAGCTGTGGCCAGTCCTGTGGCCACTGCTGAGTTTTCCAAATCTGCTGACATACTGAGTGCAGCACTGTAACAGCAGCATCTTTCAGGATTTGAAATGGCTCAGATGGAATCCCGTCCCCTCCACTACCTTCGTTCTTAGTGATGCTTCCTAAGGCCCACTTGACTTCGCAGTCCAGGATGTCTGGCTCTAGGTGAGTGATCACACCATCATGGTTATCCGGGTCATTAAGACCTTTTTTGTGGTTTTTCTGTGTATTCTTGCCACCTCTTCTTAATCTCTTCTGCTTCTGTTAGGTCCTTGCCATTTCTCCTTTATTGTACCCAAACTTGCATGGTATCTGCAATATTCTTGAAGAGATCTCTAGTCTTCCCCGTTTTATTGTTTTCCTCTATTTCTTTGCACTGATCACTGAGGAAGGCTTTCCTATCTCTCCTTTTTATTCTCGAACTCTGCATTCAGTTGGGTATATTTTTCCCTTTCTCCCTTGCCTTTTGCTTTTCTTCTTTTCTCAGCCATTTGTAAGGCCTTTCCTTAGCACCTTAAGTCTTTTTTTTTTTTTTTCTCGTTGAGACACCAGGGCTCCAGAGCCCTTCTGCATGTGGGATCTAGTTCCCAGGTCAAGGATCAAACCTGAGTCCCTGTCCTGGAAGGCAGATTCTCAACCACTGGACCAGGGGTGTCCAGCATGTTAGGTCTTAATTTGGAGACAACACTTAACTTTCAAAGTTGACAGCAAGGGAGGCCGACCTGTTCCAAGCTTGATGGGGTCTCACAAGGCGGAGGTTTTACAGACACACATCACTGCGCACACACACATTTGTCCATCGGGGTGTCCAGTCGTAGAGGCCTGAAGTCCACCGGCCAGACCAGGAGCAGCAGAGCCCGTCACCCACAGGTCCCTGAGAGAGCCGGGGCTGGGGCCCGGTCCCTGTGCCTGGCCCTGGCCGGCTCTGGTGTGGGGTCCCCGGGCTGCTGTTCAGTCGTTCAGTTATGTCCGACTCATGGCCACCCTGTGGACTGCAGCCCGCCAGGCCTCCCTGTCCATCACCGTCTCCCAGGGTGGGGTCACCAACTGAGGCAGGCAGGGGCTCAGGCAGGGCTGACAAAGAGGAAAGAAGCTTGCCGTGAGACCCCAGCGTCAGAGGGAGTTCATTTCCCTGAGGCGGAGAAAGGGCTTCTTGTTTGCGGCCTCCTCCCCCACACGCCCCTTATAGGAGGAGAGGAC
>NW_011495061.1:1572517-1572600 GCF_000754665.1 Bison bison bison | reverse complement strand
CTGCCTGAGGCTCCTCACACGCAGGCCTTTCTCTGGGGACCCGGGGCCTCCTGCCAGGCCACTCCCGCCCCGCTGGCTGGGGG
>NW_011495061.1:1566074-1572359 GCF_000754665.1 Bison bison bison | reverse complement strand
GAGGGCGGACGAGGACAGGGTCAGGCGCGCCCTGGGCGCCCCTGAATGAGGAGTGGCCCAGGACAGGCCCGACCTCCGGCCTCCCAGTGGGCGCAGGGCCCTGGCGGCAGGGCCTTAGCCCTGAGGACCGTCTGCACATCTGTCCGTCTGTCAGTTTGTCGGCCTGTCCACGCGTCCGTCTGTCCACCCTTCCTTCTGCTCTGGGATGGGGATGGGAGAGGGGCCGTGGGTGCCACTGCCAGGCGCTCAGAGCGGCTGAGTGACGGTCACCTGCTGTGTCGTCCCTCGTGGTCACCTCGCATATGCTTGGAGCCCAGCAGTGCAATCTCTGCAGCGTCTGGGGGAGGCCTCCTCCCCAGGTGCCCGGCTGGAGGAGAAGGGGAGCCAGCAGGGCCTGTCCTGGGTGGAGAGAGCCCCAGGGGGACAGTCTAAGCAGATTCCCCGGGGTGTTCAGCCTCAGCGGGGGAGGGAATCCTGACTCTGCCTCGAGGTGAACCCTGGGGACAGACGCTCAGTGAGAGAAGCCAGAGGCAAACAAAAAGAGTCTGGTTCCAGTTGTACGTGGTCCTGGGGTCGGCAGATTCCTCGAGACAGACAGAAGGCGGGGCCTGGGGATGCGGGTGCAGGGGGCAGGGGTGTCACACTTGATGCGGACAGTTCCAGAAATTCTGCAGCGACCGTGGTTGCACAGCCACGTGACCCAGGGCCTTCCCTGGGGGTCCAGTGGCTGAGACTCCATGCCCCCAGGGCAGGGGGCCCCGGGTTCGATCCCTGGTCAGGGAGCTAGACCCCACATGACACAACAAAGACCCAGGACAATAAGTGACGTGACCCTGAACTGTGCACCCAAGACTGGTGCCAGCGGTGGACTTCACAGCATATTTTTGCTGCAATCCACAAAAGAAAAGGAATCCCAAAGTGAAGGTAAAGACGCATCAGCAGGCAAGAGAAGAGAAGGGCAGGAAGCAGGAAGCAGCTCCGGGGAACCTGCTGGAGCAGGTCTGCCTCTCCCAGCTGGCCTCCCGGAGGCTCCCTGGGCAGGCGTCTGAGGTTGGCGTGGCCCGTAGATAAGGGTCAGACAGTGACTGCCTCGGGGTGGAGGACTCATTCGTGCTGCTTGAATATTTACCGTGGGCCAGCGTTCACACTGCGATTTAAAACGCTGGTTTTAAAGGGACTTAGAGCATCCCCAGGTGGCCCAGAGGCTACGACACCTCACTGCCGAGGTAGGGGACGCAGGTTTGGCCCCTGGTCAGGGAGCTAACAAGTCACATTCCATGCAGCTAAGTAAAAAAGAGGGTTTCCCTAGTGGCTCAGCTGGTAAAGAATCAGCCTGCAAAGCAGGAGACCTGGGTTCAATCCCTGGGTTGGAAAGATCCCCTGGAGGAGGACATGGCTACCCACTCCAGTATTCTTGCCTGGAGAATCCCATGGACAGAGGAGCCTGGTGGGCTACAGTCTGTGGGGTCACAGAGTCAGACACGACTGAGCGACTAACACTTCCACTTTCACTTTCAAACCGAAGACACACCTAAGGGTAAAGGTTAAGGTGCCGGTTGTTACAGCTCAAACGTCTTCTTTGTCCCTAGACCTTCAGTGAAGGGTGACGGGAGCTCACCATGACCCCGTGTGAGCGTGCAGGGAGCATGCGTGTACAGGAATGGGAGTGTGCACACCTGTGTGCCAGTGTGTGTGTGCCTGTGGCACCACTGGCCCCAGCAGGCCTGGAGAACCATCCACGGGGCACAGGACACTCACACGCCTGTAAGTTGGGCAACTTCCCCTCGCTGTGGCCCCAGAGCCTGGACCCTCCATGCCAGCTCTGCAGGGGGCTGGGCCTCGGCCGAGGGGCACCGGGCCACGGGCAGGAGGGGCTGGGAGGCCCGTGGTCAAGGCAACGGAGGCCAGGCCGCAGCTCCGGCCCCAGTGAGCGCTGGGCGAGGCTGGGATCTGCAGGCTCAGCCCTGGGTGCAGATGGCAGGGTGGGGCTGCCCAATGGCCAACCCCAGGGCAGGCCCCGGAAAGCCCCGGGCCTGCGTCCCCACAAGCGGGAGGGTCAGCATGTGCCCGCAGCGTGGCCGTGCCAGCCGTCAGCAAGTGAACCTGAAGGAAGGCAGGAAGGGGTGCCTATCTTATCAGGACTGCCTGGCCCAGCCTCCCCTGCGCCTGTCTCAGGCCAAGTGCCCCCAGGACCATCTGGGCACAGTCGGCTGTGACCTCCACTAGAAAGCCTGCCGGAACCTTCTGGAAACGTTCTGATCCGCGGTGGAGCTGGGCCAGGTGAGCGCACTGCTGCCTGGGCTCTGAGGGTGCGCAAGCCCTTCCCGGGGCAGGACCTTCATACCCCGGATGCAGAAGTGATAGGAGTCCATCTCCTGAGGGGTGTCCGTCCAGCCCCCTCTGTTAGGGGTGCAGGTGTTTCGGTGCAAAAGGCAAAAATGTCAGAGAAGCAAAGCTGAGTCATGCATCCCAATGCAAGCACCCCACCCGAAACTAAAACTGTCAGTCGCTGTGGACTGTGGCCCGCCCCCGTGGACTGTGGCCCGCCAGGCCCCACTGTCCGTGGGACTCTCCAGGCGAGTACTGGAGTGGGGTGCCATGCCCTCCTCCAGGGGATCTTCCCAACCCAGCGATCGAACCTGGGTCTCCTGCATGGCAGGCAGATTCTTTACCGTCTGAGCCACCAGGGAAGCCCTCTCCCACCCAATCACCAGCCTAAAAACTGTCTCCGGTGCCGTGTGAGTCCGTCAGCCCTCCCCTCCACCCAGCCCCCATCGTCGCGTCCCAGGCTTATTCATCACCTGTCCATTCGAAGGCCGCCTCTTGGGCGTCTGGGTGCAGGCGGCCCACACCGGCTGCAGGACATGGGGCAGACGAAGCCCTGACCTCAGCGTGGGCCCTGAGTCCACGTTCCACAAGCAGGGTTTCAGTGAGAGCTCTGAACAGTGCCGCGAAGGATGCCCACGGTCCCAGCTGGACAGAGGCCGAGCCCACCCCCTGACCCCGGGTGCAGTGCAGAAGGCTGCAGTGTTTGGTGCAGGGCCCACCGAGGAGCCGGGGATCCAAAAGACGCAAACTCCTAGAAGGCCCTCAGGGGAGGGGTTTTGAAGGCATCATCTGGGGTGAGGGTTGTAGCTCACACACTTCCTTCTGCCTGGCTGGGGTGAGGGGACAGGTTGGTGCTCCAGGAACCTCGGGCATCAACCATCTGGGGTCCCGTGCTTGTGGTCAGCGGTGGTCACGGTCAGAGGCGTGCCTCAGTCTGTCACGCAGGTTCCCTGAGGAGGACCTAGGACTCTGTGCTGAAACGTCCTTGCTTTCCTTGCTTGACTGTCTTTCCTTTGTCCCCGTTCCATTCCCTCACGCCCCTGATTGGTCACTGCATGAATCCACTCTCTGGAACTCAGGGAGGGCTTCGGAGCCCAAAGCCTTTCTCCACAAACAAGAAACAGGACAAACAGGACCCGAGGGGCTTCTGCACCCAGGAGGGCCCTACTGGGTCCTGCTTGGTTTCAGGGCCTGCTTTTCCCTGATGCTCCCTGAACCCTGAGGGGCACAGGGGATAAAGGGTGGGAGGGCACTTTCGACTGCAGCAGAGGAACTCATTTTCAGGGGGTCCTGGCTTCGTAGAAGCCTGTGGAAGTGCTGGCAATTTGGACTCTGGGAAGTGAGGAGCTGGCCACGGAGTGGGAGGAGGGGCAGGGAGGACGGCTGCAGGCCCAGGGAGCCGCTCAGGGGAGGGGCAAGACCGGGACAGGACGTCGGGCGCTGCTCCCTGGCCCGGCCGGACCTCGACCTCGGGGGAGCCTGGTGGTGAGCAGGGCCTGCTGGCAGAATGGACTTGGGCATCGGGTGCTGAGTTGCGCTGACCCTCCCTCAGCCCCGCCCGGGGCCCAGCTGACCTGTCCCCCTGCTCGGGGCTTGGCTGCCAGGCTGGGAGAGTCCACATCACATGGGGAGGCCCTGGGATCTGACCCAGCGTGACATTCGGCCCGCCGAGCCCTCAGAGGACAGCCGGGCCCACCCACCCCAGGAGAGATCATTAAATCCCCGTTTAAAGCAGTCGATGGCCCGGGGGCCTGCAAGGGTGTTCACTTGCTTTAACTCCCTAGATCCCAGAAGAGCGCTCCCAGCGTCCTTGAGGGGCTCGTCCCTGACCAGAGTCCAGGCGGGCATGCGAGGGGGACGCCTCTCTGCGTTCACAGGCAGCACAGGTGTGCAGAGTCGGTGGGCCCGAGCCTGTGCCCCTGCCCCGCCCCCGCCCCCAGCCCTGCCTTTCTCTCGTCCCTTCCACCCGAGTCTCCCAACAGCGCACCGTGCAGTTCCCACTGATGGAGCTGCCTAATCGCCCGCGGTGGGAGCCGTCGACACCCGCGCTGAGGGCGTTGTTTCGTTCTGGCTGCGTGTGGCCGCTAAGCTCCCTGACCAGGGTTCCACCTGCGCCCCCAGTACGGGAGTGCCGAGTCTTAACCGCAGGACCGCCAGGGAAGTCCCTGAGGGCACTATTGCTTCATCCCCCGCTGTTGGCGAACCGGGAATTCCCCAGAGATTGCAGAGGCAGTTTCTGTGAGAGCAGAAAGCAAAACTGAAAAGGAAGCTCCAGCGGGACTGCCGTGCTCCCGGGCGGAGGTCCTTCTCCCAGGCCGGCACCCCGGGAGGGAGAGACTCCCTCACGACCTGGGAGCCACCTCCTGCTGAGCAAGGGCCACTCGGGGTCTGCCCTTGGTCATGTCTCGGGCCCCTGGGACCTATAGCAAAGCCTTGTCATCCTGCGAAGGCGGTCACAGGGGAGCGTCTCCTCACAGCGAAAACCAGGCCCCAAGCTGTCACCCGCGCTCAGGCCCAGGGCACCTGACCTCACCGGAGGCTCGGCCTCCCCAGGGACGTCCCCGCGTCCACCAGCCTGTAATCCCAGCTGCCCAGTGGGGTCATCTGTCCTGAGGCTGCTCTGTCCCCGAGGAAGACGGTCCTGCCTTTCTCTCCCTCAGGACTCCTTGCTCTGCCTTCCTTCTGCCTAAGAAAACGATCCACTTTGTGCAGCCTCCCGCAGAACCTCCTGTTCACCAGATGGGATGTGGCCTATCCGTGAAGCGCTTCACAGAGCCCATTAGATCTGGAAACTTCCAGGACTTCCCTGGTGCTCCAGTGGTTAGGACTCCACGCTTCCACTGCTGGGGGCCCAGGCTCCATCCCTGGTCAGGGAACTAGGACCCCCCTCAAAAGAGGACACCCCCGAGCTCCGCAAAAAAAAAGATCTTCAAATGTACTGGGTCGAACAATAGGTGTTTTAACAACATTTGTCTTTGAAGAACACAACAGGTGTGGGCCTTCCATTTTCTGAGGGTGGGGACCACGTTTGACTCAAAACCTGAGCGGGGCCCCTCCAGCAGCAGCAGTTATAATTTGCTTATTTATCGACAGGAGGAAATTCGGGAGCACTTACCATGGGTTTTAGTGTTAGTCAGTTGCACACGTGCGTTTTGTCTCGCTTTTCTAGCAGCCATGCTGCCCATTGACGTCCGGGCCTGCTGTGTGCATGATGCCTGGGGTGGCAGCCCACCAGGAGGAGCCCCGACCTGGGGGGTGCAGCCTCCGCGTTCGGGGGAATCGAACTGTGTCTCCAGAAAGACGTGCCGATGGCCCCGGGCTGTGAATCCTTGCAGACGTGATCAAGGTGAGGTCGTGCTGGAACAGGGTGGCCTTGTAAGGAGGGGGATTTAGAGCCACAGCAAGAAAGCCCCGAGAGAGGCGGAGACCGCAAGGATGGCCAGCCATCCAGAAGCCAGAGGACGGCAGGAAGCACCTCTTCCTTCCCTTAGGTTCTCCAGTCTGTGTGCGTGTGTGTGTGCGTGTGTGTACGTGTGTGTGCGCGCGCGCGTGTGTGGCTTCCCCATTTGTTGATGTTGTTGTTTAGCTGCTAAGTCATATTCAACTCTTTGCGACCCCGTGGACTGCAGCACACCAGACTTCCCTGTCCTTCACCATCTCCCAGAGTTGGACATGGTCTTCATGTCCATCGAGTCAGTGATGCCATCCAACCATCTCATCCTCTGTCGTCCCCTTCTCCTCCCGCCTTCAATCTTTCCCAGCATCCGGGTCTTTTCAAATGAGTCACCTCTTCGCATGAGGTGGACAAAGTACTGGAGTTTCAGCTTCAACATCATTCCTTCCCATGAACACCCAGGACTGATCTCCTTCAGAACGGACTGGTTGGATCTCTTCGCAGTCCAAGGGACTCTCAAGAGTCTTCTCCAACACCACAGTTCAAAAGCATCAATTCTTTGG
>NW_011495061.1:1565743-1565974 GCF_000754665.1 Bison bison bison | reverse complement strand
TTCTTCACAGTCCAACTCTCACATCCATACATGACTACTGGAAAAACCATAGCCTTGACTAGATGGACCTTTGTTGGCAAAGTAATGTCTCTGCTTTTCAATATGCTGTCTAGGTTGGTCATAACTTTCCTTCCAAGGAGGAAGCGTCTTTTAATATCATGGCTGCAATCACCATCTGCAGTGATTTTGGAGCCCAGAAAAAAAAAGTCAGCCACTGTTTCCACTGTTTCC
>NW_011495061.1:1561631-1565643 GCF_000754665.1 Bison bison bison | reverse complement strand
CCCCATCTATTTGCCATGAAGTGATGGGACCGGATGCCATGATCTTCATTTCCTGAATGTTGAGCTTTAAGCCAACCTTTTCACTCTCCACTTTCACTTTCATCAAGAGGCTTTTGAGTTCTTCTTCACTTTCTGCCATAAGGGTGGTGTCATCTGCATATCTGAGGTCATTGATATTTCTCCCGGCAATCTTGACACCAGCTTGTGCTTCATCCAGCCCAGCGTTTCTCATGATGTACTCTGCATAGAAGGTAAATAAGCTGCCACATAACACTGAACAGAGTTTCCTGTGTGTTACAGTAGGTCCTTGGGGTGAAGTGAAGTGAAGTCTCTCAGTCGTGTCCGACTCTGTGCGACCCCGTGGACTGTAGCCCGCCAGGCTCCTCTGTCCATGGGGTTCTCTAGGAACTGGACTGGACTGGAGTGGGTTGCCATTTCCTTCTCCAGGGGATCTTCCCAACCCAGGGATCGAACCCGGGTCTCCTGCATTGCAGGCAGACGCTTTATCCTCTGAGCCACCAGGGAAGCCCATAGTAGGTCCTTGTTGGTTATCCATTTTAAATACAGCAGTGTGTACCTGTTCATCCCATCTCCCCATCCTTCCCCCCAGCAACCGTAACTTAGTTCTCTCAGCCTGTGAGTCTGTTTTTCTTTTATAAGGAAGTTCATTTGTGAGTGTGTGCACGCATGCTTCAGTCGTGTCTGGCCTTTTTCGACCCCATGGACTGTAGCCCACCAGGCTCCTCTATCCATTGGATTTCCTAGACAAGAATGCTGGAGTGGGGTGCCATGCCCCTCTCCAGGGGATCTTCCCGACCCAGGGATCGAACCCAAGTCTCTTTTGTCTCCTGCATTGGCAGGTGAGTTCTTTACCCCTGGCACCATCTGGGAAGCCCAAGTTCATATGTATCGCTTTTTTTTTTGACTCCACATCTAAGGGGTGTCACACGGTATTTCTCCTTCTCTATCTGACTTCAGTCAGTAGGACCCTCTCTAGGTCTATCCACGTTGCTGCAAATGGCATCATTTCATTCTGTTAATGGCTGAGTAATACTCCATTGTGTGTACGCACCACACATTCCTTATCCAGCCCTCGGCTGACGGACCTCTCGGTGGCTTCTACGCCCTAGCTATGGTAAACACTGCTGCAGTGAGCACTGGGGTATGTGTGCCTTTTTGATTCATGGTTTTCTCTGGATATATGCCCAGGAGTGGGATTGCTGGATCATTTTTAGCTCTATTTAATTTTAAGGAACCTCCATGGTGGTTGTCCAACTGGCTATAGATCGGAGGGTCTCCAAGATGCCCTCCTTGGATTCAGTTTGTCTGCTAGGTCGGCTCACAGAGCTGAGGAAGACTTGCTTAACTTCCTGGAGTCCCAGCTTACTATAAAGGATACAGTCAGGTGAAGACCCCCTGATGGGGCTTGGGCACAGGCTTTCCTGCTCCCGAGACACACGCTCCCAGCCCCCTGGCTCGCCAGCCGGCCCTGCCCGGGACTTCTGGGTTTTATGGAGCCTTGCCTCCCAGGATGACTGACTGGCTCCTCAGCCTCTGATGGATTCGCCCTCACGCACTCTGAGCTCCAGTGGCCGGGACAGGGTGGAAAGTTCCAACCCTGTAACCACTGAGCGGCTTCTCCCGGGAACCAGCCCCCACCCCTGGTTGGCATCCGAAAGTTCCCTTGCCCGGTACGTTGTCCAGAATTGAAGACAAGAGACAGACATTATCCCATCCCTCAGAAAACCCCAAGGGCTCGGGAGCCATGGGCCCTCAGCCCACCTCCCCGGAGTCAGCCGGGTGCTGTGGGATCATGGCTTGTTTCTTTTTACTGCCGGGCGGTGCCCAGGGCTCGTGTGCCAGTGACCTGCTAAAGGGCTGGGCTGCTCCAGTTCACTGCATTTATTTCTGATGAGTCAAGGTGCCGGGAGCCTCTGTGTACAGGTTTCCCAGTGAACAGTTAGCCCTTCTCTCAAACAACCTCCAGGACAGCTTGGTTTTGTAATCACTGAGAGCATCGGTATTTATTTATTTCTTAGAGAAATAGGAAATCACTCAGTGATGGGCTGTTATAAATACAGACGCCATGCCAACCACCCCTGCTGCGTGTATGGGCCCTGCTGTCCTCTGCGTTCTCTGCTTTACCCCGCTTTGGCCGTCGTGTGGATGGACCCCTGGCCCTGTCAGAGGCTGGGGCTGCTGGGGGCGAGTCAGGAGCTGCTTAGAACTCAGACAAACTGAGTGAGAAGAGGGAAACCACACAGGCTCTGCCTGGTAGAGTCCTCAGCAGAGCAGCTAGAATGTGGCTCATTCATTCTTTACACTGCCCTCCCTGTGCACCCCCGGCCTCCACCTGTGGAGAACTAGAGCTTGGCTGCCTCCTGCCTGCCTCCCGGCGCTGGGAAGGATGTCGGCCAGGGACCCCAGCTCCTCAGCTGCTCCCTGTCGCTCACACTGCCTCGACTGGGTGCTCCTCTGACTGTTTGCTCAGCATCATCCCTGCAGGTCCTTCGGAAACTGAGACCCCACGGCCCTGCCTCCTGCGGGGACAGTGGCTACAACCCTGGAACCAAATGCAGTCAGATTTCACACGGTCCTGGAGCCAGCGGTGGCTTTTCTATTTTCCTTTTATAAAGGGTTGCAAACTCCAGGAGGTCCTGAGAACAGGGAAGCCTGGCACGCTGCAGTCCACAGGGTTGCAGAGAGTCGGACACGACAGAGCGACTGAGCAACAACGACAGCGTAAGGGATTGTGAAGAAGCAAGGACGGCAGACAACGGAGACCGCCTGTGGGCCCAGAGCGCTACACTGCCGTCTGGCCCTTCCTGGGACACTGGGGTGGACCCCCTTCCCGGACGCCCCGGGGTGGACCCCCGTCTCCTGCCCGAGGGGCAGGACACTGTCTCTGCCGTGGAGACACGGGTGGTCCCTTAGACCGCAGACCAGCAAGGACGGGTGCCTGAGGAGGGCTGGAATCAGCTGAGGTGGACACGCCCACATTCTAGAAAGGGAGGCGGTAATGAGAGATGTGTGTCTGAAACAAAGACAGCTCGGGGAGATGTCCTGAGGGGTGAGCAGAAGCTCAGGGCAAACGGTGAGAAGTCAGGCTGGTGAGAGATTCCCTGGAAACCCCAGAGCTGGAGGGGCCGAGCCCAGGCCAGGTGAGCGCCGGCCGGAAGCCTCTGTCCCCTTTGCTGACGGAACAGGGCTGCTGTGAGCGCCTCCCCCGCGCCTGGCCGCGAACACCACGAGGGCGATTGTCCCCCGAAGCCCAGACCCCGGCTCAGCAGGGCTGCTTCCAGCCGAGGCTTGAAGGGCCGCTCTGCGCCCTCTCCTCGGTGTGTGTGTGGCCGTCTCCTCCCTGCGGCCTCCTCACCCTCCCTGGGCCTGTGTTCAAGTTTCCTGTCTGTGAAGGGACACCGCCATGACGGGTAGGGTCACCCAAGACCTGAGGGGAGCTTCCCTGGGGGCTCAGCAGTTAGGCCCCCGCCTGCAGTGCGGGAGACATAGGTTCAATCCCCGGGTCAGGAAGATCCCCTGGAGAAGGGAATGGCAGCCCACTGCAGTGTTCTTGCCTGGAGAATCCCACAGACAGGGGAGCCTGGAGGGCTACAGAGGTGCAAAGGGGTTGCAAAGAGTCAGACTTGACTTGGCCACTGACAAACCACAGACCTGAGCACCCTAAGGGCTCAGGACCCCTGATCACCCCATGAAGACCTGTCTCCAGATACGGTCCCCGAAGGGACTGGGGCCAGGACTCCAGCGTGTGACCCCTGGGGACGCAGTTCAGCCCTAACACACAGCCTCAGTGGAAACACGCGGTCTTTGCCTCTGAGGAAAAGTGGGGAGATCTTTGGGGAGATCCCCTTTCGGCCAGGAAAGGGGAAGTCAGAGAAAGCGGCTTAGTGGGCGCTGATGGGCCTGCATCTGAGGAGGCCGGGCTGGCTGATCCCCTGGTGGGGTGCCGGGATGGAGGGGGGTTAGAGGGGTGGGGATGGAGGAGAGGATGAAG
>NW_011495061.1:1554275-1561531 GCF_000754665.1 Bison bison bison | reverse complement strand
CCCCCGCACCCCCTTACCCCAACCCCCCAACTTCCCTGCCCTCCCCACCCCCTAACCCCAACCCCCCAACATCCCTGCCTCCTTCGCCCCTCCCCCACCCGGTATACTAGCCTCCCCCGCAGCCTGGAGAGATAACTGCTGTTCTGGAAACCAAACAAACTCAAGCGTAACAACCGACCAACGGACCACACACTTCTGTTTGCTTGGGGTGTGCTCACCCAGCAACGGGAATGACAAGGTTGGGTTCTCAGAAGCCTGGTACCCGGGCCTGCTCCGCTGACCACGTGGGCGCCTGGTGTGCTCGGGTGAGCGTCCTGAGTGGTTTCCTGACTCGCCTGGTTGCTGGGTTTTGTCTTCTGTTGACTTTGATTTCTTTTTTTTTTCTGGCCACACTGCACGCACAGCTTGTGGGGTCTCAATTCCCGGCCACCTCTGTGGAAGCATGGAGCCCTAGGGAAGTCCCGACTTCGATCTGTATTTCTGGATTTTAATCTATTTCCTATAATACAGAAATGCACGTTCAGTATAAAAAATGGACGACCTCCTGCTCCAGGCCAGGACATGGCTAGCTCACGTGAAGACGGGGGTTTCGTGCTCAAGCAGTGAGTGTCGGGGCTAATCCCGTTTCTGCTGCTCCGACAGCACCAGCATGTGCCTGACCTGTACAACGTGCCCTCTTAGCAGAGCTGGGGGCAAAGGTCGTGTACATCTTCTCTGATCCTGGCTAGGCAGTGAGCGCACACTGCAGGGCTACTGATTCTAACACTTAGGTGCTGCTGTGTTGAGTAAAAGCCAGATTCAGATCAGATCAGTCGCTCAGTCGTGTCCGACTCTCTGCGACCCCATGAACTGCAGCACGCCAGGCCTCCCTGTCCATCACCAACTTCCGGAGTCCACCCAAACCCATGTCCATCGAATCGGTGATGCCATCCAGCCATCTCATCCTCTGTCGTTCCCTTCTCCTGCCCCCAATCCCTCCCAGCATCAGGGTCTTTTCCAATGAATCAACTCTTTGCATGAGGTGGCCAGAGTACTGAAGTTTCAGCTTCAGCATCAGTCCTTCCAAAGAACACCCAGGGCTGATCTCCTTTAGGATGGACTGGTTGGATCTCCTTGCAGTCCAAGGGACTCTCAAGAGTCTTCTCCAACACCACAGTTCAAAAGCATCAATTCTTCGGTGCTCAGCTTTCTTTATAGTCCAACTCTCACATCCATACATGACCACTGGAAAAATCATAGCCTTGACTAGACGGACCTTTGTTGGCAAAGTAATGTCTCTGCTTTTCAATATGCTGTCTAGGTTGGTCATAACTTTCCTTCCAAGGAGTAAGCGTCTTTTAATTTCATGGTTGCAATCACCATCTGCAGTGATTTTGGAGCCCAGAAAAAAAAAGTCAGCCACTGTTTCCACTGTTTCCCCATCTATTTCCCATGAAGTGATGAGACCGGATGCCATGATCTTCGTTTTCTGAATGTTGAGCTTTAAGCCAACTTTTTCACTCTCCTCTTTCACTTTCATCAAGAGGCTTTTTAGTTCCTCTTCACTTTCTGCCATAAGGGTGGTGTCATCTGCATATCTGAGGTTATTGATATTTCTCCTGGCAATCTTGATTCCAGCTTGTGCTTCATCCAGCCCAGCGTTTCTCATGATGTACTCTGCATAGAAGTTAAATAAGCAGGGTGACAATACACAGCCTTGACGTACTCCTTTTCCTATTTGGAACCAGTCTGTTGTTCCATGTCCAGTTCTAAATGTTGCTTCCTGACCTGCATACAGGTTTCTCAAGAGGCAGGTCAGATGGTCTGGTATTCCCATCTCTTTCAGAATTTTCCACAGTTTATTGTGATCGACACAGTCAAAGGCTTTGGCATAGTCAATAAAGCAGAAATAGATTTTTTCTGGAAACATCTGTTAGTTTAAAAGAAAAGGAAGGAAGAGACCCCTTTTACATGGATCAACCCGAATTGGCAGAGACAGAGACAGAAAGCAGAGCTTTCTGGGTTGAGAGCGATGCAGATGTCCTGGAGTCGGTGCCAGAAAGTCATACAGCCAGAGAATGTTCAGAGACTGTGAAGAGGGTGAATTTTATGTATGTGAACTGGTCTCGATGGAAAATCTAAAACTGAACTGAACTTGAGAAGGTGATGTGTGTTCAACCTCCAGATACTGTTCCCCCAGCAAGGTTGCAGCGGTCCCCAGAGCGCTTGGAACCCAAGTGCCCGCAGAATTCACCACCGCTGCCCCTGTGCTCAGCGGCTGTGTCTTGCTCCTGGGGGTTGTGGCCCGCCTCTGAGCACTAGAGGAGGTTCATGCTTATGTTTATGAGAGGGTCACAGGCAGGAGGGCCAGGGGTCTCCAAACAGAGGAAATCGGCTGCAAGTGTCTCTTCAAGTTCTGTGTTGCTTTGACAACACCTGGTTCCACCTGAACTTAACTTTTCTCACATCTTGAGCTAACCAACGTGTTTTTTTATGGAAGTGTTCTCCTTAAGCTATGTTAATGAAACGATGTGTTTGCTTTGAAATTTGCCTTTCTTCAAAAACGGTTCCACCAAAGACTAACTTTTGACTGATAATAGCTCAACATATTCATATCAGTTGTTTTATGCCTGGGGGATAATGACACAGCTCGCGCCATCCTATCTCAAAAATGCATTTTGTGGGAGAGGGGCCTGGGGAAACCCTGCCAGCCTTGAGGTGCCTCTCTTATCTGACTAGGAGCTTTCTAACACACATAAAACAGTGCGCTAAAACCAGCTCGGGGGCTCACTCCGTCCCCCGTCTCATGTCTGTGTCAGAAGCTTCCCAGTCCCTTTTTATACCTTAATAAAACTTGGCTACACAAAAGCTCTTGAGTGACCAAGCCTGGTCCCCGGTCCTGCAGCTAAATCTTCCTCTTCTGACATTGCGAATCCGACACCATTCCCGTGAGCTGTCATTTCCAGTCACTTGCATTTCTTCTGTGACTCACTGGGTCCTTGCCCGTGGGGCTCCGGTGGGGAGCCTGGCTTCCACCGCCCGGCGCCAGCGTCCTGCTCCGGCCGCCTCACCAGCGGGCACTCCCCCAGGCTCCTGCCCTTCATCCCGTGGCTGGAACCCACCTTGTTCCCAGGCCTACTTTCCTGAGATGCCCCCGGCCCTGGAAGACGAGGCTGTAACAGCGTTCACTGGTTTGAGGATTTCCTTGGACCCCCTCAACTTGTTCTGGTGTGTTCCAGAATGCATTTGAGTGTCTTCAAGCCATTCTGTACAAGAAGAGACTTTTCAAAAAAGAGCTTCAGACTTTCACAGAATGCTAACAGTTATTCTTTGCAATGATGTGTAAAAATAGAAATCATTTCAGTTGTGAGACTTCTGGAAAAGATTTAATATTGGTAACATGGAATTCGGAGGGGCGAGTGAAGACTGAGGGCAGGAGGGCGTGGCCACGGGGTGGATGTCTGCAGCCCTCTGGGCCGGTGGGCGCTGACAGGCGCCGCCTCTGCAGGCCGGGGTGTGAGAGGGCAGGCCGTCCTCGGGCAGAGCAGGGCGCTGCCAGTTCCTTCCGGGAGCCCCTGGCGCCAGGCTGAAGGTGTCAGAGCAGGTCAGCCGTGCCGGGGTCGCCCCTGCCTTGCGCCCAACAGTGCAGGGCAGCGACCAGGGCCCTCAGTCCCTGCCCCGAGGCTGCCTGCCCTCTGGCCTTCTGCAAAACCACGCAAAGGCTGCTGCTGCTGTGAGTCAGGTCCCCCCCTCTGGCTGGAGGGCAGGCTGCTCAAGCTGCGGAATCGCTACAGAGCTGCTTGGCCTTCATAAAGCGGGCGAGAATGTCACCCTGAGGTCCTTCGTCCACAGGCTCAGACTGACTGCACTGCAGCTCCCCGAGAGTCCTTGGTGCTTCCGGCAGCTCCACGTCCTCGTCTCCCGTCCTCCACAGAGCCCGGAAATGCTGGGCCCAGCGTGACCGTGGTCAAGTCTCTACAGGGGTTAACATCTAGAAGCCGAAAGCCGTTTTCCCCAGTGGGTGGTCTGGCGCGAACAGCTCCCTCTAAAGGTGTTGCCAGTGCACTCTTCGGACGGACCTTCCACCGTGAACCGCATTTCACCGAGGTACTAGACGTCAGCTCCCTAAGGGCAGGCGCTGTGACGCTTCCTGTTGGCATGTCAGCTCTTTTCTGGGTATGGTTTACACTGGCATTCGTGAATATGAAAATGAAGTCCATGAGTTCAAGTTGATCTTGTAGGGGAGGAAAAACTTCTTTCTCTACCCCCTTATGTTCTGTCCATGAGGCACTGCAAATCAAACTGACAAAGAGCCAGACTAACAGGAGGGGAAAACCCAGAGTTTATTTCCACATGTAACACACTTAGACACAGGAGAACTCAGTGATGAGTAACTCAAAGGGGTGGTTCAAACTGGGGTTTAAATGCCACGTTAATGCGTGAGGTGGAAGGGAAGGCACTCGTGGGAAAACAGATGACTTCGGGGGAAGATAAATGGTTTTCAGGAGAGCAGACAGGAGATAAAGTTGGGGATGATGTTTCCCTGCAAAAGGGGGTGAGCAGTCTTCCCATCTCCTTCAAGGCCACGCATCTGCCCTGGGAAAGGAGCTGGGTGGGTTTTCTTCTCCCTTCTGCTCAGAAGGGAGATCCTGGTGGCCTCATTTCCCGGCAGCCACTCTCTCAGTCAGATAAGAAGGTGATGGGCAGGCCTGGCTCCTCCTCTGCAGACTCTCCGGTGTCCCGAGCGTCCGACGGTCTCTCTGCCGACTGTCCTGGCACACCTCCGTCCCCTCCAGTCTCCGCCGCAATCCTAACCAACCCTGGGCCTGGCGGGCCTGCTGACTCACCTCTGCAGAGGCCACCGCACCTCACAGTTACTCATCCCGCAGAGTGCTTTAAGCAGTGGTTCTCAAAGTGGGGTTCCTGGAAACGTGCCAGACACCTGTGTTCTCAGGCCCCACCCAGACCTGCTTGAGCAAACTCCGAGGGAGAGGCCTGCAAAGCTGGGTGCTCACAACTCTCCAGGTAATTCCAACTGGTGTTAGAGTTGCAGAATGTGGGAAAAAGGCCTGGTGCCTGAGGCCAAGAAAATATTCTTTATTTTTAACAGTAAAATAATCATAACACCAGCACCAAAAGTAGTTATTAGTTTTGCAAAGAGTCGGACGTGACTGAGCGACCAACACTTTTACTTTACACTTTCACCTCCATGGACACAGAACACTTGTATTACGTTTTCTACGATTACAGAGTCATAAAATATCTCCAGGACAATGAAAGGTGTAAATAACCGATGGGTAAGCTAGTGTACACAGCATACCCTTAGTCTCTTTTTTACTCATGTAGAAATTCTGTACTGTATTTTCTGACAGCTTGTTGTTGTGGTTTAAGTCAATGAGTTGTGTCCTATTCTTTCAAGACCCCGTGGACTGTAGCCTGAAAGGTCCCTCTGTCCATGGGATTCCCCAGGCAAGAATACTGGGGTGGCTTGTCATTTCCTTCTCCAGGGGATCTTTCTGACCCACGGACTGTACCTGTGTCTCCTGCATTGGTAGGTGGATACTTTACTGCTGAGCCACCAGAGAAGCCCCTTTCTGACAGCTAGGATCTCACAAATTTAGAAAGATGGATACAGAACAGATTATAAGGGGGGAAGCTTAGAAAGAACTGATATGTCCATCAGCAAGAAGCTGTTGATTGAAGGCAGTCCCTTGACCACGGATGACGGCACAGTAACGCCCGTGTTCCTTCCAGGGCGGGCAGGGCGGGCTCCACCACCTAAGCATCCTTTGAGTTCAGTCTGCGTGTGTATCTCTCTCCAAGACCCTGTATTCACAATTTGGAAACACAAACGTCTCTACAAAGCACATTTTCCCCCGACAGGTCATTGGGTGTGAAACCTGATGTACGCTGACCTGAGGCCGTGTGTAATTGTCAGTGTGAACATTCATCCGTTTTACAGCCAGGAATTCCAGAACGTGGCAACTAAAAACACACACACACGTTTTGAGTTTGGCTTTGTTGAGGGACCTTACTGAGGACTATAGCCGGGAAACCGTCCTCTCCGATGGCTCTGGGGAACTGCTCCAAAGAGGCCAGGGAGGAGCCAGGAGTTCTGGTGGAAAACAAAGTTGAACATCAAAACATTACTGCTGGTCACATAAACCAGCCATTCAGGTTAGTGGCTTTAGTGCTCTGCTGTGTGTGGGGAGATGCAAGAGTCTGGGGTCATTCAAATTAACCCTACACATGTGTCTCGGCTGCGGAGGGCCTGCAAGCTATTTCTCTACATCCTGAATTCAGCATGCACTGTCTGCGGATGGGGTGGGGGGACCACGGTGGTTGATGGCTGGATGGTGGGTCACACGCTTCTGTCCACAGATACGAGGGACAATGCAGTCCTCGCACTGAATTACCCCTCCAAGTCAGGGAGAATTCAGAAGTCCAAAGCATGTTTGGCCCCAGGAGTTTTTCAGAAGGGCTTGCCGACCCACCTGTATGCATCGCGAGTAACAGGTGTGGCACTTGAGGCTCTGAGAGGCTGGAAGCGACCTGCCCAGAGCACTCCGTCTGCACGGGTCCGGCCGGATGCTGGGCTCCGAGAGGCTGGAAGCGACCTGCCCAGAGCACTCCGTCTGCACGGGTCCGGCCGGATGCTGGCTTCACGCGACGTGGCACTGGACTGAACAGCGTCCCTGGTTTTCATGTCCACCCAGGGCCTCAGGATGGGGCCTGATATGGAGAAGCGTCTCTGCAGGCGTCCTGAGTGAAGGTGAGGCCTTATGGGATGTGGGCAGGGACCCCAAGCCCAGTGACTAGTGTTGGGAGTGAAAATGGAGAAAAGCCATCATCTCCATTCACATCACATTGGTCCTTCTCATTACTGCGCTGTGCAACACTGTTGGTCAGTCAGTCGTGCCCGACTCTCTGCGACCACATGGACTAGCCCACCAGGCTCCTCTGTCCGTGGCATTCTCCAGGCACGGACACTGGAGTGGCTGCCGTGCCCTCCTCCACGCGCTCGCTGCTGCTGCTGCTAAGTCGCGTCAGTCGTGTCCGACTCTGTGCGACCCCATAGACAGAAGCCCACCAGGCTCCTCCATCCCTGGGATTCTCCAGGCAAGAACACTGGAGTGGGTTGCCATTTCCCTCTCCAATACATGAAAGTGAAAAGTGAAAGTGAAGTCGCTCTCTCCAAATGTGAGGGGGGAACTGCACTCACCAAGCTACCCGGGGAGCCCAGCTGGGGTCCTGCAGTTTAGCTCAGCTCTGACGTG
>NW_011495061.1:1539845-1554171 GCF_000754665.1 Bison bison bison | reverse complement strand
AGTTTAGCTCAGCTCTGACGTGAGGATCTACGTCGGCCCCTCCCAGAAGCCAGCCCACTCCACAGCAGAGCCCAGGACCCCCTCCTCCAGTCCAGCCCCTTCCAGAGCAGCCGGGCAGCAGTTCATTCACTGGATGGCCTGCCTCCCATGAAGGATGCAGGTCAGGGCCAGCCAGCGGGGAGAGACCCCCAGGCCAGGTTTTGGGGGCACTGAACCTCCTTTCCTCCCGGGGTGCCCCACCCTCCCAGAGCCCCCACGTGGCCACTGACCCGGAAGCTCTCAGAATCCCTTCAGGTGGTGGCTTTCAGGTATGTATAGCTTTGCGCTACGGGCGTGCTGGATTAAATGAGTGCCTGCTGGTGATGAAACTGGTGTCATTTCAGGGGGCTCAGAAGAGATCCCATACCACAGTCCTTTATGTCTTGATGTAGAAAAGAATTCAGCAAGAGAGAAAGTGATTTACTAGAAAAGGATGCTAGTGAGGCTCACAAGCAGGCTGGTGAGGGGGTGTGGCGCCCCAAGAACTACTGGGCTCCAGCTTTATAATCAAAGAACTGGGCAGGGAGAGACCTTCTCTGTCTTTCCTGAGTGGATGGCATGCTCCCATCATCCGTTCCTCCTCCAGGTTGAGCAGGGGAGTTTTCTGGGCCCTGCATGGTCAAGCTAGGCCCACAAATCATTGCTCTTCCCATGCGCAGAGGACATGTCCTAGGGATCATTAACTCCCTGAGCTCCCTGGGCAGCGGCGGGTCTCCTGCCCCATTGTTTCACTGTCTGGGGGCAGGTCTCGTGTTCACGTTGCCTGGTTTTGTTGCTAAGCTAGCCTGCTTGGTTTTGTGGTTAAGCAAACCTGCTTTCTCGAGTGATCATTAACTCACAGGGTCTGCCGTATTTTCCTGCTTACAGTCCCCTAGTGGGATGAGCTGTTTGATCACCTGCTGTTCCCCTTTGCTCTGTTGATATCAGAGATGAGCTCACGCTCCAGCCTGTCCCCTGCCCGGAGGTCACCAGGGTGGGGCTGACAGTCCAACCCCTAATCATGGGGTTGGTTCCCCTGGCGATGCTCCTCAGGGGGTTCACAAAAGTCACCCCGTTCACAGGAGCCCCGGTGTGGTTGAAAGGGGCTTCTTACGAATCTCGAATTATGGCTCAGGAAGTCCCCAGGGTCTGAGCGGCCTGTGCCTGTAGAGGAAGACCGTGCACACATTTGTGTTAAGTCCCCACTTGGCACTGGGCCGGGTGACCGGCAGGGCCGATGTCCCTCTGCCATTTCTAAGCTTGGTCCTAACTTTCCTTTTGGCCGCACAGCACGTGGGCTATCGGCTCCTTGACCAAATCGAACCCTCGTTCGGGCACTGAAGGCATGGACTCTTAACCACTGCACCGCCAAGGAGGTCCCGACCCTAACTTTCTTGGGAATCCAGAGTACTTCCCGCTGTGTTCATCAGGACGAGCGGGCAGAAAGGAGAGACCGGTGCCGGCCCAGGATGCGGCCCGGGGGGGAGGGCAGGGGGGAGTCCAGGCCTGCCGCAGGAGGCCTGGGGCATCTTAAAGAAAGCACTGGAAATCTGCCCCGTTACCCTTCACCTCGCCCCATTGGCCAGAGCTGAACTGGGAGGCTGTCTTCATTCTCAGTTCAGTTCAGTCCAGTCGCTCAGTCATGTCCGAGTCTTTGCGATCCCATGGACCGCAGCATGCCAGGCCTCCCTGTCCATCACCAACTCCTGGAGTACCCAAACCCATGTCCATTGAGTCGGTGATGCCATCCAACCTTCTCATCCTCTGTCGTCCCCTTCTCCTCCTGCCTTCAATCTTTCCCAGCATCAGGGTCTCTTCAAATGAGTAGTATAATTAAAACAAATTTCCCATCACTCCAAAATCTTCTCTGATCTTAATAGACATAAGAAGTTACATTTATTTTACTTTGTTGTAATCAGCGTACAGTTCTAAATGGCCAAGAACCTAGCGCTGAGGCTGAATTCTAGAGATCAGAGTGGGGAAAGTACAGGCAGGCACGGCAGTTTCTACCATATCCTCCCTGGACTCATCTGCTGACCCAGCGGGACTGAGGCTTCCACCCCGGACCCCTGAGCTCCCTAAGGACCAGGAACCACCCCCTGCCCCCCATCACCCCGGAGCCCTGAGCTCCCTAAGGACCAGGAGACATGCCCCCCTGCCCCCCCATCACCCCAGAGCCCTGAGCTCCCTAAGGACCAGGAAACATGCCCCCCTACGCCCCCATCACCCCAGAGCCCTGAGTTCCCTAACGACCAGGAACCACCTCCCCGCCCCCGTCAGGACAGGGGGCCCACCAGCTGGCAGAGGACCTTGGCTCTCCCGGGGTGGCTGGATCGTGGCCGTGCCCCACAGGGACGCTGGCCAACAGCCCCCTCCAGATTCAGCTGCAGCTCTGAGAGGATTTAAATCCCGTCCAGTTGGATCTGGTTCCTCTGCCTCTATCGTTCTGACCCACAAATCCTGCTAATACCATGACTTTTTGCCAAGTGATGAGGGGCTAGAAAGACGAGGGGCGTCCAGCTGCTGTAAGGGCACTGAGAGCCACGTGGGTGCAGACAGAAAGGAAAGGAATGTGGGCCATGGCCAGCGGGCGCCAGGCAACCGGAGAGCTGGGTGCGGACACGGGCTTGCTCGCCTGTCAGGTCAGGTAAGCGAGACTTCCGTCACCTGATGCCGAGAGAAAGGGGCCCGGAGCTGGGCAGTGAGCCGCCTGTTCCCCCGGGAAACCACTGCGGGAGCAGTGGGACTCCAGCGGGCAGACCACGCAGGCGTCCTGGTTTTCCAGCTTAATACCTGCTTTCACTCTGGATAAAAAGGTGCAGTTAAGACAGACAAGAGCCCGCCTTACTTTCAGCCCTCGCGTGTGGCCGTCCCAAGTTGTCCCTGTCATCTGTTGAGCGGTGTGAGGTTTCCTGGGGTCATCCTGGTGATGGCCGTGGGTCTGAGAGCCTCACAGTGTCTACATGAGGGTGGCTGGCGGGCTCCCAGGCCTGCCTTCTTTCTGGAAAACACAGGCCTGCGTCGATGGCTAACGCTGCTGATGCTCAGCGGGTGTGTAAGATGTCGTCAGGCGTGCAGACGTGCCCCTGGTGGGGTCCCTGTGCTGGGTCTTTGGGCCCCAGCTCTCAGAGCCCTGGGGGCTCCTGCGATGCCAGCCCGAGAAGCTTCATCTCTAAGCACCTCTCAGCGGCTGGTGGTCTGCCTGCATCCTCTCCTCCCCGCCCCGGAGCACAGGGAGGCCTCTCCTTCCTGGAGGGTGACCGCTGGCCTAGCCGGCTGCTGAGCCAGTGTCCCCTGAGTCCATCAGAGGGTGAACCGGACACAGGACAGGAGCTGGCCAGGGACTGGGCACTGGGGCACGTCTGTGTGGCCCTCTTCTGCCTGCACAGCACAGGGGGCTGCTGGGGGGCAGGGTCACGGGAAGGCAGCCCGCCCCCCAGCGCCTGCGTTCCTCAGAGGGGCTCAGCCCCCTGAGCCTGACGCCCCCACGGCTGGCAGGACTGTGAGCCTGGGGCCTGCACCGAGGGAGCTCCCCGACTCCGGTTGGGAGGCCGCCCTCTGGCCACAGAATTGCCCCTGGCCCCCTAGGTTGCTCTTTGGGCCCTGGGCTGGCCATCAGCATCCTTCCAGCTGGAACGAGCCGTCTGGGCCAAGGTTCTCCTGGACCACCATCTCCAGCCTCTGGTTGCAGGAAGGTGTCAGCACGCATTTACCCATCTAGTCCATGAAAGTTTGCGGAGACCTACTCCGTGCTTCAGACCCTGGAAGGCACTGGGGGTTGGGCACGGGGCTGTGGGTGCTGGCTGGAGGGGTAGCCAGCACTGGGAGGGTTCAGGCCACAGCGATTCTGATGGACGTCCCCAGCGAGGAGAGGCCTGGCAGGGTCTACTTCCAAAGGGCCTGATTTCCAGGGCACGGGGTACAGAAGACACAGGTGCTGGGCGCAGCTGCAGAGAGCGGTCCCCTCGCAGCTAGGGGACTCGGGAACAAGAGGGAGCGGGCCTTCTTTCCAAGCTGGGGAGCAGACCCTAGGTGACCCCCGTGTGGGCACCGGCCCTGGGATGCCCCTCCTCCCCCACGTCTGCTCCACTCCACACCAAGCCTCCTAGGACAGGCTGGGAGTATCTTCCTCCTCCTGGACGTCAGAACAAAGTGGACACGCTGTGGACACAGCTGGGGATTCTACTGGGGAGAAAAATCTTTCCTTGCTCTTCTAGATTCTTTGGCCAATCTAACAGTTAAACTGACATAAGACAGATTAACAGGAAAAAAGCAACTTCCATCCCTGCGGGGGTCCCACAAAAGCTGAACTGACTCTAGATACACGCGTGCTCCGTCGTGTCTGACTCTTGGACTCGTGCAACCCCGTGGACTGTAGCCCTCCAGGCTCCTCTGTCCTGGGGAGTCTCCTGGCAAGAATACTGGAGTGGGCTGCCATGTCCTCCTCCCGGGGATCTTCCTGACGCAGGGACTGAACCTCTGACTCTGATTCTTCTTACTCTTCACCCGCAGCATTGACAGGTGGGATCTTTATCACTAGCGCTGCCTGGAAGCCCAGGGTGACTCTGGCCCCCTTCGGTTACACATTAGATCATGTTCTTGCATGAATGTCTCTTTTCTTACCAGTGATGACAGTTACATGAGGCTACATAGGAAGCTTTACTTATGAGATCATACGTGCTAAGACAGCTCGAGGCAAAATGTCAGGAGGCCTGTAACCTGCGTTCAGATGGCTCAGCAAAAAGTGGAAAAGGAAGAGAGACTGAGCTGTGAGGAGGCGGCAGCAGTTGGCGAATCGAGGTGAAGATATCTGTTCATTCGACTGGTTTTTCAATTTTCCCGGAGTTCTGAGAAATTAAGAACTCAGAGTAGGGGGGCAGGGTCTGTGTTGAAGGGACAGTCCGTTAGGGCTGGGGGTCAGGGGGCTGCCCTGGCTTGTCTGCCTGAACTGTGGCAGACCTGGGAGCCCTGGCTCCATCTGGGGGGGTGGTCCATTTGCTGGTGGCTACGTGCCGGGGAAGCCCTGTCCTGTGACCATAGGTTCCATTTCAACCCCAGACAGCCCTTTCCGGGTTCCTCTGGGCTTCAGAACAGGAGGGTGTGTGAGGGAGGCTCAGGAGGGGGGACATGGGTCTACCTACGGCTGATTCATGTGGATGTTTGGCAGAAACCAACACAATCCTGCAAAGCAATTATCCTTCAATTAAAAGTAAATGACTTTTTAAAAAAGTCGAATATGTTAAGAGATAAAGTAAAAAAGTAGCGGGGAGGCGGGTGGTGAGGGGAATACACCAGCTTACTGGGAACCGGGACACGGTCATCCTGCGGGGATGCTGCTGGAGAGGAGAGGCCGTCCGTTGGAGAAGCTTTCAAAGAGTAAGCGAGGACCCATGTGGCTTCAGTTACAGAACCCGTGCTCCTTCTCTCCGCTTGTCCTTCTCAGAGTGTAGGAAGCGCCCTGACGGGCGGCGGATCTGCGGGACCGGCAGGGTCCCGCCTCCTCCTCTTCTCCGCTGGGCGCTCTGTGTCCAGGCAGTGGGTCTGAGCTCTACGGGAGGGCGCCAAGCTGCTCTCACTCCTTTGCAGAGCAAGTGGTGGTCCGCTGGAGGAGGCCTCGCCGCCAGGAGTTCTTTCCTGTTCCCAGGCCCCCGAGGCTGCCTCGGGCACCCCTCTGCCTCGTCTCTGAGCCTCAGTTTCCTCCTCTGGAGATCTGAGGGTCCTGGTTCTGGGCAGAGCAGCCGTGGAGAGGAAAGGGGAAGGGCGAGCAGGGGCTTTGCCTGCTGCGAGCACTGGTGTGAAGCCAGCTGCCCAAGCGCATCTGGTTTGTTGCTTCAGATTTCCTCCAGGAGAGTCTTCAAAAGTGGTGATGCAACCCAACCCAGCGGCCAGAACTTGGAGCAGTTCCTTGGTGATGGAGGTATGCCGGGGTCCAGCCCCGGCTGATCCAGGGTATTCGAAGCGGGGACGGCGTCGGCGAGGATCAGGAAACAACTGCTTAATTAAACGTTAATCAAGGATATAAAGAGTAATAGAATAAGGATAGCTCAGTGAGGAAATTCAGTGGAGAAAAGAGGCTGAATAATTCAGCCAGAAGGTAAGAGAAAGAACGACATGGTGAGGCCAAGTTTCGGTGAACAAGGCCCGCACTTTATTTTCCAAACTAGTTTTTATACCTTAAGTTATGCATAGAGGATAATGGGGGAAGGGGTAGAGTCATGCAGTAAGCCAGGCTTTCTTCCTGCAAACTTATCATATGCAAAAGTTAGGTGATTTGCATCATCTTCTGGCCCGGAGGCCTGTTAACATTTTAAGACCCTTTCTTCAGAAAACTTATTTTTCTCTAAAGGTGATTGGTCAGGAGCCACCCTCCAAAAGCATTAGATAAAGTTGCATTCCTACAGAGCAAAGTTGTGGTGGGCTATAACAAGAAAAAGAATTAACTCAAGGGTCCCAGGTTACAAACATTAAAGCTACTACTTATACCAATTAATATCAATACACTGCCAGGGACACAGCAGGTAAGGGATATGGAGACTTAGCAGCAAACATTGGCCCAACAAGTGAAAATCCCTTCACCAATACAATTTCTAATCAATCTTTTAACTACTCAAAAGAATCTGTGTTTAGACAGTTTAGAACATCTCCTGCCTCTCACAGTTGGGAGGCTCTGAACAATCACATGTGGCCGGAAAAACCTATTCAGGCAGGCTAGAGGATTTCCAAAGGAGTTTGTAGGTTAAACACTGTCACACCCAGGAATTATTAACTGGAACTGTAAGCTAACTCTTTTTTCAGAGAGAGGTAGTGGGGGACAGCCCCCCGTAAAGTCAGAGGTGTAGGTGAAAGCACAAAGTAGAAAGTAGGCAGACTCTGGTTTTGGGGGTAGATGCTCGAGAATTTCCAGGGAGACTCCTGAGGCTCGATCCCGCCGAGCCTCCTTCCTCATGACCTTTGCCAGGGGCGGAGCTCGCTCCCCGCAGAGGTAGTCCTCAAGCTTAGCCAGGCACTCAGTCCGAACCCTGAGATTCTCCATGAACCAAAGCCAGAGGCCGCTTTCCAGAAGCCGTGGGGGGAATGAACTCTGGGCACGTCCTGGCACCTGGCTGGCTTGAGGGTCATCCGCTCTGCATTTCTTGGCTCACATGGGAAATAATAAACGTTCTGTATGCGCTGGTTACATAAAGAAGAGGCCACGTGACTGAGAGGAAAAGGGACCCGACAGGCTGCACACAGTGGGCCGTGGGACCCCCGCCTCGGTCCTGTTGCCCAGAGTTCTGACTCTCCCAGGTGCCCGATCCTCCTCCAGAGAAACCTCATCACGTGCACTCCTCCCAGACAGCCTGATAGTATTGGTTTGCCGTCTGAGTGCCTCCAGGATCACGGTCTGGTTACCCTGCAGGAGCCCAGTCCCCTGGGGAAAGCTCTAATGGCTTTGTTTCAGGCTCACCGCCGGCTGCCCAAGTCTAGTCCATGCTGCCCAGGGGCTGGCAGGGATTGGCGAGTGGCTGGCGGTGACTGTTCCAGAGCAAGTGTTGAAGTCTAGTGAGAGGGACAGGGGGTGGGGCTGAGCTTCGGACAAAGCCTGTGCTCGCATATGACCGCCTGAGAGCTCCACCTTGGGCTTCCCTCCCATCTTTTCACTGTGATAAAACACACTCAGCATGAACTTCACCGTGTGGACCATCTCTAAGGCTGGTGGGACACACTTAACCACCATCATCTCCATCACTCACCTTGTAAAACTGACACTCTGTCCTCAGTAAACGCTGACCCCCCCCCAACCAGCTCTTGGCTCCCCCCATCTACTTTCTGTGAATTTGACGACCTTAGGGACCTCATGGGCTTCCCTAGTGGTGGTTCAGTGGTAAAAAAAAAAATCCACCTGCAGTGCAGGAGACTCGAGAGACGTGGGTTCGATCCCTGGGTTGGGAAGACCCCCTGGAGGAGGGCATGGCACCCCGCTTCAGTGTTCTTGCCTGGAGAATCCCGTGGACAGAGGAGCCTGGGGGGCGACAGTCCATGGGGTCACACAGAGTCAGACACGACTGAAGCGACTGAGCACGCACACATAGGGACCTCAGTAGATGGACTCTTAACGGTGTTTATTCTTTGGGGACTGGCTCATCTGCTCAAGGTCCATCCCTGTTGGGGCAGGGGGCAGGCTGTCCTTCCTGTTTAAGGCTGAGCCGCGTGCCATTGCGTGGGTGGACCACGTTTCGTTTATCCGTCATCCATGAAGGCACACCGGGCTGCTCTACCTCTGGGCTAGTGAGAATAATGCTGATGAACATGCTGTGCAAATGCCTCCTTGAGACCCTGCTTCCATTCTTTCGTGTGTCTACTCAGGAGTTAGAACTGCTGGGTCACATGCTAGTCCTATTTTTAATTTAAATTGTTTTATTTTATTGGCCCCACCATGCGGGTATGTGGCATCTTTGTTCCCCAACCAGGGATTGAACGTGTGTCTCCTGCAGTGGAAGCCGGGAGTCTTAACTATAGGACTGCCAGGAACATGCTTCTATTTTTAATTTTTTGAGGAACTAGAATACCACTTTCCCCAGCAGCTGCTCGGCTATCCCAGTGGGTGTGGTGAGGTCATAAACAGTGAACGGGAGATTTTTGTCCGAGTCGGACTCCTCTGACTCTGGCTTATGTTTTCACTTTCCTAATTGTGCTTTTTTTTTTTTTTAATTAATTTATTTTTTATTGAAGGATAATTGCTTTACAGAATTTTGCTGTTTTGTGTTAAACCTCAACATAAATCAGCCATAGGTATTCATATATCCCCTCCCTTTTGAACCTCCCTCCCATCTCCCACCTCATCCCACCCCTCTAGGTTGATACAGAGCCCCTGTTTGAGTTTCCTGAGCCATACGGCAAATTCCCGTTGGCTATCTATGTTACATATGGTAGTGTGAGTTTCCACGTTACTCTCTCCATACATCGAACCCTCTCCTCCCCTCTCCCCAGGTCTGTAAGTCTGTTCTCTATGTCTGTTTCTCCATTGCTGCCCTGCAAATAAAGTCTTCAGTACCATTTTCTAGATTCTGTATATGTGCATTAGAATATGATATTTATCTTTCTCTTTCTGACTTCACTCTGAATAATAGGTTCTAGGTTCATCCATCTCATTAGAGCTGACTCAAATGTGTTCCTTTTTATGGCTGAGTAAGAGGAACTAAAAAGTCTCTTGATGAAAGTGAAAGAGGAGAGTGAAAAAGTTGGCTTAAATCTCAACATTCAGAAAATGAAGATCATGGCATCCGGTCCCATCACTTCATGGGAAATAGATGGGGAAACAGTGGAAACAGTGGCTGACTTTTTTTTTCTGGGCTCCAAAATCACTGCAGATGGTGATCACAGCCATGAAATTAAAAGACGCTTACTCCTTGGAAGGAAAGTTATGACCAACCTAGACAGCATATTGAAAAGCAGAGACATTACTTTGCCAACAAAGGTCCGTCTAGTCAAGGCTATGGTTTTTCCAGTGGTCACGTATGGATGTGAGAGTTGGACTGTGAAGAAAGCTGAGTGCCAAAGAATTGATGCTTTTGAACTGTGGTGTTGGAGAAGACTCTTGAGAGTCCCTTGGACTGCAAGGAGATCCAACCAGTCCATTCTGAAGGAGATCAGCCCTGGGATTTCTTTGGAAGGAATGATGCTGAAGCTGAAACTCCAGTACTTTGGCCACCTCATGCGAAGAGTTGATGCATTGGAAAAGACTCTGATGCTGGGAGGGATTGGGGGCAGGAGGAGAAGGGGACAACAGAGGATGAGATGGTTGGATGGCATCACTGACTCGATGAATGTGAGTTTGAGTGAACTCCGGGAATTGGTGATGGGCAGGGAGGCATGGCGTGCTGTGATTCATGGGGTCGCAAAGAGTCGGACACGACTGAGCGACTGAACTGAACTGAATACTCCATTGTGCACATGTACCACCACTTCTTTATCTATTCATCTGTCAATGGACATCTAGGTGCTTCCATGTCCTAGCTGTTGTAAATAGTGCTGCAATGAACAGTGGGATACATGTGTCTCTTTCAATTTTGGTTTCCTCAGTACTCTTGCCTGGAAAATCCCATGGACAGAGGAGCCTGGTAGGCTGCAGTCCATGGGGTCGCGAAGAGTCAGACATGACTGAGTGACTTCCCTTTTACTTTTCACTTTCACTCATTGGAGAGGGAAATGGCAACCCACTCCAGTGTTCTTGCCTGGAGAATCCCATGGACGGGGGAGCCTGGTGGGCTGCTGTCTATGGGGTCACACAGAGTCAGACACGATTGAAGTGACTTAGCAGCAGCAGCAGGGTATATGCCTAGGAGTGGGATTGCTGGGTCATATGGTGGTTTTATTCCTAGTTTTTTAAGGAATCTCCATACCGTATTCCATAGTGGCTCTATCAATTTACATTCCCACCAACAGTGCGAGAGTGTTCCCTTCTCTCCACACCCTCCAGCATTTATTGTTTATAGACTTTTTGATGATGGCCATTCTGACCAGTGTGAGGTGATATCTCATTGTAGTTTTGATTGCATTTCTCTAATAATGAGTGATGTTGGGCATCTTTTCATGTGGTTGTCTTCTAAAAACAGTGGTTCGATGCCACGAGGTAAGTGGCAATGCCTCAGCCATATGCATGCTGTCAGGCCCGAGAGTCCCTTCCATCCTTGTCAAGGAGAGTGCTAGCCTTCTCTCCTTTCATACAATGCTGTGCTTTTTGATGAACAAAAGTTTTTGCTTTTAATGAGTCCAGGTTTTCATTTTTTTCTTTTATAGTAAATGCTTTTTGTGCCTGTACAAATATTTTCACCTGTGTTTTCTTCTAGAAGTTTTATAGTTTTAGATCGACATTTGGGCCTATGATATCCTTTTGAAAATTAATTTATTTTTGGCTGAACTAAGTCTCCATTGCTGTGCAAGCTTCCTCTAGTTGCAGAGAGCAGACTACTCTCTAGCTTTTTCATCACTTAAATCACACCGATGCGTCATTTGTCACTGCCATGATACTGGCCAGCCAGTTGGGCATCAAGGAAAAGCCACTGTTTTCCTTTATCTTTTTAAAAAACTGAAGCACAGTTAGCTTACAGTGTTTCAGGCGCACAGCAAGCGGTTTGGTTGCACACATACATACAGGTATTAACTGTATTCCTTTAACAGGTATTTCCATTATAGTTTATCACAAGATATTGAACACGTCTTTCCTTGGGAACAACAGGGGACTAGTGACAGGTGGCCCTCGAGGTAAAGAGCCCGCCTGCCAACGCAGAGACGCAAGAGACGCGGGTGTGATCCCGCGTCGGGAAGATCCCCTGGAGGAGGGCACGGCGACCCACTCCCGTGTTCCTGCCTGGAGAATCCCGTGGACAGAGGAGCCTGGCGGGCTGCAGTCCACCAGGTCACAAAGAGTCGGACATTCCTAGGAACTGGATTGCTGGGTCATATGGTGCTTCTGGTGTGTGTGTGGGCTGGGGGGCATATGGGATCTTAGTTCCCTTACCAGGGATTGAACTCCCTGCAGTGGAAGCATGGAGTTTTAACCACTGGACCACGAGCCAAGTCCCTATTTTTAGTTTTTTAAGGACCCTCCATACTGTTCTCCATAGTGGCTGCACCAATTTACACTCCCACTGACAGTGTAGGAGTGTAAATTTCCCCATACCCTCTCCAGCCCTTGTTTGTAGACTTTTTGAGCGTTCTGACCTGTGTGGAGACTTTTGATTGACATGTTCCTGTCGGCCATTTAAGGCAGTGTTCTGAGTAGAGAAACATATACGCTAAATATATATATATGAAACTGCCCACGTCTCACTCAACACCTGGAGGTTTCACCATACCCTTTATCTGCGACTCTAATCTTCAGAGTCCAGCGCGCATACACGGCACAGCAGTCATTCCTATCTCACTGACAGGGAACCGAGGCTCCTGGCAGAGTCAACGTCACAGCCGGGCACAAAGCTAAGCTCGTGCCTCAAGTGCTGGTGGTCCCAACGGAAAAGCAGCCTTTCTCCTTCTCGGCCCCGGTGCTGGCACTCTGTCCCCTTCCCGCTCAGCCAAGACCACACTGTCCAGAGGTCCGGAAGCATGACCGTTTTCAGATACAAGCTCCTCCCTGGTCATTGTCTGTCGAGATGAAGGACCTTCTCTAGTGCTTGCCCTTTTCGCATGCTGAACATGTTCTGGAATCCCAAAGCTCCTTACAGCTCTCTGCAATCCATCTGTGTCCTCCTTGCCTCCTCCCCTGGGGGGTCCTGTGTCAGATGGGGGGGTCCCACCTCTGACCCCTCTGTCACTACACCCTCGACTTCCCATCTGTTTTAAAGGAATGTGAGTTTCTCGACTTTTACGCTGGGTTCCAAGCATCCAGACTCCTTGAGAATGACTTTAAGCTTCACTTTCTCTCCAGCATCTTCTGTTCCTTTTCTGTCCACGGCCTCTTTAGTTAGAAACACGCAGGAATGTCTGTCTTTGCAGAAACAAACACAGCAAAGCCAGGTAAACACCAGGCCTTCCCGTGACCTTCTCTTTCTCCGTATCTTCTTTCCTTCCTTCTCTTTTGGGGACAAACCCGTCTAAGTCCTGCCAGGGTTTCCCAACAAGCACCAGGCTATAATCCAGTCTCCTGGAATCACTCCAGAAAAGGCCACCGACCTGCGAACCATGAACGGTTCTCAGCTCCCCTCCGTCTTTTCTTACTTGACGATGTTAACTATTTCCTGGGCTCACCCCTACCGCCAGCTTTTCGCTCAGCTGCTCCTTCTCTTCCCATGGCAATGAGGCTCTGAAGCCTTGGTGAGCAGCTCTGACAGGCCTTGGGAGGGCTGGGTCCCGGTGACACCACCTGCTGGGTGTTTCCAGCAGACCCCCACGGTCCCTTTTCCCCACAGCCAACATCTGCACTGTCTTCACCCACACCAGCTCTTCCTCCTGGTCAGAACTTCACAGTGTGGAATCGAGTCTTCCTTTCCTTCACCCCCACACCTCGTCAGGCACAGGTGCTCGAGATTTTTCTTTTTCTTCTATAACCCAAAAATGTTTCCAAGGTTTCACGGTCACCGTTTCCTTTCATTGTCCAGTGAAATAATTTGAGTCTCCTTCTAAAGTGACTGCAAGGACTTCCCTGGTGGTCCAGTGGGTAAGAATCCACCTGCCAGTGCAGGGGACTCGGGTTCGGTGGCTGGTCCGGGAAGATCCCACAACAAAGCCCAAGGGCCTCGACTACTGAGCCTGCAGGCCTAGAGCCGGTGCCCCTCGACGAGAGGCCACCACAGTGCGAGGCCCTCGCATCACAACTGGAGAGGAGCCCCCGCTCACAGGAACTAGAGAAAGCCCCCAAGCAGCAACAGAGACCCAGGCTGGCTATATTCAATCAATCATTAAAAAAAAAGGTTAAAAAAAGAGAGTACATCTATTAAAAAATAATAATAATAACATGACTGCAAGAAATCCAGAACCTGTCCCCTCCCTGGGCTCCTCTTCTAGGGTCTCCGGGCTGGGATCCGCCCCGTGGTCACTGTCTTTTGAACACAGGCCTGGCCCCCGCTTCATTCCTCAAGTTGACCTTTCACACACAAAAAGATAACACCAGGCTGGAAAGGCTGATCCCCATTTCTGCAGCCCTGAGATGTCACAGAAGGAATGAAAACGCTTGGAAACAGCTCATGATCCGACATCAGTGATCACAGGTCCCCGGGCTCCCTGCTGTGTCCTTCCTCCAAGGTGGCCCTTCCAGCCATCCTCCCAGCCAGGCCTCTACCCCCGACCCCGAGCCCTCCCTTCCTGTCCACCTTCTGCAGTTAAAACAGGCACAACTTTTGCAAAGATGCTCTTCTCCACAGTGTCACCACGTCACACAGCCCTCCAGTTGGCCTCTCTCCGCTAGACTTCGTTGACACCCGTACCTTGCAGAGCCAAAAAGGAGGTTTCCTTCTGAAATGAGAGGCCTGTCGCCATGCCTACGGTGTGGGACAGCTTTAGTTTTAGAGTACTAATCAGTCATTCAATCAGCTTCTTGGTGACCCTTGGATGGATTTCCTCTGTTTGGAGTTCTCTCCACCCACACAGGGCTTCAAACATTAACTCTTCCTGGTCTTCCAGAACTCACTCAAGATGGCCGCTTCTGAATGGAGACGCAGATGTAGAGAGCTGACCTGTGGATGCAGTGGGGGAGGGGGAGAGCAGGCAAACGGAGCAGGTAGCATCAGCATATATACACTAGCCTGTGTAAAGTGGATAGTCGAGAGAAGTTGCCGTGTAACCCAGGGAGCCCACTCTGGTGCTCTGTGATGACCTAGAGGGGTGGGGTAGG